>NC_084603.1:27028341-27348758 GCF_033807715.1 Cololabis saira | reverse complement strand
GGGAAGCAGAATTTATAGAAAATAATGAGTTATGCGTTTGAGAAGTAAAGGTTAGTGCTGTATTTCTTGGGCAAGATCATTTGCATAAGCAATTGTTAACTAGGAAATTAAATAAATTGTGGTGTTGGTCAAGTGAACACCTAAAACACTTGTCATTTGACATTTGTAGACTTTGCATAAAAGACAATGTTTCTGAATGTGCTTTGATCTGAAAGTTATTTCTTTTCAGATCATGTATTATATTTTCCTATGACTTTCCCACTGTAACAGAGTGAACACTTTCAGCTGCGAGCTTCAATGAGTTCTTGCTTCCTGTCCCTAACTGAGCGCAGTAATGTACAGAGGCTCATGTATTGTGTGCAGTTTGAGTACCTCAGATGCTCCCACCTCTATAATGTTACAATAAGAATGTGAGAGCACATTAATTGGGGTTTTACTGCAGGTCGAAACTCACACTACCACACAAACCTCTGCCTTTCTCATGTGAAAACATTTTTTTGTGGTGTGACATTACAGGTGATTTCCTCTTCTTCTTCTCTTACTGTCTCTGACTCACTTCCTAGAGCCACTCAGCCAAAATCATAAATCCTTCAGTCCAAGGTGTTGCTCTTGTTTGAAAAGGTTTTTTTTATCTTTTATTTGGGTTACCTCCAGAACACCTCTGGCGATAGCATCAGCATTTTCATTAAGGACCAGATAGCACAAAGAATCATTTAGGTTGTTGTGCTTCTTCAGCTCTCGTTATTTTCAGTCTTTCCTCCTCTAGCAAATCAAATGTTTGTGATCCAACATGTTGTCTTGTAGCTTTTACATGTGTGATTTTACAAAAATTGATTACGAAACTATTACACACTTTTGCAAAAAATATACGAAAATTTTTTTTCAAATTAATGAAAGTTGGATGCAGCGGTACATGCATACATGCTGTTTTAAAGGGAAAAACACTAATACATAAACGCAGCAAACTATCACATCCTAATGAAGCATTTTGTATAAACTGTCTCTATTGTGATGTCTTTACTGAAAGAGGAGTCATTATACTGTTATAATAAACCCTGGTCTCATAGAAGTTTATTGGTGCTGTAAATGGAAAACATGTTCACAAATTAAAAGAAAGATACATTTTATATTAAATTTCTTTGAACCTGAAATAATCTTATTTGTGTCATCAGAGTTCAGAGATGTTTCCTTTAAGAGTTCCAAGACTGTAAAAGAAATATAACCAAGTTGATACTATTTAACTGCTGAAAAATTACAACATACTGTATAAGTAATCCTATAATTCTCACTTAGCTCATTAGGTCGATTATTGATTAAATATATTAACAGACACTCTAATGTTCTTCAGAATGCTGCAATGCCAAATATAAAAACTAACAGTCTTGTTGTCTGCAAAGAAGAGTGTTTGCTGGCTGGTGCTCTTGTTATCTGTTTACAAGTCAGTGTTTGTTCAGAGCTTGATCATCTTAAAGAGTGACTAATGCTAGTCTAAGTCATGTTCATGCACATGACACAAAAACTCTTGCATGAACATACACACTCACACTGATCGAGAGATACAACAGCCTAACAGTAGTGCAGTATAAAGTGTCAGCTAATCCTCGAGCAGTTGCCGAGGCATCAATCTTCAGCGGAACTTCTTGAATGTTGACAGTGCCCCACGCCCAAGGACATCTTTTTTGTCTCACTTGAACTGTTGCACCACACACATAGTTTCTTATCATTTTATTTTTTTTATCAGTTAAAATATGTTTCTCTTTTTTCCGTTCCTTTGCGTCCCTTCCTTTCCTCTTCCCTGTCCTCTTATTCTCCGTCTGTTTGCTGTCCTCCGTGCACCACATTAAGGAAAAGATATGGGTTCTTCCGGGACATATAATCGTTAAGAAAGAACTCCCTCTTTCACTTCTAAAGTAAAAAAAAAAAAAAGAAAGGTCCTTATCCAAGTCTTAGAATTAGGTAAATACAATCCCAGATAAACACACCAGCATGACATGTTCTACTATGTTATAACTAATCCAAAATACATAACGAGCATGTTGTAAACTAAGTGCACCTTTATTGAAATCAGGTAATGCTAATCAACTAGACTGTTAAAAAGGGACATCACCCATATAAAAGTGTTGAGATGTTTTGACATTTTTCTAGTTTGGGGTTTTCCTTTGTCTCTGCTAACACGATGCCATGGAGGAATAACGATGTCCACCGGTTGACCGAAGTAGAGGGTTTTTTTGGGGGGCCGTAATACACAATGGCACACTGATCCCAAGTACACTGCAAATCTACTGCAATGAAAGCATCATGGTCATGCAGTGGCCTACTAAAGGACTGCACCTATGAATCGCTGAAGAGAGCTGTGTATAGATGAATGCCTGCAGAAGTAACTTCATGAAATGACTGTACAATGTTAGACACAGGTGACTGGTGCTGATAAAGGTTGTTCTACACTTGTCTGAACTGTGGTGTGTTTTAAATCTTTCACATTATTTCTGTATGTTGCCTTTCTTATAATGAGGTGGTGTCACATGTTATGTGTTGCTGCTCATCTGAATTGGGTTTTATTTCATTTTGAACCCTGAAAATAACCTGATTCCTTTATGTTTAAAAGCTTAGACTTGAAACTAACATACTTTATTTATTTATCTTTTAACCAAGTGGGTTTGTCTTACTAAAAGGTCATTGTCTGGTAGTTGGGAGGTGTTGCTGCTCTCAGTTTTACCGTTATTTCATCCTTTAAAAAGTCTTTTTAAACTGATATTTCTGCCATCTAATGTATAAGTATGTCTTTAAACAAAAATGTGTGTGTGTTTCTTAAATGTGTTTTAACAGCATGATGTGTCAGCTGGAGCACTGAAGGCAGCGCTGGATGGAGTGGTGCAGGAGTGTGTGAGCTTTGTGGGTGTGGACATCAACATCTGCTCTGAGATGCTGATGAGGTAGACATCACATAAAGACACTTTAAGTCCTGTACTATGTGAGAACTTAAAGTGCTGAAAGAAGTGAGGAGTTTCAGAATATTCACTTATTTGATAATGACAGAATTTCCTGTTTTTCAGGGTGATGGTGGTAGTTTTGGGCAGATTTGAGAACTTGCTGTGGTTTTTCTGCCCCTCTCAGTTGTCTTTTATAGTTTCCTTCATAGTATTACTTTGAGCTGGCATGAATTCCTGACTCTTGCAAGACTTCCTTCTTGTCTTGTCAGCAGAAGACAACAGATGAGAATCGCAACTTTAGAAATGACCCAAAACCTTTGCTTTTCACTGTTAAGCAGGTGTTTAATTACACACCGATTTTCTGTCCTGCACATCCAAACACACACACAGTCATGCTCAAATGCTGAAAAGAGGTAGGGCTCAGAACTCTGACATACTTTCCCTTTGCAGTCACAACATGGCAAATGTTCACTCACAGTGAACAGAAATGTGATTGACACACACACACTTACCCTGCCAGTTTTCTGTTTAGACTAATGCTTCACACCCTGGCCCCACTGAATTGACTGGAACCAACACAGAAGACTAGACGTTATACACACCCACACACAATTCCTACCTTCAGTTGATGAAATATTTCTACGTGCATGATAAATGATCAGAAATCACCAGTAAAACATTGAATTGCACATACATTTGCTTCAGATTTGCACATTTGCACTTGACGCAAATAGCATGAAATGAGTTGGAATGGGCTGTGGGCAGGCATCGGGTCATCTGTTTACCTGTCTGCACTGCCACTGAGCTTTTTCCATCCCTGCCACCAGCTACGCTACACTCACATACACGCTTTAAGCACACACAGACGTGTTGATGACTGAGGTATTATGTGGAGTGTTGACATAGAAGTGTGTTTTAGTTTGAGTGAGTCACTGTGGGCATTAACAAGCTCGACCTAATTCAGTTTCAAATCACCCCTCCTCTTAGCTTGGCCAGGAGTAGTTAAATATACTAACTAAATATCAGTCTGGATCTGTGTGAGTGTGTTTTTGTTCCCAATCCTTGTTTAAAAGCCTGGCAGAGAATCTGCTGCAGTTGTCTGCATTGTTAATAAAGACTTGTACTTACTTACTTACTTAATTACTTATGTACCACTAGCACAGTAGGGTTATTTTTATCACATCGTTTTCTTGTACTGGCATCCATCGTAATAAAACCTTTTTTTTAATTGTATTTTTTTCAGTTGAAAGGTATTCAGAGGCAGTTTTCCTTATCCTCTGCTGTTTCCTCCGCTAGGCACGTAGCAGGCCTAAACGCAGGCAGGGCCAAGAGTATTGCTGAGTGGAGAGAACAGAACGGTCCCTTCAGCAACAGGGAGCAACTCAAGCTGGTCAAAGGCATGGGGCCCAAGTCCTACCAGCAGTGTGCTGGCTTCATCAGAATCAACCCTCAAACCCTTCACAGGTACACGCTCGCATGCACGCTGTATGTACAAATACTACAACCAAACAGATCCCTTTTTACACAAAAAGAAACATGTTTATTTTTTTAAACACAGCTCTACGTGTTAAAAACTGCTAGTTAAACAAGTTTAATCTGGGTATGTCGAGGTTGCATTGGACCTCAGAACCTTTACCTTCCCAGGGATGAGCCTGTGAAGCTGTAGGCGTTCACACAGCCGGGCTGTTCTACGTCTGTGGTGCCTTTATTCAGCCTCACTGGGAATGCCCTGGGAAATGGAAATTCAGCAGGTTGGAATTGGAGCGTGAAGAAGACCACAACCTCAACACAGAGGATGAAACCGATCAACACATATTTAGGATGATGAAAGATGGCCCATTGTTAGAACGCCTAGCAAATGAAAATAATCCACCAAAATTGAGAAAATTGACAAATACACTATGGAAAGAAAATATCACCAAATTTGCAACCACAAAGGTTAGAGTTAGAGAGGCAGAAGCCGGTCGAACAGCCATCAGTATAGAATTTTGTTAACCCTGTTGCAACCTGGAGTGTGCTGAATCCAGCTTTAGCAGATGATGGAGGCCCCTGCTGCAGCAGTGGGAACAAGACCAAGGAATCAGAGGGAAACAGGACCAGCAAATGACCATGGATGAGGAACGGGACTGTCTACAGACTGCAAAGTACTATAATACTTTGGGAAAACACACTGGGGAGGCAATATTGTGCTTTAGCGTAAAGAGGTGGTGTAAAGATCAGCTCTCCCATCCATCGTTATACTGGAATCTTTCACTGCTTTCAGACACAAAAGCCATGTATTTAATAGCTTGCAACACATTTGACCTTTCAGACAACCCTTTAAATATCATTTAGATAACGCTTGCCAACATTCATTTGCATTAAACTGGATACTTCAGAACCGCAAAGACTCTTCTTCATTCTGAAGCAGACTGGCTCCACCTGCCACCTGTCCCTTCATTCATGATTCTACGTCCAAACTGCTGACAGTGCTGCAGGACCTGCCAGCCAGCTGCTGCCCCTTATGGAACAGAACATACAGTATTAAAATATGTAGCTCTCTCACCCACAGCTACCCCGCCTCTGAATCAAGCCAGGCTGAGACAGAACCCAGCCGGTGGCTCCTACAATGATGATGACATCCAGTATATATTTATTTTTTTACATGTTCTTTTTTTTCTTTTTACTTTTATGTATTTGGTTTTTTAAATAGGCTTAATGGTAAGCAAAGCAGATATAATTTGGCTTTATTGCACTTTGTCTATTTTTTGTTGTTTTATTCAATTTTTTTAAGTATTGATGTTTTTTTTCTTGAATGAATGTTTTAATTTAATAGAGGACAAATTCCTTGTTGTGAAAGTGTTCTATTTCAAAGTGGCACAAAAGGCTTCTTTCATGTTAAAATATCAGGTTCTGTTTCATATGAAGGAATATTTGCTTAATTTTCGGAAGCTTCTTCTAGTTATCGTGGTCTTCCGTTTCTGCTACCAGGAAAAACCAGTTAAAGTAACTTTGGATCCCGTTCTTTTATTGCTGGCGACAACTATGTATCACCCACAGCACTTTGCCACGCAGTAACGACTATGAACTTAGCTCACAGAGCGACAGTGATCATCGTGGCAGAGGTGATCGAGAGTAATGATGATGTTAAGAAATGATGGAAAAGAAAATGAGAGGGTGCGTCAATAAGAGACCAAACAAGAGTAATCCTCTACATCATTAGAAAAGCCACTTAACCTCTGCCCTCCAGGGGAGGCCTGTTACTCTGAAAATGACTAAAGTTTCTTTCTGCTACTTTAAGCAGGTATTATCGCTGACATGCCCTTAAAATCGCGTTGTTTTCTTATAATCAATGATACATTGATATCTTATGAATACATTTTTATCCAAAAAGTCCTTTCTGTGCAAATGTGTCTAAAAACATGAAAAACTCAACAAGCCCCGTCAAAAACCTGTCCATTATGCTCAGAGGCGATTCCAGAGTCTCTTGGGGCCTTATATGCAAAAATGGACAGGGGGCCCCTGCAACTAATTAATCAACCTTATATAGTAAATCATCTGACACTAAAGAAAAATGTAAAACTATTTTTTTTTAAATAGTGCACATTTACATTTTTTCAAAAATAAAATATAAACACCACTGGCACAACACACAATTATTTTCATCCATGCACATTAGTAGCACATTTTCTACATTTCTTGCCAATGATTTCCATAACTTGGCATCTTGAAAGTTTAATTGGACACAGCTTTGATTTGATAGCTGAAGGAGTTTTGTCCGAGATAGCTTTTATTTTCAGCCTGCTAGCTGAGTAAACAAGCTGATTGCAGATGTCTTTGCTGTGACAGTCAACATTAGCAGGACAGACTGAGCTGCTCTGAGCTAAATTAGCTTATGCTCAATGCTTTTTTGCTCCTCCAGTTTTTTTTTCTTTCGTTTCTTGCTGCCAGATGGGTAGCTTCTCTTCATTTTGATGGACCCGCTCTCATGAGGTTTGTTTACATAAGACGCATCAAGAGCAGAGGTAGAGGCGGGGTCCCTATAGGGAGTTCTGCTCTGGCCGACCACTGTCATTGCAAAATTCTCCTCATCGTCACTGCTCTGTTGCGATTCTAAGTTGTTTGGCCCTCAGGGGCCCCAAGCATTTGCCTGGTATGCCTGTTGGCAAGCAGCATGTCTGATCATGCTAGCAGTGTCCAAGCATTCACATCGTGCCTGCCCTTGCAATGGCTCTGCACCCCCCAGGGAGCGCGCCCCCACTTTGGGAACCACTGTTTTAAAGGATTATCATAATCATACTACGAGGGTTACTGTGCGCTGGGAGATGTGCAAGCTTCAGAATTTTGGCCCCATTCAGACAGACCACCTTAGTGCTATTAGTGGCTCCTGCCCTCCGTCTGGGAGAAAGTGGCTCATGACATCATTGCTTGTAGAGACTGCATCATGAAGCGAGATTGCGTTACAATGTGTCCTGCAGGCTGTGGTGAACCACAGTTTCTGATGAGCATGACTTTCTGAGATAATTGGGCGAGTTTATTATTTTTGACTGGACTGTGGAATTCATACATGAGACTAAAAGTGGGTAGTGCGCAAATTGTTTTGTAGACAGGAACAACTGAGCAATCTATTTTTGTCTTGTTACTGTCAGTTTCAGACCCCCGTGTTATGTTTAAAGATAAAGTGTCCACTGTTGTAGTCCCAAGTGAGGCATCCTTGTTGAAAACTGGAGTGTGTACTCGTGTGAGTGTGTGTTTTTACTTTTATTTAGAGCTAATGTTAACAGGCCGTAGGAGATACGTATTTCTGTTTTATTTCTTAATAAAAAAACTAATTTATTTATTCACTCAAGGACTTTTTTGGAGGGAATTGTAGCTTTTAAATAATTAAAATATAATATTTTAAATATAATGAATAATGCAATGATGTTCAAAAGTGTATATCTTTTATAACAAAAACTGACCGATGTTTTGAGTGGTGAAAAATATCTATCTATCAAGAGTTAGTGTATTTGGTCAGATTAAAATGCATTCCTCTTACCCAGCTAGTTTCCATCGAATTGGATGGATTGCCTGATGCATCCATAATTCCGAATTTCAATGTTATCCTGTTTGTGTTTTTCAGTGTCAAATCCTCACTTCAGCCTGCACCATCAGAGCCAGGGAAAGTAGTGGCGAAGAAGGGCAAAGGAAAGGCCGGTGTCAACGTACCGACTTCATTAGACCCCTTGGACCAGACCTGCATACACCCAGAGTCCTACCATGTGGCACAAAGGTGGGGAGTACACAAACATACAAACGCACACACTTAAACAGCAGTCCAACCCACTGGCCAAAGCATGTTCAGGCTAAGATGGAGTTGATTTCGACACCATCTCATATGGAGCTGGTTATGGTGGTGGAGGATACTGATTTGATTTAAGCAGACATGGGATACAGGAGAGGAGGCGTTGACTCTGTATGTGTGCATAGTAGAGGGTGTGTGCCTGTGTGCCCGTCCTTGTGTGAGAGATGATTGTTAGCATGGCTAATGCTGATATCAAAAGCATATTGAACATCTGCCCCAGAACTTTGTGTGCGTGTGCATGCCCATGTGTGCATGTGTGGGTAAGTCTTCTGTCCTGCAGCTGTAGTCACTCAACTTTGTTTAGTCTACATACATTCTGACATTAGTGGCTTTAAGCATTGCTCCCCATATGCTGATGCGCCCTTAATAGCCTGCGTGTGTGTGTGTGTGTGTGTGTGTGTGTGTGTGTGTGTGTGTGTGTGTGTGTGTGTGTGTGTGTGTGTGTGTGTGTATGTGGGGGGGGGGGGTTAATATATCCATTTGCACACATGATGCAGACTGATGTTGGACTGATGTTGCATCTTCTATATTTTAGTCAAGTGGCTATGTGTCTTGTAGGTTGTTTTTTTTAATGTTTGATATACTATTCATCAATAAGATATTGTACCACAATATACAACATCCTTGATACACATTATTTTGCTTTTTTTTTTTTTTTACACGTTTCATATACACACCTCCATTTCCAACCCCATACACACACACAAAAAATAACTATAAAAATTAAAGCTGCAAGCAGCGATGAACGGGCCCTCGGGCGTGCAATTTTCACCAATAAAGGTCAAGGACTCAAAACGAAGTCCGATGACAACACCCACGAGTCTTTATGTCAAACCATTCAAAAGTTATGGCAGAAAGTAGGAACTATCAAATATGGACCAATCAGATGAAGGGGGTCGGGCGAAGAAGCGGCCGAAGACATGGCATAAATTGCGCCAAAATTACACGATTACCGGTAATTAAAAATGGCCGACTTCCTGTTCGGTTTCAGCCATGGCGCTTGAGGCACAAAGTTTTCTAGGGGGCGCTGTTGAGCCATTAGGCCACGCCCATTAATGCAAACCATGAAATACCAAATCTTTCACCAGGTCTGGCTTGCGTGCAAAATTTGGTGACTTTTGGGGCACGTTTAGGGGGGAAAAAAGGCTCTCATTTCGTCAGAAGAAAAATAAAAACAAAACTCCTACAGATACAATAGGGCCTTCGCACTGTAAGTGCTCGGGCCCTAATTAGCAGTTTAGAGTTTTACCGGTAATGTTGTTTTCTCATAATTGAAAACTGAGCCGCTGACGTAGGTACATGAGAAAAGTGAATGTACTAAATGTACTAAAACACACTCCACACAAAAAGCCTTAATTTACAAATGTATGAAGTTAGTCATTTTAAAATCTGAAAATATGAATAAAGGCCAAATATTTAATAGTATAAATTGAATCTGTAGTCTGTAAAAGTCTTCTGTTCTTCACTCTGACAGTTTAAAAATAAATAAGCAAAATACGTACATTTTAATGTGCAGTCAACCACAAAAAAATAGTGAAATTAAAATAAAATTAGATCATTATTAGATTATTCTTTTCTCTCACTAGAAGTCTTACTAGTGCTTTTTCCCATTTTCCCTGCCCTTCAGAATTCTTAATTCTGTGTTGGAAAAAGTTGTATCTTCTATTATGATTAGATTATAACCCATCCCAGGGGGTTGACTCAATGTGCAGTGCAGATTAACTTCACATGTGAAACGAATATTTCTCATGACAGCATAATTTGCACAAGGTCTTACAGGATTTTAGAAACTTTCCCAAAGGTGAACAGAGGAGTCAGAGTTGATGGCACAGAGCAGGAAACGTTATGCAAGTTACTGCTTCTTTCTGCAAAGCAAAATAGATGATCTACATATGGACTTTTACGCGATGCCAGCCCAGCCCGAGGAGAGCTGGGATGGACACACACACACACACACACACACACACACACACACACACACACACACACACACACACACACACACACACCGTGGCCTGGATGGATGGATCAATGAATGGATAATTGCTTACCTTTAGCTTCAGCTTCATTCCACTATTTAGTTTCTCTTTTTTCTTTTGAAAGGGAACTTACTGGATTTCAAGTATGCATTATTCTTCTTATATTAAAAGGCTTAAATTGGATGAATTATTAGATGTGAGGCCATTGATGAGATGTATCAGTGAAATATTCACATCTTCACCTCGGACTGATGAATACAGAAGGTTTGGAGGGAGGAATGTGAAGGAATACATGTGTGTGTCAGTGTGTGTGAGAGAGCATGCATGTGTATTGTGTCTTTATGGTGTATAAAGAATATCATGTTCATCACATTAGTGGAACTGGATCCTCCATTACTGCTCACAGCCCACACATCAACCCCCATTTTGAAACCATATACGCACACATGCAAAAAGCAGAAACACCACTGTACAGACACAGTTTGTCTCCCTTTATTTCAAAAAGTCTTAGATATTTACCCCCTTTTTCTTTTTTATTGACAAAAAGTAGAAAAAAGAGCAAATCTGACTAGAATCTTGATTTTCAGCTACAGGAGATTAATGTTTACTACCAAAATATCAATAAAGATATTTGTTATTCCAGAAGTATTATTAGTGACGTGGTCGGAGGCAAAGGGTCTGCACTCTGGTGGATATTTCTCAAATAAGAAACAGTCTGGGCCAAATATTTCTACAGCATAAGATAGAGTGGGTCCTTTCTGTGGGCCTGGATAAAATCTTAGTCACAGCCCACCCAGCCCCACAGTTACAGATACACACACCACATACGAGTGTACAGTGGTGGCAGTAAATCTGTACGTATGAACCCAACCGAGCTGGAGGCCTCTGGACTCCTGGTAGCCCTTAAATACAAACATACTCCACTGAAAAATGAGATGGCCAGAGCGTGTACACACACACTCGCATACACACACACACACACACACACTCGCATACACGCACACGCACACGCACGCACACACACACACACACACTTGCACACACACACACACACTTGCACACACACACACACACACACACACACACACACACTAGCGCACGCACACACACACACACACACACACACACACACACACACACACTCGCATACACGCACACGCACACGCACGCACACACACACACACACACTTGCACACACACACACACACTTGCACACACACACACACACACACACACACACACACACACACACGCACACACACACACACACACATTACTCCCCTGCGCTCCTCTTTTCTCCACTCATATCTTGAGTATTTGTTGCCTGTCAACTTTAAGTGATGACCCTACATTTAAGTTGTAAACTGATCTCTTCTCTCTTTCTGTCTTGAATCTGTGTGCTCATTAGTTTTTAATTTGAATTATTTTAAGTGTCAGTTGAGGGAAACTTCTAAATAATTAGTCTTTCATAAATTAGTCTTCCAACAACATATAATTTTGGTGCTTGTGCGATGGTTGGAGACACTTTTTCATGCTTGATTGCTTTGTAAGATGAATCAAAATGACACGTCCAAAGTCCTCACTGCTGCTTTGAACAATATTCGTCTACTTCCTATTCCTGACTGGATTCCAAACAGGAGGTGTAGGTCTTAGACAATTAAGAAGATTAATTTATTTTCCTTTTGCATTAATACTGATTGAAAAGAGGGGGACTCTAGGGAGACACAAGGGGGAAGACCATAGCATGAGATAGACGTCCAAAAACATCCATAGGTGTTGTTTCCTTACATTTCTGCCACATACTCGGCTTCTACTTACCTTATCTAACTTACCGGTGTTGAGAGATTGATTCTGCTCATCTTGCTGGAAAGTGATTTCTATTGGGGGGACAGTGTACTACTGTCTTATACAAAAGTTTGTACACAAGCTGTTTTGTGTAACATCGGCACAGTCCTTACTCCTGCCAAAAGAGCATATCTGAGGAAAGTTAGTCAACTTTGTGCGTGTGTGTATGTGCGCGTGTGTGCGTGTGTGTGTGTCCGTGTGTGTGTCCGTGTGTGTGTCCACCTGTTCTGTCCATCATGGCTTGGACAGCTGCAGCGTCTGTTTGGCGTCAGGCTACCAGTGAGCGACATCCATCATGGACACTGGTCCACACATGGACACATGCATGGAGGAAAATGCATTCACATCTATCACCAGCTGTGTGTAGCGTCTGCTGTAAATAATATATACAGTATGCACAGTATACACTCACATACACAGGGACACACATCTCATTCTTCCATTACTCTGGTTTTCTACTTTGGCTGTTGGATTTGTTACCATGTCTATTTAGATTTCAGAAAGGCTAATTAGTCTGGATTTATATTTCAAGTTCAGTAAATGTGTAATGGTGCAATCTAACTGAGTGTCTAGACGTTGTGGGGTGAGACTATGCGTGCTAGAATGAAGTTATACAAGTGGGGTTGGCAGATGTGTCCAATGGAGGCCTCGCGGCTGTAACACAGTAGAGGCTCTGTCCCTAGACAAGGTGTCAGGGTGTTTACAGCCTATTGTGGATGTACACGATTTACCGAGGTGTAAAGATACGTGTTTTTCAAAATGGAAAGATCCACCTTGGCAGCTGACCACTAATGCTGGCCTGCTTTTTCCCAGCCCTCACTCACTTTACACGCTTTAAGCGGATACCCTTTTTTCACGTTTTTAAAGTGGAGGAACATAGGTATATAAGTAAATGCATATTTATCTGACAGATTTTTGCTTATATTATGAATCAAGTTCATGGGTTCAAATAGATAATTACATTTAAAAAAGTTTAAAAATCTGTTGTTCAGAAATGATCGATGACCTCCAGCTGAAGTTTGATCTTTTACTTTCTAACCAACATTTTCAAGACCCAAACCCCATAAGCATGTCTGATTTAGCATGTTTATGATAAGAAAAAAACCCAGAGGACGATAAATATATTTATTGAATACGCAGAAAAATAACATTGATGTATATAAGTAATAATCACAATAAACCAAAAAAATCACAATTTATTAATGCTTTATTTAAAGTCATAAACTAAGAAAATCTCAAATCTCAAAAATCTCACTCAAAAGGCTTTTTTTTAATGAGTAAATATAATATAACCTGCCCTGTATCTCACAACTTATCTTAAAAGTGAACATTGTACATGAATTAAAATCCTTGTCAAAAAATAAATGTAAAGTTGTTGTCATTTTATTTTTATTATGTTGTATTGTTAAATGACATATTATGATTCTTGTATTTAATTTGATTTGTATCAAGCATGTTTACCTTCTCTGTAAAGTGTCCTGAGGTCTTTTTTTTAATTGGGACTAACTGAATGATGGGAATTAGATGAATATGAAATGAGTATTTGTATATTTAATGAATTGTAAAAGTGTCTCTCGCGGGATTAAAATATTTTCTGCATGATTTAAATAGTTAGGATTGTTTGTCTTGTACTTTCCAGGAAAAATAATATATATAAAAAAAACAAAAAACTTTACCTTCCCAGAATCCTTGCATTTTTCATTTTTTGGCCCATTAATTTATCCTTTTCTGTCCCTCTATCCATGACAGGAAAGCTAAATTTTAAATAATCCTAAAACTGGCAGCTATGTTGTGCTGTATTTAATGTTTTTTCGTTGTTGTTGTTGTTGTTGTCCATCTTCCACCTTCCCAGATTTTTGTCCTACATTGGTGGGAGAGTGGACCAGATTGGGAGTCCAAGTCTGAAACACTGTGTTGAGAGCAAGATTAATTCAAGCTCTATTGAGGAACTGGCCCAGGCTGTGGAAACGACACCAGAAACCCTCAAACTCATCATAGACGGCCTCACGCAGCCTCCGGGGTTTGACATTCGACAAAGTAAGATTCTTTCTGCTCAGAACTGTATAACTCAGTCAGGCCATTTTGTGATAAAAATGGGAGCCTGTAAAGTCAAGATTCAAATTTATAATTGAGAAACAGATGATTAATAGTAGTTTTTTAACTATGAAAGCAAATTGCAGAAACGTTAATTAGAACGTGGCAGTGTGCACAAATGTACCAACTCAAGTTTGAGTTAACCCATTTACGTACAGTGAAAAGAATGAGAAGAATTAATGTTTGCATACATTTTGGTTCAATAAACATCACACATTTAGTTGATCTTAACTATAATAAAATAGAAGTTGAACTCTGCAGTTATACTTTGATTTGAACACATATTGCCATGCAAAAATCTTGTCAATAAACACAAAACTCAGTATTTTGAATCATATAATAGCTGATAGACTGTACTTATCGGCAATCTAGCAGTCAGAGTAACCTCACTTAATGTCTCATCTTTCCCTCATAATTTTCTTCATGGGTCCCTACTGACTAACAAAAAAAAAAAAGAAAGAAAGAAAAAAATGTGTTTGTCCTGCCCTTTGACTGTCTTGCCAGTTACAACACACACAGACTTTTTTGCCTTTACTGTAATAGCCATGTCTTGGCAGTGTAACCTGATCGGTTCTGACAGTACTGTGGCTTCTCCTTGTAGCCCAACAATACAGGCATTATGTTTCTGACAGGGTTTGATGAGTCCAACAGACTGTGTTTGAGGACAGAGCATCCAACCAACACAAATACACAAAGAACTGTTTTTCCCCCTTAATCTCAAGCACTTGATTTCATGTAAACAAGCTCTGAGATATTGTCTTACGACATCTCAAATGTTCTCAGCAAAGCAGAGTCACATTTGTCCCCTGATCTTCTCTCGCATCTATATTTTGGATGAATCAATCACAAGAGCAGTTCATTAAAAGGCATTTGTTGTAGGTAGATGTAGTGTGTGTTTAATTTAAAAGCTGATTTAATGATTAGAAAAAAAAATCTCTTAAATCCTGATGAGAATTGACTAGTTTATGTCATACTGTTATGTTGGCAACATATGCACTGACGCTTTGAATTCAGCAGATCATAACATCAGCAGAGCATAACATCTTGAAATTGAACGAAAGTATGAAACATTTTTGATCCCAGATATAACTATATATGTTCAACACCATCCGGATTACATTACATTTTATTCAGCCGATGCTTTTTATCCAGAACTACTTACAAGTAAGAGGGACACAATCAAATCCTCATTAATTCTTGATACATAATATTGCCATTTTTAGTCTAATGACCATTTTGGCAAATATAGAAATAACAAATACAAAAGGGGAGATCTAAGCTAATAAACGTGGTTTGAAGATTTCTTTTCCTTATTCTGGTCAGTTGAATCAGAGTTGTTCCAGTCGCTTTTGATTACGATCTCATTTTTCATATAATTTAATGCAAGCCAGGAAACTTAAGGCGGTATAGCCACTTAGTGCTGACTAACTCTTCTTAGAATTAAGGAATGCAGCTTCAAAGTTCACTCTCAGGTTGACCCTATTCGGTTGCAGTACACTTTGCTTGGCCTCCTAGCTCGTGCTCAGCTGAGTAAACAGATGGGCTGAAGCTACCACATGAAATCAGTGCTGTGGGGAGGATAATTGGACCAGACTATTTCCTGCAGTGCTAGCCTTTCTTGTTTGTGTTAATGGCACAGAAAGGGAAATAAAAAGATCCCATGAACAGAGGGACTGAATAGAATACCGAGGAATGTGGAAGTGCTGTTTGTAGACACGTGTTTCTGCTACTCCTTGTTCTGCAGTATCTGTTGTCATTTCTGCTCCTGCTCCTCATCTCGCCCTTCCACTCAAACCTTTTTTTATTTATTTTTTTTTTTTTTTTATAGCTGTCACTTGCACCTGATTTAATCTGGCTCTGAATTCTGCCCAAGAGTTTCCTTATTCACACCTTAAATGTTCATGTTTCCTCTCCTGATTTCTTTCTTTGCCATCTCCAGATTTTGGGCAGGAGGACTTTAAGCGGGGAATTGTGTCGATGAATGATCTCCGGGTGGGTGCGGTGCTGACAGGCCGCGTGGACAACACAGCCTTGTTCGGAGCTTTTGTAGATATTGGCGTTGGCCGCTCGGGCCTGATCCATAAGAGCAACATCACCCTAAACAAGCTGCCGGCCAGCCAGCGTCGTCGCAGCCTGGTCCTCGGACCCGGGGAACGGGTGGAGGTTCGGGTCCTCAATGTCGACGTTCAGAGGGGACGGATTGGGCTGGACCTGATCAGAGTCCTGCAATAGAGCCACTGGAATTACTGTTCTGTAATTGGACTGTAGTTGCCCCAGGATATTACACACAAAACAATTCGACCTAATTGCTTCCTGATGTTTACAGTGGTTTGGGATGGGAACTGATATGTTTCTTTCGAGAAGAGTAAACACATTAATTTTAGCGGAAATCCTGTAAGGTATATTTATAGGAATGATGCCTCATTTCACAATTATAATTACACACAGTAAATACAGTAAATACAGTGAGGATTATTTGATATGTGGTGCAGTTTTTAAACTGGTTATGAAAAACTGCCCTATCTAATTGACATGTTTAAAAAAATTCAAACAATATTATAGTACTTTACTTGGAAATAAAAACCTTCTACCTAATTTGAACATAAAGCTTGACATTTTACCTTGTAGATGGAACCATTTATTTCTTACACTTTGGGTATAATGCAAATAGCTTCATAGTTAAGCTGCTTTTGTTTATTATTATGACAACAACTGACTATTTATTCTGTGCCTTGTTTTCTTTTGTGCTTCTCTGAACAGTTTGTCAAGACACATATTTGTATTCTCTGTTTTCTTTGTTCCTTAATTACTCACTGTATTGTTTTATACTGGTTTGAAATGCCATTTCATCTGCTGGGAAGTATTCAAAATTAAAAGTTTCCACTCATGTTGCTCTTTTGATGTATGTTTTCTCAAATGGAAGCTTAAGGAAAGCACTCACTGAGAAGTGTGATCTGTTTCACTTTGGAGAAAAGGGGCACACATGGGGATGGCAGTGAGAACACAAAACAACGTGGAAGAAATGGAGGAGCGGATATGTGATGGACAGAGGAAAAAGATCCTAGGTGCATACTAACTATAGTTTCCAGACAATAGGAAAATGTGAAAATGTGGGGGTGCAGAAGAAGGTAGGAAGGTTTTTTTTTTTTTGTCTCCCAGACAGCAGTTAAGCCCGAAGGCTTTTTAGGCATAGTCCCAGACACAATTATCCCATGACACACACACACACACACACACGCACTAATCAGATCCCTCAAAATTAATCCCAGACTCCCCATCCACATTATCTAATTTGTTTGTTTTTATGAAATTGGAATAAATAAGAAATACATAAAATATGGTTGTGGGAAAGCCCGAGGTCCCATTCACTAAACATTACACTGAATGCAGATTACCTAATCACTGTTAGTGCCGGTGCTCCACCATCTCCCTTTAGGCCAACAAATGGAATATATTCTGGATGCGCAAGCACAGATGTTTGATCAAGATTAATCAGTGGTGGCAGTTTGCTTAGTGATGATCTAAAAGAAATATGCACCCACATCCAGTCTAGATTGTCATTTTACTTCTTCATAGTCCTTAATACATTACCTTTTTTTTTTCTAAATAATCAATTTTTCTCATCAAAGAGCATTATTATATTTTTTTTATAACTCCCTTTGTCAGTTTGGCATATTTTGTTTGTTTTGATAAGTTTGGCGGACCCTCTTGATTCAATGTTTCCAATGTTTTTATTGTGGGGACGTGTACGCTCGTCAAACACAGCTTCCCACAGCTTCCCCCCCTCCTGCTTTTCCCGCCTTTAATTTTCCTCCCTCTGCTAAACGTGAGTCCACAGATAAGACAGGCAATCTGACAGCCAGCTACTGCTGTCTCTTGGAGATTGTGTCAAAGACTGTCCAGTAATGAGTTTGTGATAAGAAACTGCAAGAGTAACTGCAGGAGCACTTAATAGCCCGGTATCATCCGCTGCTCTGTACCATGGCTGTTTTGTTATGGAGGGAGCTCAGGTGTGCCTTGTTTTGTTGAAATTTGAGGAACATTTATGATAAGTAGGCCCTAACCTGTGAAACAAAAGCCACAGTGAATCATAAAAGAGGTTAGCTATTTGGTTGTTCACAAGTCCAAGGCTATGAAAAGTCAAATTAAAGGAATGGCAAAAGCAAAGCTCTTGATGTGTGGCTTCTTGTTGATGTGATCTGAACAAAATACACCAATGAAGACACAAGTACCGGTAGTTAAATATCAACTTACCTTTTTTCACCAAATGGGAGCAGAGAGAAGAACTCTCAAAGGTAGTGAACACATCATGTTAAGCCAACACTAGGTCCGTTTCTATTACCCTTGAAATCAAACAAATTGGAATTGATAATAAAAAAAAGAGGTGCCTTATAAGAAATTCAGTTTTTCAGAAATTCCCATATGCAAAAATGTCTGTACGCTCGCATGACGTGGTTTTTGTTGCGAAAAGATGACGTTTCCGACAATACAGGCAACCAGAGAACCACAAAAATCACGTGAGGCACCGACGGCACAGGGTCGGCACAGCTGACTTTGGCATTTTCGGTCTTACTCCAAAAATGGAAGGATGGGAGGCAAGTTTTCCAATCAACACGACCTTCAGAAAATCAAGGAGAGATTAAGAGGACATTTTATGGTGAATGGGATTATATACCTGTGGGAAGAAAAACCAACAGTTGGTGGATTTTGTTGGGGCTGCAGAGTGAGGTATGAAGACCTGGAAGACCGATGAAGTCACGCCACAAGTTGTGTATCTCAATGTGTTTTACCTAGCCTGTACCAGCATTTTCCAACCCGCTATAATGTGTTGGATTGTTTCTGGGGCATCCTAGCATAGTTTGCAGCTGGAATCTTGTCTGGCATGGTAGACCCAGGCCTTTATTGCTCTTGTGCTCAAGGCATGTTCTTGTGCTGCTATTATTACTCCCTCCCTGCTGTTCTTCAGCCCAGCCTCTTCCAGCCACTGGTAGGATTCCTTAATGTCAGCCATGTCTTCAATCTGTGGATGGTACAGTGCATTAGTTTCTCTTTCAATGATGGTTCCTCCTCTGCATCTTCTCCCTCACTGGATTTCTGGTGTCTGAGACATTCACTTACCAACTTATCCATAGACGCCATCTTCTTGTCTTCCTGCATGGTGGCTTTGACCCTCTCTAATCCGCAGCATCCTTACTCCCACTTTGTGTAGTCTCACGGTGTTGGATGAAATGCGTTGTGTGCATAATCAGGAGCTTCCTTGCCTTGATATCAGTGGCTTGCATCTCTTCCTGTGGCCAGTTTACTATATCAGCGGGGTACCAGCTTATGTGTTGATGGCCCGGACCTGGTTCTTCCCATTCAGCTAGCTCTTCAGGATCCTCCTTGGGTACTTGGTTGCGGCAGACTTCCTTGAAGACTCCACATATTTGCCATATACTTGAAGAATTCCCATGTACTTACATTTACATACTAACATTAAGAATTAATTAATTGAATTAATTAGTTAAAATGATATTACAAAATTACCAATAAAATTATCAAAATCCATCCATCCATCTTCTTCCGCTTATCCGTTCCCGGGTCGCGGGGGCAGCAGCCTCAACAGAGATGCCCAGACTTCCTTCACCCCAGAAACTTCCTCCAGCTCTTCCGAGGGGAGTCCGAAACGTTCCCAGATCAGCCGAGAGACATTGTCTCTCCAGCGTGTCCTGGGTCTTCCCCGGGGTCTCATCCCGGTGGGACATGCCTGGAACACCTCCCTTGGGAGGCGTCCAGGAGGATCCGGTACAGATGCCCAAGCCACCTCAGCTGACTCCTCTCAATGTGAAGGAGCAGCGGCTCGACTCCGAGCTCCTCCCGGGTGACCGAACTCCTCACCCTATCTCTAAGGGAGCGTCCAGCCACCCTGCGGAGGAAACTCATCTCGGCCGCTTGTATGCGCGATCTTGTCCTTTCGGTCACTACCCAAAGTTCATGACCATAGGTGAGGGTAGGAGCGTAGATTGACCGGTAAATCGAGATCTTCGCCTTTCGACTCAGCTCCCTCTTCACCACGACGGTCCGGTACATCGACCGCATAACTGCGGACGCTGCACCGATCCGTCTGTCAATCTCCCGCTCCATCGTTCCATGACTCGTGAACAAGACCCCGAGATACTTGCACTCCTCCACCTGAGGCAGGACTTCTCCACCCACCCGGAGAAGGCACGCCACCCTTTCCCGGTGGAGAACCATGGCCTCGGTTTTGGAGGTGCTGATTCTCATCCCTGCCGCGTCGCACTCGGCCTCAAACCGCCCCAGCAAATGCTGAAGGTCCCGGGTTCGATGAAGCCAACAGGATCAAAATCCCATGAACAAATTCTTTACTATTGGAAGACGATAGTTACCCAAAATGTCAGTCATTATGGTGCCACCAGTGGAATAACAGTTCCGTTAGAATTGATAAGAAATCCTCATTCACTTTTTGCGTCCATATCGTCTGCTTGAAAATCAAGAATTGCACAAAATTTCCCAACCTTTACAGAATCTTGTTAAATTTGGTCTTGGGACCCAACGTATGCCAACTGAAATGAATGTCAGTTGCTGCCAGGTTGCTGGTTTCTGGCAACAGTAGCCATATTGACTCAGACGTCAATGCATTGCTGGTCCAACTTTATGCATGACATCAGCACGTATGTGAGAGCCCTCCCAGAAACCGTAGAGAAGTGCCTGAAATGTGGAATAAAAAGAGCTGATAGATGAGTCTGTTGGAGAGATATTTTGCAATTTGGAACCTGGCTGAAATTGCCCCATGAAAGGCAGGATGACCAGGGGCACGGCTTTTTGCTGACTGGACAATAACTCATGGAAGAAGCTCAGACTGTCAAATCAGTCACGATTGAATAAAGTGGCCAGTATTTGGCAAACATAACTTGAGTCCAGTCGTTTTCAAGCTTCTGTTCTGTTTAAGCACTTTAAAGCTATTTAAAGAGCAACACTTACGAACATTGCAAGTGTCAGTACATTGGTGGTAAAAACTAATGCACAAGAGAGGGAAGGTTTTATGAGGAAAACCAAAACATGGATATTCTTGTCTATTTTTTTTTTTTTTTTCAAAAAGCTAAATGCAAATCTCAATCAAATTTGTAAAAAACAAAACTCACTGAAAGTCTTGTTTTACAGTGGTAGGTGAAAGATACTCCAAAATTCCAGATTGCCAGACAGAGAAGAAAGACTTTAGGTTTTAATATCACCAGCGAAAAACAGTGCAAAAGCATAGACTGCAAAAGCATAGAGTGTAGACGAGCAACGGATGAATGGAAGTAGGAGAAGGAGGGATGGAATGAGACAGGAAATGAAAGGCTTTCTCCAGTTTCACTCCCTGTGACCTCATCAGTGTGATCATGGGTTTTATGAGCTTTCCCTTTCGACGCCCACACACCACCTCACACGTGCCAGAACACACACACAAAGTCCCACACACTTCAGAATCGATATTTCATTCTCTGACATAGAGACACTTGTGGTACGTGTGTATTTATCTGTTTTTTTTTCTCACTCTTTCAATTAACCGCAATATACTTCATAACACACAAGGATCTCCCAAATGAGCAGACATGTTACTTACTAACACACAAATGTTTATGAAGAGAATGAAATGTATTTATTACTGATTGCATGATCATTTACAGGAAAAGTTGAAGCTTATTGCAGTGAAATGCATCATTTACATAATTCACAATGTAACTTCTCTAAGCACACAAAGAAGTATAGGAGTTCCTGAAGGAGGTTTACGTGACTTTTTGGATTTCATTCCACCAACAGAGCTTAAGGCTTCCCGAGTGGGCTGAAAGATGAATGACCGAGCATCTGTTTAGTAGTTTACAGATGGTGAAATTCCATTAGGAACAAATAAAAATTCTTTCATGCAAAGCATCTCCGGTGCAAATGTGTATCTGCTCTCCTTTCAGCTTTCCTTTTTACCAAGTATCTAATAATTAACAAACTCACAACAACAAAACAAAAGACAGAGACCTACAGGCTCAAAGTGAGTGACGCATTAGATTGTATATTTGCTTTAATCAGTTTTACGTCTTTTTGGAGTGGAAATGAAAGGGAAGCAGTCCATTGGGCATGCACAGAGCAGTTTCCAACCTGTGTAAATATTTTTATAGGTGCCAGGTATTCATTGGTGTTAACGACCTGAGTTCTGGTACTACAGAACCATAAGCTCATTTATGAAGAGGTGGAGCACACTCTAGGTTTAAGTTTTGTCCATTTTCCTATGCAGATTTTTTTTTTGCCAATTTTTAGCCTTTTTCAATTAATTTTATTTTGTAGTAAATATTGACAATAGACTTTTAATATTCATATATCTTTTTTCTCTCTGTAAAATTAACACTTTGTCTCAATAACATTAAGTTTAACGTGTACAGTGCATATTTTGCATTATCTGATAATTTTGTCCATGTTAACCATAAACCTTAATCGGGCATCAAGTGTTGTTCCAAATTTAGTTTTTATTTAAATTTTATTTACATCATGATGGCAAGACCCAGAGAGCAAGTATTGATGTCAGAATAAATTGCTTTTTATTTTTTTTATATATAAACCTCTGACAACACTCAAAAATGTAATTCTGCTGAAGTGTTTAAGAAGATAGGGTCCCTACAGATTAACAAAGGTAATTTTAACTTTGTGAATGTACAGAAAGTGTATAAAATAGGACTTTTTGTACTTACTAAACATTGCCTTGAGGTTGCTGCCATCTTGAATTCATACCAGTTGACTACTAGAGAATGACAGGTATACTATCAGTAAGTGCAAAATGAGGAGGCGTATGCTGTGGAAACAATCATGTCTTGAACATGAACAAGACAAAACAGATGATAATGATGTAAGTGAGGAGCAGGAATAAGTTGAACATAATTTCCATCATGAGAGAGTAAGTGGGGGTGGAGCAGTTTGAATACCTTGGCGTTCACCTGGGCGACAGACACAACACTGATGCTGTCTACAAAAAGGGACAGCGCAGGCTGTACTTCTTTGGTAGATGCAACAAATATTGCATCGTGATAAAAACAAAAAATAATTGAAGGAGTGGTCAACAAGTGTGGCTGCCTGTCAGCGATTATGGATTCCGTTAATGAACTTGTAGTTACAACAATGGCCACTGAATGAAGTTTAATGGAGTGGAGCAGTAGAGAGCACTCTCTGGGCTGCTATGCAATTCCCTCATCAAAACTATTGCATATAAGAGAAAATTACTATTGAAGAGCCGTACACTTAACCACTATGCTTCAGAGAGTGAAATGCTGAATTTTAATGCCAAGTATAATTTCCCCTGGTTTATAAATAGAATTGAATTGGATTGATGTAAATTTTAAGTTTCATGCTTACTTTTTCATAAATATCAAAATCTCTACAGCCACCTTTGCACAGATCTCCAGCTGTGCATTCACAGTGATCCCACGAAGGCACGATACTCTTTCCCCAGTGTGCTTCTACAAAGCTTTACAGTCTGAAAATTATCTATTTTCTCTTTTTTGTGGTTCACGGTCAACAACTCCTTATATCTTTTGCGACTTTAATCAGTTACCTCTGAATAAAGTATAGTGTTGAATACATTTTAACTTGAATTAAAATGTTTTATTTGTTGTTCCAACGGGACTCACACATGGATTTTGGATTTTGTGCCTAGAAGAGTAACAAAACTCGTACTATGACCAGTTCAACCAACCTATGCCTCACTGACGGTTTTGTTTGCAAATCTGTTTTTTATATATGCACGCCCCTGCCCATGTATTGCATAAGCTTGATTCAGTTTACCATGCCTGCCTTCATTTTAGCCAAGCTTTATTCCTGGGCTGGATGATGTGGAAACCCGTCGGTGCACACACTGGTACAGACCTCGGTGTCTCTACCAAAGGCCTCGGCCTGCTCCCTCCTTACTACTGTGTGTGTTTTCAACCAGAGGGGGATAATCCAGGTGCCATAGAGTAAAAACCCTGTCATGTCTCTGGATGAGCCTCTCCATTTAGAGCCGGTGTTTTCACCAACGATCTACCTTCTACTTGCAGAGGACCTCATTTAGTGATTGGTTGGAACAACTGCTGTACAGGATTTTTACTTTATGGCACCTGGATTATCCACCTATGTCTTCAACTTAAATAGTATATAGTACCCTTCATCTTTTCCACTGGTTCAGTAACTGGGATAGGCACTAGTGATCCTAAATGGGAGGTAGAGCTCTCAGTTATCACGTCCTTCTCTTCTGAACCAGCTGCCAGTTTGCATTTGGGAAGGAAACACCCTCTCTGTCTTTTAAGACAAAGCTTGAAACCTTCCTTTTTAATAAGGCTTGTAGTTAGGGATGGCTCACCTCCCCTGATACACCCAGTGGTGGACAGTAACGGAGTAAATGTACTTGAGTACTGTACTTAAGTACATATCCAGAGGATTTGTACTTTACTTGAGTATTAGATTTCTTTGGTACTTATTACTCTTACTTGAATACATTTCCAAGACAAATATTTTTACTTTTACTCGAGTAAATTTCTAGGAAGGCTGAAAAGTACTTGTTACTTTCATGTCTGCTCTTTTTTCTTCTTCCCTAAAATCCTATTGGACACAAGCTGTTTTTGTCAAAGGAGGAGACCTATCACAGTGCACGCTCTCCACTGGGATGTACGTAAAGCGGAAATACGTCAAGCCTCCTCAAAACGATACCGCCAAAGTAGCCTGCGTTTGTCAAGACAGAGCCGCAACAAGTCAAGACAGAGCAATGGCTACGAGTTAAAAAGTTAAAGAGTTGAAGAGTTAAAGAGTTAATTCTCAGAAACAAGAGTTAAAAGATCCTTAAATTAATTTAGAAAAAATATATTAATTTACTGATGTGGAAAATAAGAAATTTACTCTTACTCTTACTTTTACTTAAAGTAAATTTAAAAGCCTTTACTTTTGGATACTTAAGTACCTTTAAAAGCAAGTACTTTTCTACTCTTACTCGAGTAATATTTTGACTGAGCTACTTTTACTTGTAACGGAGTAAATTTTGACCAGTAGTATTTGTACTCTTACTCAAGTACTGGGGTCGAGTACTCTGTCCACCTCTGGATACACCTCTCCTAAGTCTGTTCTCTTCTACTCCAACTCTATTAATGACATCATTAATATTGTTAATAACCTGTGTTCCTTCTTCCCAGCAGGTGCTCCTGATCTGTTGTTGCTTTTTTTCCTCCTTCCTGTCTTGTCAACTTCAAAACAGTCAAAGCAGATGGCCACCCTTCCTGAGTCTGGTTCTGCAAGAGGTTTTTTCTTGTTAAAGAAGAGCTTTTCCTTCCACAGTCACCTGGTGCTTGCTCAGGACGGGGAATTGTATCGATGACATGTTTTGATGCAATCTGTTGTTTTCCTTGGCGAAGCAGTAATCATTATTGCTTTTTATTGGCTTTGTATTAATTAGACTACTTTGTAATGAGTTTATCTGTATTGTTGAAGTGCCTTGAGATGACATTTGTCAGGATTTGGCGGTATAGAATTGAACCGAATTATGGGAAGCTTGGATTTTGTGTTACTTGACTGATTTTGTTGTTATTTTAGACTTTGGCTTTTGACACATTCTGTTTCCCAGAAACTTAGCCACTTTTAACATATCAGTAGAGCATAAACCATATTATTCTCATTCTTATGCTCGATCTTGAAGTCAGATGCAATACGTACAAAACACTTTGGCTGAACTCTCACCACACATGAACGTACACTAATCTGAATAGTAAATCAAAGACAGATACATCTCTATATCGTCGCTTCCTCCAGAGTAACACAGTGCGATTTTGTTCAGAGACAACAACGCCTCTTCCTGTTTCTGGCTTAGGACCACAGTTAGCACTTAAAATGATTGACAGTTGAATATTTGGGTGAGGTTGACACCTCTGGGGATTTACAATAGGAAAAGCCTTTGTACTTCTCCATTATAGGACACCAAATATGATTCTCATACAGGAACTTGCACTGACAAATCTTACACATTTACATAATCCTATAGGGCCATGGGGTCCAGGTCTGCCCCCTCTATCCTCCCCTCTCACGCACATGAATCTGTACAGAAAATGTATGAGTTTATCAGTGACATGTTCATCCCGAGGGAAAAGGGAGGAAAGAAGTGGGAGTTACGGAGGAAATTCATTTCATATTAAGGCATGTAATATTCCCGAAAACTTCTTCTTCTTCTTACTATATCAGTGAAAATGTATGATATTATGTGATTAAAAACAAAATACTATGTTCTACATTTATCACAAAATTAGTACACACCAATAGTAGAGCATGCCCAAGCCTTCCACTGTACAAAGTTTGCAACGGGGGTAGTTGTTGGAGACCTGTATTTGGAAGATCGAGCTGAGGAATATGTCAGTTTGCCATCTTCATTGTCTCAGAAGTTTGATTTAAAATCAAGTCTTTTCCTATTCACTGCAAAGTTGAACTGTGATCCAGGTTACATTGAATAGAATAGTCCTTTATTAATCCAGCAGGGGGGAAATGTACTTGTCGTGGCAGCACGGTAACAATATACACCCGTGTGAATATAAAAATAGAGGAAAAATATACCTGTAAAATAAAGGTCAGAAAAACTGGGGCATTTTAAGTTCTCAGAAGTATGTATGGAAAAATCTTCTTTATACAAGATTATATGTGAATAGATGGAACTAGACGTGTTGTCTATAGAAGATTAGATAGATATTGCACAGAACGGACAGATAATTGCATGGAGATATGGGGGGAAATTACATTCAATGAACAGTATTGCACAAACTCTAATGCAGTGAGGACAGTATTACCCAGCTCACATGCAGTGGGCTGAAAGGCACGTGTGGTTTATTGCACATGATTATTGAATAGTCTGATGGCAGAGGGGATGACAGACCTCCGGAAGCACTCAGTCTTACACTGTGGGTGTGAGACTGAGTGCGACCCCCTCCTCCTGTGTCACGGAGGGGGTCAGAGATGTTTTCCATGATGGATTTCAGTTTAGCCAACATACTCCTCTCAGCCACCTCCTCGTGAGGTCAAGAGCCTGGTCCGCCACAGAGATGGCTCGCATCATGGTGCCCGGTATTGCCACATCCCCCAGCAGACAACAGCATACAACACTGCAGATGCCACTACAGTGTCATAAAAAGGTTTTTAACAGTCTTGCATACTCCGAAGGACCTCAGCCTCCCCCGAAGATGGAGGCGACTTTGATCCTTCTTTGTGTTCGTGGACCTGTCCAGTTTATGGTTGAGCTGAACACCCAGGTACTTATAATCCTCCACAGACACAATGTGCAATTCCTGGATGTTCACTGGTGATGTTGATGTGGACTTCCTGCAGAAGTCAATCACCATCTCCTTGATCTCGGTGGTGATGATGTGAAGCTTGTAAGCATCTCATCCGAGGGGAAAGTTGTTGGTGACCTCCCTCTAGGCTAGGTCGTTCCCCTCAGGTACATAGGCAAGTTTATTTCTATAGCACAATTTAAAAACAAGGTGATTCAAAGTGCTTTACAAAGACATTAAAAAAAACATAAATAAATAGTATGATTTAAAATTTAAACCAAAAAGAAAGAAATAAGAACAATAGATCAAAATCAGATAAAATCAGTAGTTAAAATATGATTAAGTTTTGGGACTGCAGGTTTGGAGCTTTACTCAAAAGCAACTGAAAATAGCTGAGTCTTCAACTTAGACTTAAATAAAATGAGTGTTTCAGCTGATCTGAGGCTTTCTGGGAGTTTGTTCCAGACATATGGAGCATAAAAGCTGAACGCAGCTTCTCCATGTCCGGTTCTGAGTCTGGGAACTGATAAAATACTGGATCCAGATGACTTGAGGGGTCTGGAAGGTTCATACTGGGTCAGAAGGTCACTGATGTATTTTGGTCCTGGACCATTCAGAGATTTATAGACCCGCATCAGAAATGTGATGGCTTCTGAACGTGGCAATAGTCTGAGTTGTGTTTGAAGTCTGAGATGAAGAGTTAGAAAAGGAAAGGGGAGAGAAGTGTTCCCTGAGGGGCCCCTGTGCTGCAGACCACCATATCCGACACAGTAATGAAGCCTCACATAATGTGGTCTGTTGGAGAGGTAGTTGATGGTCCACATACTGATGCAAAACAAAACAAAACAAAAAGAAAAACAGTTGCCATCTGGTTGACCCGGTGAAAATGGTGGGAGGCGTGTGTGTTACAATTATTTAGTTTATAAGCGGGCGGGTACCATCTCATAAAAGAGGAAGGAGATCAGACACACGGGGAAAATTGGATTCAGTTTGTTTGGAATTGATAAAAAGTCAAATCTTATCGTGCCGGATGAAAGCGTACCCCTCGTCACTTATGGTAAGACACGACAGCACAAATCCTGCATGTAAGAACACAAAATTCACACTATATACTATACTGTGTTTGAGTATACTCACAAGAGAGTTCCTTTTTGGAATATAACCTCAGTAATACATTGTCAACTACAAGCTGCATGAAGACGCCGTGTATTAAGGAGGAAATATCACAGTATTTAGTGTACTTAACATGTTGAGGAACACAGATGTTAATTAGATGGATGTTGACGTGGCAGCTGGGCCGTACCATTTGTGCTGGTGCAGCCCAGCTGCTTTTGTAGAAAGGTTTTAGTAACATCTCCAGCCCATGCACACGCCTCAGGGCAAACAGAGGGTTAGCTGGATGTGGCAGATGTTTGTTTAGCTGTGTGTTTTAGCGTACCATTAATACTGGGACCTAATAGTACTGTCAGAAGCTACAACACAGATGGAAACAATTTCCTTAACAGAGATTACACATGGATTTAGGCTACCAGAGTAATGCTTCCTGGACATGGACTTCACCCAGGGTTAATATCTTAACAGTGTGGGGCACCTTTTAGAAAACAGATCATAAATCAAGTGAAAGTCATATCACTTAGTAGCTATATTTTGATGCACCTGTTTTCTAATTATTGCCTGCAAGGTTTTAAGGATGTTTCATACCTGTTACCGGTTTATCACAACCCAAATTTTATCAAATATATGTTCCTATTATATACACAATGTATTACATTTATATGCACAAAATGTCCATAAATAAATCAGAATCTGTTTTGATAGCAGATGTAGGGCAGTAGATATTAACATTTACTGAACTTGTGTCGTAGAAAAAGTAAACAGCCCCCCTGGGGGTTAAGCTCATAATGCTGTCCATATGGTCTTGCACTCCAAAGGAACTGTAAGAAAACACTGGAGTTTCTCAAATGATGCTTAAAACTCTCCTCTTTCACGCACATGATATAGTGCAGCACTCTCACCAAGAAGCTGCTCAGGTAGTATTTTCTTTCCCCCGTTAAGGAAATCATTGGACATTTGGCCAACTGTTCAATTCAAACTTCCCATGGACTTTCTGAGAACTGAAGCAAATTTCATTTGATTATTTTTATTAGTTTACCACTGATTTGTGTATTGTTACCTGCACCTTAAAATTGGTCCTTTTCATTGAGTGCACGTGACTTTACAGACAACTGCAAAACAGTTCCTTTTAAATTGTTGCATCACACAAAACACAAACCAGCGTACCAACAGTCAGTATTGTTACCTGATGAATGATTGTGGTCCCAGCAGCAGCTGAACTTCATATGGCTTTTTGTAAACCATCACAGATGTTTGTTGGTAAACTAGTGGTGAATGAGCAGCGGGTTGCATCTCTGGAAAAAAACAAACAACAAATGGTAGAGAAACAGTAGAGCAGGTAAATGACAGGGGGCGTAGTTTAGGCGTGTTTTCGCTCTTCTAAAATTAGTGGCATAAATCTGAGTTAAACATGATTTTGATGTAGCTTTTTATTTTCTCAAGTGCACTATAATTACTGTATTCACACTTTATAAAGCTGAATGTACGTCATTTTATTTTTCTCTTCTACATATTGGCACAGTCATAAGGTTTTTCAAAAGTTAAAATCATTTCATCCATGTTCAGGGTGTATGACTTTCTTTCTCGACAACTGACTGAAATACTGTTTTTTACCATTGCAATTTCTTTCCCTGCGACGAAAAAAGAAATACATTTTTGGATTTCATGATGAGAGTATATATGGTGAGATGTAGAATTCCAAGAGCATTAAAAACTACAGATTGGATATTGAATGTCTATTGAAAATATGGATTTCCACACAGCAATGTCATCTTTGTTTGATGTTTTCCAATTGTCATCCAGTAACAACATGAGCTGAGCTGAGGCCATGCACACCTGCAAGACAATTTTCCAGTTTACCTCCAAAGCAAATATTTGCATGGAAAAGCAAGCCAGTTCTACCTTTTGACTATTTTATTCATCCATTGTACCTCTCAGATTAAAAAAAGAAAATACTTGAGAATTGAGATCGGAAACAAATGCGTACAAACTCACTTATATGTGGATTTATTCCAGTGAAACCTGAGATGGTAATTAAACATAATGAAGATCTATGTAGAACTAAATGGCTTGTGAGGGCTGGAAAGAGAGTCAGGAAAACCCTGATCCAGTCAGTGACAGAGAGGGGTAGATTTAGGAATTGGCTTGTTACTCTGTGTGTATTTGTGTGTCTGTGTGTTCACCTCTGCTGCCTGTGGAAAAACCCAATGGTTTGGTGTGGTTTCCTGGGAATACACTTCCTCTCCGTTCCATCTGTTCCACCAACATCACCCAATCAATCGCTAACCTGATACTCATGCGTTCAGTCAGCCAGCCAATTGTAGGAACCATTGGTGGTCATGTGATATTTCAGAGACAGTTGGCAGCCCATTTGTAACGTACAGTTAACTGTATAATGGTATTTCTGCTTCAGTGGAAACCACTAGAGTTTCTGTGTGTGAGTGTAAGTGGGAGTGAGTGTTCACTGTGCTTTAATACTCTGACAATTCACAGTATGCGCGCTGTGCATGTATATGTGTATGTTTTTTTTCACACAGACTAGATCACATTGCATTTGTGTCTGTATTCTGAAGGTGCACCATACGTTAGATATGCCTGCATTACTAAAAAGGACATCTGTGATTGCAGCTTGTAGTTATATTCCAGTAATGTGAAACCTAATTATTTGACTTCACCAGCGAGGAGGCTTCTAATTTTGCATACAGTTGTCAACAGAAATAACATTAAACAGTTATCACTGTCCCTACGTATATATGCTTGTATGTAAAAGTGCTATACTTTAGCATTTCGACCATAACTGATAAACATGTTGGCTGTCCACTGAGAACTACTGCCAACTATAATTTTCTTCTTGTCCCTTGTGCACATTGTTGGTTCCAGATTTGCACCTCCTTAATCAAGACCTTGAAAACTTTTCAACTGTTGGGTTGGAGCAGGACATAGCAGACCAAATGTGGTAGGGAGGAGTTGATTGGACACATAAGAGTGAGCTCGGGCCAAAGAGGATGATAAATTGGGTAAAATAGGGTGTCTAGGTACAGAAGAGGTAAGAGTGATGAATGCTATCATAGATTATCTGTCATTAGCTGCTTTTACATTGGCGGATACCCTGCGTTTAACGCGCAGATCTAGCGTGTGGCCTGTCCTTTTTATATTGACCGATGTGGGGTGGCGTGTTGAATAACTCTCCTCAGAGGGCAGTGTTAACCGCAGGTCGGGTCTGATGTAAACAGAACTAAGACCCTGTTCAGACTGCAAAGTGGCCCAAATCTGATTTTTGGCCATGTACAGTTCCACTGGTGCACATTTTATCATGTTCTGAAAGGTCATGCATTAATATGGAGATTGTGGTGTACTTGGACGCATCAATGTGTGCTAGTGTGTAGTTTTATGAAGGGATTACCAGTACTGACCAGGTCAGATTTCTTCAATAGTGTGAATGCTCAAATCTGGCTCAGATCCGATTTTTTAAAATCAGATTTAGACCACTTCCATATGTGATCCTGAATCAGACCCAGGTCTGATTTCTATTTCTTTTTTTTTCAATGTGGCCGCAGCCAAGGCGGATTTGATGTGACTTTTACGTCAATCCACAACGACATTTGTCACAATTATGCGCCGGCGAGTAGGCACAGACAGTACAATTTAAAAACTTGACAAGGCCTAAGAAATGGAGAACAGTGATGGAGCAAGTCTGTGCATGGAGAGTGAGGTGTTAGAGCTCATCAGTATATGGGGAAATACTTCATTTCAGGCAAGGCTAGAAGGATCGTACCGTAACCGCTCAGTTTTTTAAAAATATAGCAACGGAATGGAAGAACGAGGACACAAGAGAACGTGGCTGCAGTGGCAAAGGAAGGTGAAGAGCCTTAAAGCTAAATTTAAAGAAGCAAATTAATGTTTCGGCTGCCATTACACAAATATTTTGAAATAAAAGCGAAAATGCTTACTTCCTCCATAACCGCCTCAACTTTAGTGCAACGGTGTGCTGCATCTGACAACTTTATTGTTCTTTTGCGCATGCGGGTCAGATATAGGCCATATTTTGAAAGGTGAGAATGAAAACGTAAACAGCCAAACAAAAAAAACAGATCTGAGGAAAATATTGAGGATTAAGATTTGCAGTGTGAATGCGGTCTAACGCGAGGTGGCGGGAGGGAGTTGTTGATCACGTAACCTGAGTACGATCCACCAGGGGAGGTTTTCTTATAAAATTTGTATTATTATTTCATAAAATGCCTAAAGAGCTGATGAGAGTAACAGCAGCAGCAGAACGTCACAGGTAGGGCCTTTATCTGCAAGATGAGTAACAAGGACACGGAGATCTGCAAGCTACTCAGCATCGGAGCTGAGGACGCCAGAAACCGCCGTACAGTACAGACCAAAAGTTTGGACACACCTTCTCATTCAAACAAATGGAGAAGTGTGTACAAACTTTTGGTTTAATTTGTCGCCTCCCGAATCGACTTCTCTCCCCTCAACTCGGCTTCAAATAACACGCCTTACGTTTATATCATCCAGCGATGATAGTGGGATCCAATCCAAACATGTAGATAGTCATTCGTATAACTCACTTTAAATGCAAGATTGACAACAGGCACTCCATTGTACTTTAAAAAAAAAAGATTTAATGGGTCAGGATTTTTATTCTGTGGATACTGCAAAAATGAGATTAATGTAAACGTTTTGACTGACACCACCCCAAACGCCAAGATCGCTTTTATGGAAAGGACCTTTCAGTCAACTTCTATTGGCCTCCATGACGTTTCAACACATTTATGAAGATTTTTTTTTTTTTAAATACAAGTTACCAAACTCCCTCCTCAAATTTAACAAAAGCCTACATCTGTTATCTGTTATTTTACGTTGTTTATCAGAAACAAGTAGAAATTAAATGTTTCTTTAATTCTTTCTTTATTGTATTTAATACATTCAAATACATCTAAAATGTAATATTTGCATACTCAAATGAAAAAGTAGTTTGAAGCAAAGAAAGAATGGAAAGTTTATTGAATATTCAAGAACACCATTCTGTGACAGGATTTAAAGGGCTTAGTCGTTCCAAGCAAGGATGGGCCATGGCCCAGAGCTTTGTGCCAAACTCTTGTAGGGAATCATTACTCAGTTACAAATATACATATTTCTAAATGTGAACCGTCAGAGAAGATGGGTCTTTTAAGATCTACAGTTTGGAGTATTGTAAAAAGATCTAGGGAGTCTATGGAAAAAGCATGAATGCTCATTTATGCAGCAGTGGATGAAAAATTGATACACTTGTGACCAGTATGGACTCAAGAGTACTTTGGAAAACCATTGTCCCTCAGAAAACTCCACCACTGGATCCAGAACTGCAGTCTGAAGATGGATTGTATAATGATATATAATCTCTGCACGGGCATATCTCTGATGTATAGAAGAACCGTGCACTCATGTTCTGGTGACTGATGAGTTCAACTTTTATCCTGGGATAAACAAACATTTAATTCTACATGCCGAACAACAGAAACGTCCCAGAAATTATAAAAAAAGGAGAACAAAATCAGCAAATGTAATGATATAGGGATGGATCAGTGCCCAAGACAGGGTTTACTCGCACATGTTATAATATACCAGTGTATAATATACCACAGCTTATACTGTAATTTTGCATATACATATACAACCATCAAGGCAAGATCTTCTCCTAGGAAGTATGTGTTTTTTTAAGGACAATATCAGACCTCATCCCACATAAGTTACAAAACTGTGACTTCATAGGCACAGAATGTGTGTAAGCTGGACTGATCTGCCTGCAATCCACATCTATCTCCTTTCGAAGATGCATGTGACATTATGAAGAGGAGAATCCGACAACAACAAACAGAAGTTGAGTGTCTGAAGTGCTGTATTTAGCAAGAATGGACTCAGAATACAAAACTACAACAGATAATCTTCTTAAAAATGAGTAAAGTTTGTAAGTAAAAGCGTGTAATGCAACGCTTTCCAAACTTACATAAAATGTTATCCTTCTTATGTTCATTTTAGTTGAAGTTGTGACTATTGACTAACTTTTTGTGGAAGTGGGGTTTGTTCTTTTCTCTAGTTCATTCCCTTGACTTATGTCCATAATTTCTCCCTTAGCAGAAGCTTTTATCCAAAGCGACTTACATCAGAGAGAACAACACAAACAAGAAATCACATAGTTCAGGTCCAGCTGGATCAGTGCTGGTCTGCCATGCTAGTACTAGATTTTTTATTTTATTTTGTTGAAGTGTTCCCTTTCCAAGCCATCAAGCTGTTAAAGTACTGGACAGGAAGACAAACAGGCATCATCATTGTCACAGCATTACAATTCAGAAACTACTGAGATGGGACAAGTTTGTTAAATTCAAAGATGCCTGTCGGATTTATAAGATCTTGCATGGCTTGGCTCCCCCTCCCCTAGGTGTTTTTGTAAACCAGAATACATACAGAAGACAGGCATACTAGGTCTATGAGTATAGGGGACTGTGTAAGCAGAAAGATTGCTTTTGGTAAGGCAGCCTTTTTGGTAACAGTAACTCACAGCTCGAACATCCTCCCAGTGCAGCTCGGGGAGCATGACACCTATCCTTTTAAAAGAAATGATGGTTGAGAGAGAGTCAAGTGTGTGACCATCTGCTCTCACAATGTCATGTATTCTTATTTTATTGTATGTGTTATATAATTTATTGTATGCAATGTATTTTATAAATAAGTATAGTACTGTTTTTAATGCTTTTTAACTGTTGTGCTCATGTTACCTGCTCCAGGGACTACGGTTGAAAATTAGCCAATTTGGCTAAACTGGCATATTTACAGAAAGGTTTATTAATGTGCATTGTATATTTTAAACCAATAAACAAACAAACAAACAAACCCAACACAACAGTCCCTTTTCACAAGAAAACGATGTCTTAAAAGACACCATCATATGATCTGTATATGCCACAGACCATTTGATGCCCTGTAAAATATTCTCCATAACTGCATGTGCAGTCAAATGAAGCTTTAATTAATGCCACTTTACATGATAAAAATATATATTAATAATACTAAAACTACTAATAAAAATATCATCTTAATCTTAATCTTTTTAAATCGTATTAATAAATTGATAACCCTTTCAAAAGTCTTACCTCCAGATGCCAGTGGCAGCATTCTAGAAGGACATGGGGTAATGGATTTTCTTACTGGTCATATTTATGATGGTTGGTGATGAGATAAGCTATTGGGATGAAAGAGAGTGATGAAAGAGAAACAGTTTTGTTAACATGGTCTTCCTAATAAGCCTCTTTACATGTTGCGGTCAGTTCATCGATGCCTATATCTGACCCGCATGTGCAAAAGAACAATAACAAAGATGTCAGATGCAGCACGCAGTTGCACTAAAGTTGGGGAGGCTATGGAGGAAGTAAGCATTTTTCGCTTTTATTTCAAATTGCTTGTGTATTGAAAGCATGCTTCTCTTTGCAAGAGCTTTTGTTGCTGCTTGTGGAGAACAAACTACAAGGGGAAAGCCAGACGTGTAAAAGGCTGCCAGAATGCTCCAGACGCACCCCATTAGCATCATCATTAATACTTTCGTAAGAGTCCATCCCTGTGTGGGACCAGTTTAGACCCACTACTACATAAATCTGCCCTACAAGTTGTTTCTGTCTGGCCAGCTGGCAGGTTGTGCTGGAGGCTTTAGAACGAGGAGAGAAATTCATCCAATTACCCCTCCTCATCTCCCCTGTGTTCGGCCCTGCAGGGGGAGATTTCACAATTTTCTGTTTGGTCTTATAACAAGATTGCACATACTAAGAGTTCTGAGGTTTAAAAATAAAAATAAAAAACAAATCTCTACTCAACAGATCTATAAACAATGGCGTGTCTTCATTCAGAGGCGTCTTTAAGTTGACTGCAATGTAGACCACAACAGGATATTCATTCTTGCCAACAGCTATAATCTTTTACAGTGACTCTTTATGGTGACTTTATAATCCGGACTGACTGACTGACTGACTGACTCACAGGCTTTCCAGGGAAACATTGTAATTTTCCTTTCGAGATTAATAAAGTATTATTGAATTTAACAGAGTTGAATTTAATACAGCAACTTTACTTTAGCTGCAAAAACTGATGGGATAACCAGAGATACTATAAACAACTAAAGGTTTTCTCACATTCACGTCGACAGCAGTGTGAGTGCATTTTGGTGTTAATGAAAACTCCTCATTGTGCAGAAAACTGTTTAACTCTTGCTGAAATTTGATTAATTCTCTAAATGTTGGTACATTCAGTCTCCATGAGTACAAAGAGCCAGATTGATGTTCAGCTGCATTATTTACTAACTTACCTTAAAGCAATTTTGCAAAGCGCTCATATCCCAAGTGGCCTGGTGAGTAACTGTTTTTATTATCAGTGTAAGTCATGCCCTGGAACCATAAATTAGTAAACCCCGTTTTCATTGATGGAGTTATGGTTTATTTTAGTTGGTTGTAATACTTAAGTAATAAGTATTACTTATTTCCTGAGAGTCAGCATCAAAACATCTTTTTTTGCTCCGTTACAAAATTGTCATGAAAACGTTTGTATTTAAGTAAGCATTGGTGAATCAGGAAAGAGTGTAATTTTATCCTGTGAATTAATCACCGGTGTGAAGTCAAGCAAATAAAGTAGGTCGACAAATGATTGCTTCAGTCAGTCTGAAAGCTTCACTCAACATTCACTCAGTAAAAGTACACGCAGCTGTATGCTTGTTTGTGTGTTTGTGAACGTGGCTGACTGCAGCACTGTTGCAGGTTGTTCGAACTCAGTATCCGGGAATGAAGCGGTCTGTTCCTTTGTGCTGGAAGTTGGCAATAGCACAACATTATCATATAAATAAACACAGACACTTGTCCAGTACAGAATATAATACTCCAGCTCATTATGTTGGTAGTGAAGTAACTGTGAGCTCAAACTTGGCCCCTGCTAGTTATGATGGATATGCTCAGTAGTCTGGACCAGGGTTGAGAATGTTTATCCAGATACCGCTTGAAATAAATGGTTTGAAGTTGGTCGTTTCAGTTTACATATTTTTCCAAACTAATTTTTTGGCACTTTAATTTAAATGCGTGAGAGCATTCCTGTCTATCTTTGGCTCTTTTGCTCTTTCACTGAATGCCCTTTCACCAGAGTTGCACCAGAGACGACTGCTTTAGACAGAGTGACACACACGCAGTCACTAACGCTACAAACACATCCCTCCTCACCCATTTGTACATACCTTAAATCCCCAAATGGTAATTATACATTTGCAAGAGAAATTACTGAATTATAGAAAAAAAGGAATAATGTTGACAAAAACTAAATGAAAGATTGTAGAAGAGAGAGACATTTGAGTGTTTTTTTGCGATGTGGCAGCAATTGAGTTGATGATGTCACATATCTCAGGTAACTCCTGATAAAAAGCAGTGATGGAAATTCACTACATAACAATTCAACATCCGGGTTGCAGAGATGCTCCTTCACCAACACGTATCGATGGCTGGACTGATCAAAAAGTGGGGATAATCTTCTAATCTCCAATGTTACACTTCCGAGATTATGTGTAACAATATGTGTATTAATACCTGCTCATATTCTTAAAACATAGTATAGTGAGTATCAGAGCCGCCTGGGAGATTTGCGAGGCCCTGTGCGAAATGGCCGGGGGGGGCCCGCGAAATTTTTTGGGTTTTCGGGTCGGATCGGGTGTCTTATGCGCAATTTTAACTCTCCAATTAGCAAAATACTGGATACCTTCTCCTGCCTCATCATCATCTGTTTTTGCCTCGACGCGGGCCCCCACGGCTGCTTGAGACCCGGTCGGATCGGTGATTTTTGTAACAAATTTATCAAACAAGCCTTTCAGAAAGGCATTAAACTCTTCCATTTTCTTTAGTTTTTCTTCTTTTTTCATCCCCTGATGGAAATTTCCTGATTCTGTCTCGTTCTCTCGACATTGTGTGTCAGTTTGTTCCAACTCCACCCGTCTGGATCAGAGTTGTGTCTGCGCTTGGTCTGATCAGTTGTATTGAACAACAGACACGCGCATCATTGCACATATATTTATTGATATGCACAGACTAGTACACATTTAGGTCTGTAATGGAACGTGACTGTTGATATTTATAAGGGAAAAAACGAAAAAAAAAAAATTAAAAAAAAAAAAGAAATTTGAAAAAAAAAAAAAAAAAAAAAAACGGCCCATAGCGCGAGGCCCCTTGGGGCGCGAGGCCCCGTGCGGTCGCACGGTTCGCACACCCCTTGCGGCGGCTCTGGTGAGTATTATGGGGTATCCATAAAAATATAGTTATGCGAGAAAGCAAATTGTTATTTTGTTCTCTCAGGAGAGTGCATTTTGCAGATAGGAGGCTTTGCAATGTCTCCATCGATGTTTAGGATTACTGTGGTTAACAAGCACTGTTTTTCCGTCTCTTGCGTATATATGCATTCACAGCAAATATGTAATCTTCCTACAGTGGCATGCCATTTGGGGATAACCAACCCTTGATGTTCAAAGACGGTGCTTTACTTCTGGGCCTCTCGTTTACTTTGATGTGAGGAAAGCAAGAAGAAATCAGGATAAGAATTAATTATGTTCTGAACATGGCTCTTAAAACTAATCCCACACTGCTATTTGAGCCTCGGCAGGTTGCATTCGTCATCCTTTTTAAAGTCCCTGTGAAATCAAATTTTGATGTTTTGGTATTTTTCACATAATCTGTCTTACATTACATGACAGCGACACCAATGCCTTGCCAAAAAAAAACATTATTTTGTAGGTACTTATCTTACACTTTGGGGTGTAAGTTAAGTCATAGAGTTTCCAATCAGACAGTCAATCAGGTTTTTTATTTGATCAGAGCTGATATAATATATTGACACAGATACTGACCACTCTTGAAAGAAATGGCAAGGTTTCTGTCACTCTGTATGTCAAAGTACCTGACGTGTCTCTCGTTATATCATTTCAACTTTAAAACGAGCAGGATAACCGAGGTAAGGTCCCTAAATGATAGTTGAGTTAACTGCAGCACTTCCAAATTATAAGAGGGAGTGTAAATTTAATGGCAGTTGCACATGAGCATGTGGAAATTTGTACCACAGAGCTGCAGCCTCCGGAGGCTGAGAGATTTTATACCGCTTTTCGCTGCTTGGCTTTTTCACCTGGGAAAGGAAGCGTCTCTGTAATTTAAACCCCACTACCTTAGGCTCTGTTCATACACACATGCAGATGCTCGTAGAGATACTCAACCCCTCTTATACATGGAATATACATGTAATATTGTGAGTGTTGTTTCATTTTAGAACATATTTTGAATTACAGTTATTTGTATGAAAATGTGTGTTTATTATATACACTCGAATAATTGCCTGAATCTCTGTATTTATGTGCAACTTTTTTTTTTCTTTAGTTTTAATTGGTAAACTCTTTGCCATTCTTCGCAAATGCTGTCATCTGTCTGTGAAGACACGTGGCAGAGAAAGTGTTAAAGTGCTTTACAAATAAATGAGGGTGAGGAGGCAAAGGCAGGAGATGAATGAGTGAGAAATTTGAGCTAGTCAGACCTCACCTGGAGGCGGAGCTGGCTGCCTGGAGGCCAGGAGCTGTCACTCACAGCACGAGTGAGCATATAGTTCCCAGGCTCTTTCACTCAGGTGAGACTGACTAGACGAGAGCAAAAAGGAAATAGAAAGAGAAACAGAGTAATGTTTTTGTGAATATAGCTTCGTGATATCTGATATTAGAGCCCCTGTCATGTCTAGAGTTATTATTTCACTTTTCTACTTAGGCGTCTGTATGGTCATTCACTGTGTACTTTCAGTAAAATCTTACTAGGTGTTCTAGCACACACACTTTTATTTTCTTTTTTAAATCTCTGTGGCAAGAGTTTGTATAAAAACTCATGTGAGTTGTCCATGTGATATATAACATTTGGCCGAGGCCATGTGGAGTTCCACTGGTGCACATTTTATCATGTTCTGAAAGGTCATGCATTAATAAGGAGATTCTGGTGTACTTGGACGCATGGATGTGTGTTAGTGTGTAGTTTTATGAGGGGATTCCCAGTACTGTGCTGACTAAGTCATTTCAGTTCATGTTGGAGGTTATGCCAGGGTTGTTTCTGATCAAATTACTTGGCCCGGTGCTGATTATGTGTGCATTTGCATTTCATTTCCATTGCTACTTTCTGCTTTAATTCAGCATTCATTTTATAGAAAATGATTGTATTCTTCCCTTATTAAATTTAACTGAAAACTTGCATTACGAGCCACGTTGCAGAGTTGGATAAGTAGCCTATTAACAGTATTGTTAACAAATAAACTGTGTTCAGGGGAGAAGTCATATAAGATATTAAGACTGATATTTGATCCCCAGGGGAAATTCAAAGTGTCTCAGCAGTATCTGAAATTCACTCCATTTACCAGCTGCAACGTAAAGATGATTAACGATTTAATCTTTCTTTTCCTTTTCCATTTCCTTTCCCCAGATCTTTCTTGGCTGTCTTTGCATCACATTAAGAAAGAGACTCCAGTCCTTCTAGAAATACAGCCATGGTTAAAAAGAAAGTATGCCCTATTTCACTTATAAGGTTATATCAGGATGTAGTTAAATAAATAAAAGCTAAGCTTCTGTGAATGCAAAACAATATATACATCACATTATTTTGTAGCCAATAGAATAGCTTTTAGTGGCTACAGTTCAATGTAATCATTTCATTCATGTAGCTGCTTTTTTTTCTTAAGAGGGAGGAAACATTTGCTTTAACTTTTCCAAACAAGCTAAATCAGCAGTCTTTTTCTAATTGTATTGCCATAAACTTTAATATTTGACATGCTGTAACCTCAGATGTAATGTGCAAAAGTGTAAGGCACCCCTTACACTGTTGTTGTTTTATACAATTTATAATGGAATGCATATGTATTTACCAGTGTCTTTAAGACACAAACAGAATATCAGGAACCCGGCTCTCTTATAGACTGGAATTCTAATTAATATCATTGCAAACATCTGTATGGCATGGCCTCCTTTAAAATAGTTAAATCTGTGCAGGGTTCTGTGGGAGCTCACACTAAATACTGACTTTAGCTTGTGCTGAACATTGTGTGCTTTTGGATTACCTCTAGTCTTGCTTATTTTTTTTTAAGAGAAGCAGGACTGGGGGTACCTTATACTGAACTTTGGATAAAGCTGCTTTGACATCCACATTTTGCAAGATAAACACTTTTCTTGAACATTTGCATTTTTGTAGAATGATGGGAAACAACAGTTCCTCCTCATGCTGTTAAACACTTGCAGCCGACCCGGAGTGTCGTCATCATTACAACCTTTGGGCTCCGTTTGGGTTGTGGAGTGTTATCTCCGTTGCCTCCTACGGGTTTCATTAGATCTCATCAGATTGATATCTGGGGAGTTTGCAGCCTGCGGAAAAACATCAGACTTCTTTTCATGCGGCTTTGAACCCTCCATGGGAAAGCATATTTTGCAGAGTTCAGTAATGTCCATGCAAAAACTTTGGAGAGAGGCTTCTAGAGGAAGACTGTAGCCATATGTGGGGCGACTGGTCTGTAAAAACGTTTAGGAATTTAGCAACTTGTAAGTTAAAGTCCATCTGAATGCTAAGAATCAAGTTTTGAAGGCAGAACATTGCATTGTAGCAAGATGAGCAGAGTTACTCACTTTTTCTGTCATTGCATGACATTCTGGCTGATTGATGTATTTCTTCCTTGATATTTAATATTCTACATCAACAAATTACCAAAACACTGCTTTCATGGAAGAGGCCAAACATGCTATGATCAGACAATAAAATTAGATTGCCGCTACTTGGCACATTTTTCTTTCTTTCTTCTTTTGGCAGCAGTAGTTTGATGCACATCAGTACTTTTACCTTCAGCACTTAAGTGTAATAACATTTAATTTAAAAACAGGAGTATTCTTTCAAAATGTCTTAAATTGTGATACTGCTGCTTTCACTAGTGCAGTCTGAATGCGTCTACTTCTGCTGTTTTCAATGTGCTTCCCGTATTTTCTTAATAAAAATAAGCATAATTTCAGTTCAATGAAATGTACGTAAAATACTTCTTCTGACAAGTGGAACTGAATTTCGTGTCTCTTTGTGTATTTTACGACTAGATTTCACTACGTGTATAAATTTAGGGACAAACAGGGAAACGCGTCACAAAGTATGTAACACTGAGCTACCGGGAAGAACAGAAAAGTGAACACTCTTCTGATGTACGTCTATCTTTTACTCTGTGTTTTTGTGGTACGTTACTGTCATCCGTACGCTCATACACCTGGTAGCTGCCCACCACAGTGGCCACACAATGAATTTCACTGTCTTCCTCAGACCGGTGAGTAGCTCCATTGTGAGAAGTGCCTTGCTTCAGGGGAATGTTTTCCAACTTGGGATTAGGAGCGACCAAAAGGTCGTAAAATCTCTCTAGAGGGTCAGGGGATATTATGACGGTTAATGAAGAAGAACAAACAGGTCAGCTACATGAAGTTGTTTTTTTGTTTGTTTTTCGTTCAAGGCTTGGTCAGAAATTTGTATCAAAATTAATCTTTTAACTCCTTAAATTCAGACACAGACACAACAATATAGAATTTATGGACTGGGGTTGCTTAATATTAAAGATCAAGACCCTTTTCTTTTAGAAAAAGCTGAAAAATCCTTTTTTAATACATGTTACTGTGTTTATAGATATTGATCCTTACCATTGCTTCTTCTTCTTACCAACCCTGTTTCCTTTTTTGAACGGATTCTTGTTGGGTTAAGTGGGAAGCAGCTATTGTTTGAGTAAAAGCGGCTGAAGCTTAGGTGGTCCCAGTGAAAAGTGGAGCAGCAGCCCACGCTGCCTGTATCAGTGACATGCTTCAGGTTTTAAAGTGTGAAGGATCGCATTAATGTGTATCTGTTATATATACACAGTTGTGATCATACACGGGTGACTTTATACTGTGTGCTTGGGGCACTTGTGTACACATGTGAGTGCACAGGCGACAGCTGACTGAGTATAATGAATGAAGTGCTGAATGCACATCTCTCCAGGGTTTTTCTAATGGAGGCACTGTGGGGAAATAAAGTCCACACATACACACTCATCTCTCCCAACAAATAATACACACTCAGGCACAAATATCCTTCTCATCTGCGCTCTCTTTCCTCTCCGCTCCCTCGCAAGGCATTCCTGTTCTCCCCAGCGAGGGAATCATTAGTCGGGCAGATCTTTCTACTTGCTCCCCGAGGCTCTCTCACTTTGCCCCCGCTCACTTAGCGCCTCCCTGATCCAGGCTCTTCTCTCCAGGCCTCTACAGAGTTTGGCTGTGGGAGGCCCAGAAATTGGACTCTTTTACCCCCAAACAGAAGGCCTTTGATGGGGATGGGCCAAGGGAATGAAGCCCTGACCAGAGTTAGAGACCCAACTCTTCTCAGCTTTCACAGGGGAACTTCCAGAAAACTCCAAGGACGCAAGGATCATGTGGGAAATCGGTTTATATGCTGTCCAAATGTGTGATCATTTGCCCGCTTTCCTTTGAATAATACTTAATCCAGTTTATACACATTTTTACCACAAATCAAGGAAATATTCGCAGAAAAAAAGTATGTATTAAAAGCAGGATTGTAAGATGTGGTCTTTATGCATATTTGACTACAGTCACAGGTGTGATTTTATTCCTGTGACAAATATTCTTTCATCGTTTGAACGTTTAGAATTACTCACATTTTAAATAAAGTGTAGAACACAAAGGGTATTGTTTCAGTGTGTGTGTGTGTGTGTGTGTGTGTGTGTGTGTGTGTGTGTGTGTGTGTGTGTGTGTGTGTGAAGATTACTGTTGGTTGTCGGGACATGACAGTCCTGGCAGATCCTCCCATTTCCCGATGAACTCTGCATGACTCTGCTAAGTATGTACCTACTCGAGTAGCAGCCACATTCACACAATTACAACCTGGCTGAGAACAGGTAACAGCCAGGAAGTAGATCAGTAAAATACACGTGTGTGTGTGTGTGCGGGGAGTTTGATAGTACAGAGCCTCATTGTCTGCATGTGAACATACAAGTTGTCAGTCTCATTGGGGCGTTTGTAGCTGAAACCAGCCAAGCGTCGTAAGCCATCGAAATATGACAGATGCCGTCTTACCAGTTTTTTTTCCCCAATTAACATTCATGCTTTGCACCTTTCTTTTATAAAGATTTTCTCAGGTAAAGTGACAAAGGAAGGCTGGGCGTGTTAACCCATTCAGACTAGCTACATTTACAGTAGGAGACCTTGTTATTTTCTTGGCAGACTTAAAGCTATCCATTAAAACTCTTGTCCTCAGGCTTTAAAGAAAGCACAAAAAAACCCATCTTTTACAGATTTTTGTCTGTATGTTTCTCAGTTTAAAAAATAAATAAATGTGTGTCTGTAAAATAATAAGATGCTCGTACTGAACAATAAAAGTATGTATATGTTCCATCATGGCCGGGAAGAGTTAATGTCAGTTTGTGAATACGTTCATCAGTGTGTGAAGAGCAAAAACATCCTTATAAACTCTGACTTACTATTGTTGTTTATACACCTGCCAATCTTCATGTACTACATGCCTTTTCATCAATTGGCAGAGTTAATGTGGTTAGTGTTAAATTAAAATGGGATTTTAGGCGCTTGTGCTTTCCATAAATTGTGAAGAAGACAGTTAAGAAGAAATTTGGTAATATAAAGATCATCAGCATGTTGTTCAATTGGGTCTGTGAGACGTCCACTGAGGTATCGGATTTTGCAGTCCGGTAACTTCATGTAAGCCCTATCATATTCAGACTGGTTGATTTGTTCAAGTATATTTACAATCCCATTCCAGCATGATATATGAGGAATAGATTGGTCACCAATATTGAAAAACAAAACAGCCCTTGATGTTATTCTGTTTTTCCTTCCTGTGATGGAGTTTATATTCTTCTTTCTTCTTTTTTTATTTGTTTCATATTTTCAAACCTGTGCTAGGCCAGACCGTTTTGAAAATATTTGGAAAATATTGTAATGAAGCCCATGAGGATTGCAGACTTACGCTCTTGATAATAAATGCGTACTATATGAAGTTCTCTTAAACAAAGATACGGTTGGCTGTGATGGGTTCACTCACCCTGAGAGCTTGGTCAGCACCAGTGGACCCTCACTTCCACAGAAACGGGGAGAATGAAATGCCCTGCAGTGTAGGAGAGCAGCTTATTATGAAAGGGCATTTTCTACATTCCAGACATGTCACCTAAAACCTGCTGTTTACCATTTAGTGCTGTGGGAGCTGTCCATCCAGCCACTCACGTTGACCGTGTGTGTGTGTGTGTGTGTGTGTGTGTGTGTGTGTGTTAACTGTCAATAGACCATCTAATCTGACTCTTAAGGCTTTGAGTGATCTTGTCAAGAACTTCCTCACTTGTGTGTTTGTGTGTGTGTTTCAGGGTAAGGAGGTTTGGACACAGAGTGACAGGTTGTCATGTTATCCAGGTGCCTCTGCTAAGATCGCTGTTGACGTTACTAATAATGACCCATATAGTAGCTTTAAATACAGAAGAAAATAGGAATTTTAAAGGAAGCAAGCCAGTTTTGTACCTTTTTTTATGTGTTCTGATCTACCGATTGATCAGTGTCTTCGTTTTCTTATGTTCCATTTTGGTGATGATACAAATTCTCACCTGCTTCATTCTAAATACACACAGCGACGTGTCTAAACTGACAGGTAGAAATTTTATACTGTGGCTAAAAAACACTGGTCTGACTGCTTTTCAGAAATGTTGATGCAAATCGGTAACCACAAGCTCTTACTTGGAAATGTAAAGGAAAGAGAAACTGTTTATGCTGCAATGCAATCGTTGCAGTACTGTAACACTGAAATTGCTTCTTGGTTCAGCGTTTACTCAAAGGTGACCTGCTTAGAAAAGTTTTGTCAGTTTTTCTGTTGGTAAACCAACGGCAAAGGTCTGAAGCCTATCAAATGGTAATTTTGTTTATCTGAGCTGAATTCAAGGATAAAGTGCAGTGCTAAACTATTACATATAAACGGGAAGTAGTTTTGCAGTGAGAATACAAATTCATTCATATTTGTGTATTGACTTATCTGGTATAAATCAAGCAGACAGACTGGGAAACAGCTGGTATTTGGTTGACATGGAACCAACAATAAAGAGTGAAGATAACCAGAATTTGGGTTAAAATGAAGGAAATATAGGGTTTCAAAGTCAAATTCACATGTTCCATGACACTGCATTTTAGTTCAAGACCTTTGAACGCGGCCTTAAGGAAGTGAGCCGCACCTGTTTCAGAGAGGAAGCAAGCGGGAGTTTGTAATCCAATGTGTGGTCACCTGAACCATCATTACTGTCAGTTGTTGTCATTTTCAGCATATTATGTTATACAAGTAGTTATATGTTGCAGAGTACATTAAACAGAGCTTTGTCTGTTCATGTGGCTCAGAAACTATGATAAAACATAAAACCTAATAATGTTTAAAAGAATCATGTGGTCTCATTTGTACTCAAGGTATAGCCTGTTTTCTCTGTCTGATTCACCATCATGGGCCACATGGAGTAGTGAAAACAGCCCTGGATCTTTCCTGAGATGGTAAGGAGGGACCTAAACGGTCGAAGCAGTTCTGAGTTGGAACAGGTTATGTTTTTGCAGCAAAATGGCAATTAATGTTGGTGCTGAGGTCAAAAGCCCACATCTAAGTAAAGCCCTCATCTGCTTGCTGCCATCTTGTCCATGCATTTTGATTACCGATGTTGCGGAACCGACTGTCTGTTGACACAAAAGGAGATTTAATGGTATCTGTTTCTGTAGACCTGGAGGAGAACTTGGATATTTATGACAAAATAGGCAAGTGTGTATGTAACAAAATGGCACGGACCGAACAAAGATATCTGTTTAAGCAGTACTTTTTACAATATATCGTGCCACGAAATTTCGCGATACAAAAACGTCACGATACGTGTCGTGGAGGTGACAACCTGTATTGCGATATTTGGTTATTAATATTAATCTATTGTGTTGTCGACTAGAAACGCGCATCCGACCGCGACCGCGGCCGCGCGGACCGAAATCTTACTCCGCTCAGAAGAAAGTAGTCCCGTTTTGCGGTCCTGTTTTGAGCTCAGTCTGAACCCTTACTTATTTAAGTCTGGTGTAGAGTTAAGCCTTACCTTATTAAATTAAACCTTTTTGGGGTCGTGAGTAGGATAAACACGGGAAAACTTCTGCGTGAGTTTGCGTGTACTTCAATGTCCGCTGAACAGCGTAGGATTTCAGAACATCAACACAACACCTAGTGCTGTATCACTCCGCCCAATCTAAAACATACTATACTGACTAGTGTCATTATAGTCCCTGATTTACAGAATATAAAGAATATATTTATAAAATAATGAACCCTGAATTACCAAAATAACCTTCTTAACAAAAATAAATCTCCTCTTACACTTATAAGGTGAGCATGAATCAATCTTTTTTATGATGTAAAATTGTATGTATTTATTTACTTGTATTTATTTATTCAATTTCAGTTGTTAAATTTCTGGAAAAGAAAAAAGTCAAATCATACATGAGAGAAACTATTCAGTTTGTGGCAAAATATTTGTACTTGTATGAAACTGAAGATGCATAATGCAAACGTGACATTTACTTTTAGTTCAGTTTGTGGAAAATGGTTGGCCTAGCTTTCTCTTTAAAACCTAAACAGTTATAAAGCATTAGAAAACTGTAACAATAGGGCAAACGCACAGCATTGTTTTGTATTTTGTGTCTTTCAAATAAAAGAAAATGTTTTCCAGTCATATATTCCTCTAGCAAGGTTGTTAAAAAATACTGCTATAATATCGTATCGTTATCGTGACCTCAATATCGTGTATCGTACCGTATCATGACATTAGTGTATCGTTACACCCCTACTTTTTATACACTTTGGTATACTGTACATAACATTACTGCGGTGTGTCTGGAGGGATCCTATTCACACAATCACTAATGTGGAACGAGTATTGTCAGAGGCTTATAAGAGCCATTTATGTTGACGTAGGTCATTTACTCCCAGGAACTAACATTCATTTCCATTTTGTCCTCAATGCATTTTCTGTTCTAAATAAATACTTCATTTCATGTTGTTTTGGCCCCGTACAAAAGTTTATAAGCCTTCCCATCTAATAATAGACTTAGGGGGCGAATATACTTGCTGTTTGAGGCTGCGTTGTGAACATACCTCGCTCAAATACCACACGAGGAGAGTGCGTGGTAACCGGTTGGGGGCAATATGCAGAGACAGAGTTATAAGTAATAAAATATTTGGTAGTAGTATAATAAACCAGCTGGTAGAACAACGGATAAATAAACAAGACAGCAACACGGGATGAAGAGGAGATCACTGCATTGCTTTGCTTGTGATCTCGGTAAAGAAAACGGTGCTATCGGAGATGGTTTGTCAGGCTGTTCAACCTTGCCGATGCAGGTAATTGATGAGGAGAAACAGCGGCGATATTTCTGCATTTCCTCCGTTTCGTTTGACAACTGGTTACATGGGATTGTCCCGCTTATTCAGCTCAAAACCACACATGGCGAGTCCGAGACCGCAGCAGAGAACTGGTTGTCATCCTGCGCTACGTGGCAGCCAGTTACAAGCTTGCAGCATGCACACGCATGTCGTCAGGAGATTAATTTACCGAAATATCTGGAGCAAAGTCGTGTCGGCCGATGACTGAAGAACTTCTTTATCCAGCTCACACGTTTGATCGGTGGGCAAAACAGCCCACCAGCATCATCACCGCTGTGTTTTCCCTGCATGTCTCCATATCTGCACCCAGGACTGTGTTGATTTGCTGCCCGCTGTTTTTAAATGCATGTTTTTCACTGTGTGGTGGCGATGTGGGTCATAAATGTGAGGATAACAGCTCCTGCTCAGCAGCCTCTCTTCAAAACAGTCCGCAAGTTTCCGACCTCCACGTCAAGTCACTTGTGGTCCGCTGGCGCTCAGCAGTGCCACTCGCGGGCAAAGTGAAAACTACAGGTTGCGTACGCGTTCAGTGTTTTTGGAGAACATGCATGTGGATGCGTGAAACGAACGCAGGACATGATGCGGTCGCGTACGTGTTCTGAACAGCAAGTATATTCGCCCCTTTAGGGTTGTTTTAACTCTGAATTGCTCTTTTAACAAACCACCTGCTTATCAAAATTAAACATTTGTAAAATGTATATTTTATAAATTATGTTTACCAGAACTTTAGAAGAAGACTTACATGTAGAATAATAGTATAGTGCCATCCATCCATTTTCTATACCTGCTTAATCCAATGCAGAGTCACAGGGGTCTTCTGGAGCGTATCCAATGGCACTACCGGTGAAAGGCAGTGAAAGGTTACTAGTTCATCACAGGGCCACATAAAGACAAACAACCATACATGCTCGCAATCACTCCTATGGGCAAGTTACAATCATTGATTAAAGATGCAAGCAGCAATGAACGGGCCCTCGCGCATGCAATTTTCACCAATAAAGGTCAAGGACCCAAAACCGAGTCTGATGACACCACCCACGACTATGTCAAACCATTCAAAAGTTATGCCAGAAAATAGGAACTATCAAATATCGACCAATCAGAAGAAGGGGGAGAGCTAATTTACACCAATGAAGGTTAAGGACTTTAAACCAAATCCAATGACACCACCCACATGTCTGTATCACAATCTGTTCTAAAGTTATAGCAGAAAATAGGAACTATCAACTATCGACCAATCAGAAGAAGGGGCGTGGCTATTTTGCACCAATTAAGGTGAAGGAGTCAACACCGAGTCCGATGACACAACCCACGACTCTGTATGTCATACCATTCAAAAGTTATGGCAGAAAATAGGATCTATCAAATATCGACCAATCACAAGAAGGGGCGGGGCTAATTTGCACCAATTATGGTCAAGGACTCAAAACCGTGTCCGATGACACCACCCACGAGTCTTTATGTAAAACCATTCAAAAGTTATGGCAGAAAGTAGTAACTATCAAATATGGACCATGCATGCCCCCCCCCTCAGATTAAGGGGGGGGCATGCTTTTTGGCGTCTATCGTCGCCACGGTAACGCTTTTGATGCAACATGCAAACTCCACACAGAAAGATTCCTCCTGGGAGAACCAGGACCTTTCTTATTTTTAACAAGACAGTATCACAATTATGTAAGTGATTGTAAGTGTTTACATGAGCTTTCTTTAATATCTCAAAACGCACAATTTAATTAATGGCATGGCTGTTACATCCCTATGACTTGCATCTGGTTTTCTCCATAGACATAGGCCCTTTTCCACTAGTTCTACTAGTTCCACTAGTTTCTATTCGGCTCGACTTGGCTCGCCTCGACTTTGTTTTGGCACTTTTCCACTAGGGGTCTCACCGTGCCGAGTTTTCTGTAACTACTCGGTTCTAAGCGGGATGAGGCGGGATGAGGCGGGATAAGTGTGTATCTGACATTGTCACACTACAGGCCACCAATTGGTCGGGGGGTTGGCCATTCAGACGTCTGAGTCAGGATGTGGACATCGTTTGAAGAGTGACTCCGACGGCGGCTTCTTGTTCATTTTATGCGACCACCAATGGCAGCAGAGAAGTCTGTTCTGTGGTCCAAATCTGAGGTGCAGATGTTCATAAACCTGGTGGCTGAGAAGTGAATTCAAAGGGATCTAGATGGGCGATAAGGAACGAAAAGATCTACCAGGAGCTTTCTCAGTCCATAGCTGCTCATGGCTACCAACGGACTTTTCAGCAGCGCCGAGACAAGCTAAAAAAATTTAAAAAACCTTGCTGCTTAAAGCCTTCACTTTCAATTTAACTTGATATTGAGCACAAGCCACAGACCAGCACATATACCATCTCCTCCATGTTTTACATCTTTAGTGTTGTTTTCTTCTTCGTTTGTATCATACAATCAAGTATGTCACAGCAGCCTCGCTCCAACTCCGCCTACTTCTGCTCCGGGTACTGGATTGTGATGGAAAAGAAACTAAGCCCAATTGAGTTGAGCCAAGTTGAGATGAGTAGAGCTGAGTAGGTACTAGTGGAAAAGTGCCATTAGACAATGGAGGCATTAAGTGATGTGACCCATTGGCTTCTGAAGATCGGTTTTTAATCCCATTTTTCATTTTTCAATGGAGCACAGCCACATCGCTCTGGAAGCTGGTGGAAACACGCCCACAGCATGTCAATCAAAGTTAACTTTGTTCCCAGCTCCTTCAGCCGAACCCTCCAAAATATCTGCAGAGCTGCTGTCAGACTTTTAGAGCGAATATAAAAAATGAGTGTTGCGTATAGCTGATGCCGGGTTAATTTAAACAGGTTCTTGCTTCGCTAAGGGCGGTAGCATGACGATTATGGATCAGGAAGTGATAACGGCTAGTCATTGGCTAAGCCGGCAATCAATCACTCATATTAGAATTACTGTACTTGCTTTATGTAAAATCTCCTGGTGTGGTACAAAAAAGAATACACCTCAGAGTTGTCATGGGTGCGAAATCAAATGATTGAGACCATATGGCTTTTTGAACCAGGCTGCAAATATGTTTATTTCTGCTCTAAAGTTGGACGTTTTAACATTGGAGTCAATGGAGATTGACTCGATTCTGCAGTCAGTTGAGGAACTGCAATGAAACTTAGTTCCGCATGAGCCTCAGCCTGGACGTTAGATGGTTGCTGCTTGGTTTTCTCTCCAGAATTTAATGTAACAATACCGAACATGAGTCAGTTGGCATTATGACACCATATATTGTTGGGTTTTGTTTCAGATTTTACAGAACCTTCAAGTACAGCTTTTTATTGTCCTTAACACGTTTGGTTTCACCAATTGCTGTCTGGTAGTCTGCATTTCTCCTAATCTGGCCTTATTCATGTTCAGGTTGCTATTTATATGGCAGTTTCTTCATGCAATACATTGTCCTAATTGGACTAATTTTATAACATTTATGCTCATATATCATATATATCATATATAAGCCACCTGGGTGCGTCCACTATCTAGCATCAGAATGTGAGGGCTCTGCTCCTGTTGTGCTTTGATATGTTTGCTTTTAGTCAGTCATTTTTCTAAATGGTTTAATTCAGACTGTTTAGCCATTAAGTCATTAAATAAAAGCATTATTATTTGTAATTTGATCCTAAGTATTTATGTATCCGTAAGTTTTACGAGCAATCAATTCTCACACCTATAGGCTATTGGTGTTTTTGACTTTTGAGTTATGCTGGTGTGAAAAGGGCATAGTGTAAGCTAACGGGTGACAGAGAGGTGAAACTCTGCAAAAAGGGTGAGAAACTGAGGCTCTCAGTGGAAGTTGATGTTCCTGTGCCCGAGGGCGGCACGTTTGCATGAGTGTGTGTGTGTGTGCATGCACATGTATTCGTAGGTGTGCCTGCCCAGAGCAAAGTATTAGTAACAGGATATAGCAGCAGTAGAAAGCTAGAAACTTGTACCTCCTTATCTAGAGGGCAAGTGAGTCTGTATGTGTCGGTTTTCTCATACATACCTGATCATGACGATAACACCCACCCTGTGTGTCTGGGAGAAGTCTCAGCTTTCTGTAAAGTCCCCTGATACGCTTTGTGGCTCTCAGGCAGGGTGAGACAGGGATTAAAAGTCTAATTTTGGCATTTCTTAACCCCAAAATGTTGAAGAATTATGATGGACTATAAATAATATAAAGATTTAAATCAAGATGTCATGCACATGCACACACAGCATTATTTTTGAAAAATGATGATGATAAAAATCTGATGAAATAATGTTTGTAATAAAGTCCTGGGGGTGTACTGTACATCAAAGCAAGTAATTTAAGGATGGGTGTGGGATAGCAAAGGGGAAATGTGCACCTACACAGCAAGACTTGGATTTGTAATATACTGTATTTAGGATCACATGACAGTTATAAAAGTTATATTTCTTACTGTATGTGGCTTCAATCAGTAGAAATGTTGGGGATATGAATCTAATAAAAGATTCTGTAACATTGAACATTTGTTTGAAACCACACGATGTGTGTAGTCTCACTAATCATTGATCAGAAGAACATGTATCTGGGATTTATCATACCTGAAACACTAGAGCAAGTGAGGTGACATTCAGCCAAGGCTTTCAAACTGCTGACATAATGTGAAGCTTAAGGCCAGTGAAACACCAAATAGAGCTTAGTGGAAACTATTAAAGAGTGTGTTGCAGAAAGGTGTAGACAGAGTTATTCCAGTGTGACAGGAAAATATAATCAAAGGAGTCATTAAGAGTGGCGAGTATCAGGTGAACTGTGGATGTCATGATTCATGCTGCTGTCATGATGTGACAAGATGAGTTTCGCATGACACAGCATGCTACAATGGAGGTCTGTGTGTGCTTTACTCTAGAAATGTATTTACTTTTGGTACTGAATTGAAGTGTATTAAACATTTAATTGAACAAAGAACAAGGTTTGACATATTTTGTCTTGTTCTAGTCTGCACATTTGTTTCTACAGAAACAAGTCAAGAAAGAAAAAAGAAGGAAGAAGCTTGTAATCTCAAATCCATGGGGGGACCGGGATCCAAGACGGGTCCAATTTCTCTTAATGGTGAGTTCAACCATGACCTCAGCAATAAATTGGACACTTTTTGTAATCGCTTCAATGTCCATAATTTGAGCCACCAATTTTTAAAACAACTGCTCTTCAGCAGAACATGTGATTGGTGTAAAGATGTGAAACCAAGAGATTTGGTAAGTGTTGGGTGGGAGACTAAATTCTGAAGATTTGCGCTGCAATATTATAGTTTCTGCAGAAACTATAATATTGCAGCACATGGCAAATATATCTTTTTTTGTTTTCATTTTGTCACATTATCTCCATGGGGTTCCTCCTTCCTGCAAAGATACCATTATCATACTTGTTTCAAAAAAGAAAAAGTTATATTAAGTCACTTATTATTATTATATTATTATTATTTCTTTTTCTTTTTTGTCAGCGCATTTGGGTTCCTTTCTTTAGAAATATGAAACGTCTATGAATATGAAAACATGAATATGCATATCTTTGTTGTCTCGATATGATCAGGACTTTGAAGACGACTTGTGTCGAACTGAACTAATCCTAGTATCTTTTCCAGTAACTTTGTAGCTGTTTAAGAACTGTCTCCTCCGGGACGGTGCAAACATGCTTGATTCTTCTGTCACCACTGTCTACATATTCACATGAACTAAGTGGCTACAGTGGTTTGTTTATCCAAAATCTGTTACAATCTCAAATGACATGTTTCTTCTCCTCTCCTTGAAACTTCCCATATCTTTTTCCACATACTCATCTCCACCACCATCACTTCCTTCCATTTTCCCCTGTGTTTTCAGGGAGTTTTAGGTTCTGCCTGTTTTTCTCCGTCTTCCTGAAAAGGTAAGACGATCCATCCTCTGTTTTTCTCTGAACAATGCTGGGGATGTTAAGCTGGCATAGGACAAGAGAACAGATGAGGACACAGTGAGATGTGGAAATGCAAAGGGAAAGAAACTGGAAGGAGGAGATGAAGTTGAGCATTGTGTGATATGTAAAAGCATGTTCTAAACTACCTCAGCTGCAGAAAATAAGGTTTTGATCTAAGACACAGAAGGTTTTTGTGTACATTGTTCAAATTTAGTTACTCTTAAATGTTTGTTTCTCTTAAATGTGATTTATTTACTTGTTAAGCTCAGAAGTTCATTCCTCATTACCTTCCTTTATTTCAAGATTTTATTGCTTAACTTACTTTGTTTTTATTTCCCTGCTAATTAACCACATCCTGTTCATATAATTCATGAATCTGTTATAAGTACACAAAGATCAGCTCCAACATTAAAGACATTGATAGTTGGACATGGATTGAATTGACGTTTTTATACAATACAGTGTCCTACAGAAAAACAATGTTTTTTTGTGTATTTCGTATGAGTTCAGCTCACAGCGCCACCGGGACCATCATGTGAACATCAGTGAACATCAGTGAACATCGTGGCTGCACTCAAGAACGTATGGGAGAGTTTCAGCTCCCACAAATGAACACACACAATGATATTTTCAGGAGCACGAGCAGCTTGGTTTAGATTTTTTCTGGAGTTGTTGTTACACATTTCTACTTCAGAAGTAAACTTTGCTCTCACAACTAAAAATGCAAGGGAGGAGGCTTGGGAGAAATGTAGTTCCAGCACCCAGCAGGGAGGACGTGATGAGGCCACTTGATTACTATTTTTGCACTACTATCGATGCCATATTTATTTGAATGTGTCCACATTACGGACCTATCATTGCAAAAGCAGCATACTGTAGCATGTAGGTCAGCAGAAAGCAGTTTGAAGCAGCGACTTTTACCAACACTCGATCAGTCGCACACTTGCAATGAATGCTCAAGAAGATTAGCTGCTACACTGACACATTATCTCATCCAAAGAACCTTCAAGAGACTTTAGAGAGCTGGCTGGAAAATCTTTACTAGAAGTTGTGTCACCCGTACAGAACATCTGTGGAACATTTCAGGACTGTGGAGCATGTGTGAAAATCATGATGCCTGGTCAGAAGCCCTGGCATCATTTTTCAATGCTTAAGCCTTAGAGTTGTTTTTCTTTTTTCAACATGTAGCATATATTGCTGCTGTAGTCCTCATCGTTGAAGGATGCATTGTCATGGTTTTGCTGCTTGAACTTATCAAATTGCTTTTTATGCATTTTATAAGTTGAACAGCAATTAAATGCAAAAGTAAAGAGAAAATAAATAAAGAGACGGAAGTCAAAAATAGCTGTCCTTAGTTTGGTCTTAGACTTCAAGTCCCAATGTTGTGGAGCCTAGGACTCTTCCAACCCCTCTGACCTCCTCGTGATGAGCTTGCCGCTTGTTAATAAGTGAATGCTGTGGAATGACATTTGCAGCATTTGCTGTGGGTGTTTATTATTGGTGCAGGCGGCGCGTTAGTTACCAATGCAAAAGGACACCTTGCAAGAAGCAGCTGTAGATCAGTTTCCTGTGCATTGAAAAATGACACTAAAGGGGCACCATGTGCGTTGAAAAGTGACACCAAAGGCTCCTGACCGAGTGTCAGAATGTGACGAGTTGGGAGTGAGAAAGTGTTGAAACTACATATTAGCCATGCTGGAATAAAAAGCAACCACAGCTAACCATAATAAAGATGAACGATGAGCTGTATCTCCTTTTTTGGGGCCACAGACTTTTATGTGTTTTGCACTTGAGGTTAATGATTTATATGATTTTTATACATTTCTCTATTTCCTCCCAAGTGTTCTTTATTTCATGGTTTAGATAAACAGAAAATGCTCGAAAAGCTAGATGTACATTTTTAGATCTCATGTCAAAGCTATTTCTCAAATTTAGCTCACATATCCAGATGCTTTATTACAGCCGTGATTTCATCTCAGTCACTTTTTGTGGTGTCACAAGATCTCTTTTCAATCTCCCAGTCACCATCACGCATGCAGCATTTTATAGAGGGCTCAATTCAAATACCTTTCATGAGTTAGAAATGCTTTCCAGCCTCCTTTCATGTGGCAGGGGCAGAGCTTCAGTGGGATGAGAAGGGCCTTGAGGTAGAATTGATGGTGTGACTCAACCTGAACAGAGAAAGAGATGTTGTCCCTCTGTGGAAATCATCTGCTGTCTGTAAGCTCTGTCTGTGAGCCAGTCCGTCTTTCCTCTGCCTTGTGTTATAAATGGCCTGTCTGCAGCTTCCCTGCTTTTTCTTTTTACTTTTTTTTATGTCAAGTGATCCTGCTCACTCTTTCCCATACTTTCTCTAAACTTAATGAGAATTTTGAAGTCTGTCTTTTTTTCAGTGTCACCTCCACAGACTCACCAATCCTTCGATGAAGAATATTAGATTTTTTTTTTCATGCTTAAGCTTTTATCCAAGCTTAAGCATGAAGGAGAGTACATCTTTTACCCTCCCACCAAAAAAAAAAGAAAAAAATCTATGGCTATAATGTTATCCAGCCTTGATGGTCTAATTCCTCCTCTTCCTGCCTCACTCCTGCAGCGCCCCCATCCCCCCATCCCCCCGCCCCAGCGATGGCTGCTACTTGATATGGGTGTCAGATCATCGACGGTTGTGTCAGACAGAGTCATGAGTCATGCTTCTATTCTAAAGGCTTGCCTTATAAACCGACTGCCATATTGGGTTACTGAGCAAACAAACTTTGGCCCAGCAGAAAATCCATTAGCTATATCGATAAACAAGGACACACGCATGATTGCCTACATACACACATGCAAATGCGCGCACGCACACAAGTAAGCAGCAGACACATGAGAAGGACACGCTTTAAAAAGTAAAACTAGCAAACATGCATGCACTTTGACTTAATGTCATTAACTCTGGCTATAAACATTGACGTGAACACAGCAACACTCTTATTTCTTGAACAGTAAGACTTCAATTAATATTGTGAATTTGTTTTCATAGTCTAAATATGTCAAATCTACCAATGAGACATGCCTAAGCATACAGCTGGTTTGCCATTGGTTAATGAAGCAAGCATGGTAGGGTTTAATATCTATGAAAAGAACAGCCAACAATAATCTCAAAACTTTTAAGAAGAAAGAGAATAAGCTGACCAAAGGTGTGGTTATGATCCATGTTTGCATTTTCCACTGCATGAAAAAATTCCATATTTTAGTTTTTCTTGGAGTCCTCTGCTTCTTTTTCCTTTCATTTTTCTCTCCGTAGTTTGGAAGTTGGTGCTCGGAAACAGTGAGGTTGAACATTGAGAAGAAATGAAAGCTGACTCTGACGGCTTTTGCATAAATTCCAGCTTTAATTAGCAGGTCTGTGTTCACGTCAGCTGTCTGTGGACACACACAGACATGGACGCAAATCCAAATAGACATACTGTAAACTGTAAACATGTATCCTTGCGGTTAACACAGCTAAGGGAAGTTGCTTTACAAAGTTTCCGAGCCTTTCACAGGGTATTAACCTGCAGGTGAGGTTAGTGAGAATGGACATATTTCCAGATCACACTGGTCTGTGACGTGAGCATCACAGCGCTTTCATACCTGAAAAGCTGAATGAGCTTCCACATAGTATCCTTTCGCTTCTCACTGGTATCTTACTTATTTGGTAAATTGCTATCAACCATGTTCTCTGAAGTTTTGTCATCTGCTTCAGAGCCGCTTAGTGCTTCGTCATGGGAAATGATATTTTAGTTGATATTTAGTTTGGATGTACTCTGTTGCTCTTTCATCCCAAAGTCTCCACTCATTACTGCTCTTTTTTCTTTCTTTTTTTTTTTACAACTTTCTGCATATACTGTATATTCATGGTTAATACTAGACTTTGCAAAACCTTAAAGACACACACATATAGATACACATATCACATATATGTTATGTTATGTAAATGTGTGCTGGTATGACAAAGAATCCTTGAATACTTGAATACGTACCAGTGCTCACCAGTGCTCTCTTGACAGTCTAGCATATTTTATTAACCCCTGAACCCCCGATTCTGTCAAAGAGGGCTAAAACACTCATAATCATTCCTGATATAATTGTCAAATATCATGGATACAGACTACGGTGAGTCACCTGGCAGCATTGTTTTCATACGACCTTAAATACATATACTTAGGACTTTATTTTGCATTCTGCTTCTCTCTTTTTTTTAACATATGACACAAAATCCTCTATTTTCTGAAGACAAGGGGGAAAATGAGGAAAGCATTTAAGACTGTGGACAGAATCTTGATTTCATTTTTGAAGCAAAAAGACACCATTTAGAAAATGTATAGCTTCAAGAGATTCTTTCGTGACAGGTTCCTGAAGTATTTTTCCTGAATCATAAGTGACTCATGTTGTCCAAATGGTCAACACATTTTTTTTTATTTTTTATAGCAAGACATGTATCAGGTGACTGAAGTTGTGCCATGTGACTTCAGAGACTTATGCTGTTTCATCATTCCTGTTTGACAAATGCTCTGTCAACATGAAGCACCACGGGACCTTTCCGTAGTCACCCAAATAAAGCTGCAGTGTTCCCTCTCTCTTGCTCTGCTTCCAGTGGTTGCAGTCACTGAGAGTTAGCACCTCGTCACATGCATTCCTTTGGACATATTAGCACAGGCGTCTCTGACCTATCTGGTTTCTAACCACAAACACACATGCATGCACTCATGCAAATGCACACATGCGTGCATTGCAAACCAATATGATCCCTTTCCCACCCTCAAATCATTTTTACATGGGGCCTCTCTACAAAAAAGCGGTATAAAAATATCCCTTGAATCAGAAAGGGTGGGGAAGCTGATTGGTTGAAAACAAGGACATGTGACAAGTGTCAGCCAATTGAGAGAATTGGGGACAATGAGGATTAAGTTACCTGCATGTTTGCTGTTCTGTGTGAGTCTTGAGTGGTATTTATATCAGCAGTGAAAGTGTCAGTGCAAGAAGGTCAAGACTCAGGGTAAACACTTGCATGCAGGATTGCCTGCAGGATCAATGGCACGTCTTGTTAAACGTGCGGCCACTAGTGCATGGGTGTTAACTGATGTGGACACAAAGAAAGGCAGTCAGAAATCAAAGATAACAACCGAAGCCAATTTATGCCAATCCGGCAGAAAGAAAAATTAAAGACCCGAATAGGCAATAAAGTACTTAATAAAGTGCTGTTACTGTGAAACGCTCGCTGATTCATGTGAAGTCATGTGGGTTGTTCAATGAGAGTCTACTATTTCAGCTTCATTTATGAGTTTTTTAGGTTTGGGAAAAACAGAAGGACCCCATGTTTAGCATGCGTTGAGCATGTGTATATCTAATAGGTCTTCACTTTGACCCTAATTGGCAATAATACATATTGATTGTAATCTTTATCTCTACCCCTGTTCCAGAAACTCTTCACTGTGTTGCATGAAAACAACAAACAAAGATGTGTGTATGCACATGTCTGTGTGTATGCGTGCCACAAAACTTACACATGGTCATGACTAGACACCACAGATGCATTTTATTTTCTTTTGCACAGTCTGAATGAATCAAACAAGCAGGATTGAAATACTGGAAATGTTTCAAAACATCATTCATTCAGTCATCCTCTGTAAACTTACATGTATCACCACAGCCTCAGTAGACTGAATCAAATCAGGAATGTGTTTTCTTTTTTTTTCTTTCTTTTTTCTTTCTTTCTTTTTTAAAAGAAAGTCACTGAAATATATAATCCTAACGGTTGTTAACAATTGAATGATGTTTCAATTGCGCATTGTCAAAGAACTGTAATTAAATACAATTCCTCCAAAATTTTTTAAAGTTGATTGTGCTTCTCGTGTAACTTGACAAGCCTTTGACCACTATGAACAAGTGTGCAGAAGATATCCACCACTGCAGACCTAATTCTTTAGTATCATTCTTTGATGTTATTGTTCCTGTTCCACTGCTACAGGTACAATCAAATACAATATTGTAATACACTGCCAATTTTTGATTATGCCCTGTAATTACATTAATGCTGAATTGATTATGTTCTCAATGTGATGCATCTTAGAATCCAGAAATGTCCACACCTCTCCTTGACACAGCTAATCTGTACTCACAGAAAGTCACTACCTACTGGTCCACATGTATAGTAAGATTCTGGACTGAACTAGTCATGATAACAAGATTTGATAGATCCACAGTAGAACTAAACATTTGACCTGCTGGGGCTGGCCTGAGCACAAGAAACACAAGCTCTTCAAGCTCGGCTTCTCTACCAGAGGCCTGGGAGCTGGAGGGTTCTGCACAGTTGTTTTTCTTGCTGTTCCTAGGACTGCACTCCTCTTGACAGAGATCCCTGATGTTGCTCCCGGGAGCTGTTGGAGATGCTGTACCTTCCAGCATCTCGCCTCCCGTCATTATGAGCTGGACTATCTCTGGGGAATCTTTACACAGTCAGCAGCTGGGGTCTTGTCTGGTGTTACAGTCCCTGGCTTCTATTGCCTTTGTGCTCAAGGCCTGTCCTTGTGCTGTTATGATTAATGCCTCTCCGCTGTCCTTCAGTCCAGCCCTTTCCAGCATGTGGTAGGTCTTCTCCATTAGTGTTTTTAGATTAGACCCCGTTATTTTCCCAGGACACAGAATACGTCTTTAACGCACGCTGGGATTGTCCAGGGAGGGTCGAGGGGAGGAGAGAGGAGTCAGGAGGTGTTATCTGCATAACATAACGTAATACACGTGGCGTGTAGAATGACATGTTATCTCTACATCGACAGGTGTAGACAGGTGAAATTTCCATCTGGGGAAGCTGGGGAATGGCGGTGGTGGACAATACTCCCGTGCCACAGGTAGACCGTGGTGTGAAGTGCTCTGCTGCTGGAGCATGTGTATATCTAATCAAGTTCCACAAGAGAGCAGATTGAGACTGCAGGTCCATTTGCATGCCATGAAACATATTCCCCAACACCAACATTAGCTCTCTTTTGGCCTCCACTGCCTGTTGTTACCGTGATCAGCTGTTTCCTGTCCCATCTGGGTTGCACTCAGCTTACATCATCAACAAATCCCACCCAGGACGCGCTACCCCACGTCATTCTGTTTACATTTGGCCTGACCCGCGATCAAGTGTACCCTTGGAGACGAGTTATAGGCAGGGCCAGCTCAACACGTGACCTCGTGATAGTTGATGTGAAAAGTACAGGCGACACGCTAGATTAGGGTATTAAACACGGGTTTCTATCACCACTATCATGTGACCCTAAACAAAGCAGTATTTATATATTCGTTATTATTTATTCTGCAAAGAAACACCTGAGCCAGTTGCTTATCCGTTTCTCCAACTTGTGTCGAGGTGTCCCTTTACAACACCACACACAGCTTGAAGCAATCTGGAATATCTTGCACCAAACAAGAATGAACTTCTTTGGCTTGCCAAAAGTCCAGATATAAACATGGGAGATTTGATGAATACTTATGTACAATGTTACAAAGACACAACAGCAGCTGTGGGCAGTACGAAGCAATAGAGGATTATGTCTCTAAAACAGATCAGCCACTATTGCTGTTACTGCTGCCAAAGAAAACCACCTACGTTGAATTATCACTCTTCTGTGATCTTTCATTTTTGAATATTCTCATAATTGTTTAGGTTTTATATTTAAAATAAAAATAAAGCTGTACCAATGTATTTATTAAGATCAAATTCTGGTGACACAAAAATGTAAATGTTTTGTTACAACATTGTTTTGAAAATCATCTGAAAAGTTAAAACCAATATCTACTTCTTTTTTGTTGTTGATTTTACTATATTTTGATCTCACTTAGAAATGCCTAAATACATTAAAATCACTGTCTAAAATACTTTAAGAAACTAAAAAAATTCAGTGTAGACAATGAAAAAATTATTAATTATTAATTGATAATTATTAAAAATTATTAAATTAATAATTTCTTGTTACTCTCTCATAACAGGAGCAAATTGGATGAAAATTGAATGGCATTTATTTCGGATAAATCTGTCCAGTTTTTGATTTTATTATGTTTTGCCTTTGTTTTATTTTGCTCTTTGTTCTATTATCTTTGTAGTATCTGTTTTTCTGCATTACCAATTTATTTATTTATTTTTTATTTTTAGGTCCAAGGGGTGAGTTTGGAAGGGGCTGAGAATGTGTTAATGCTTCTTTGATAAGAAAATCATGAAAAATATATAAAAACATTTGATCACAAAAAAAATTAATAATTTCTTTTAAAAACTTTGTCTTTCTTCATAAGACAGAGAAATTGATGGGGCAGAAATGTAATGCTGGGAAACTGATTAAAATTACACCCTCTAAATAAAATATCCAACATTGTTTAATTCTCTACATTTCTACCAATTCATTTTCACTTGCACCTTATTTTATTGTAAACAAAGGACAGATCTTAAACGTGCTTCAGTGTGGCAGTTGAAAGTGAGGCCAGTGAGAGGATGAGAAAGTAAAGCAGTAGGAGCAGACACAATAGGTGGGAGGATTTCACAGGGGGAGATGTAGAAACAGACCGCCAGACAGAGAGACAAAGAGTGGGTGGACGATAGGCTCCCTGAGGAGACTCCATTCAGATCTCAGACACAGCTCCTTAACTGAGCATGACCATATACAAACTCTCAGACAGTCCCTGAAGACACGCTCAAAAACTGACCGTGGGGCTACAAGTTCAGAGGTTGGTCCTACAGTTTCCCCCTCTGAATCCCTGAAAATCTGCAGATGACAATTACGGAGAATTTGATTAACAGAGCGAGCTGCTTGGCTATCGGGGGCTTTTTTTTTTTTTAAATGTGGGGTCAGTGTATCACGTTTCACTAGCTGTCATTTATATTGCCATGGGAAGGATGGGGGAGTCCCTTTACTAGCCCAAAGCAGACTTCAAACAAAGCCCAGAAGAGAAATAGACAAGAGTTAAAGAAGGAAGGAGTGAAGGAGAGAAAAAAAGAACAACTGTATAAATGAATGACCAGGCAGAGACAATTTAACAAGAGATGTGGGAAACTTCTTCCAGTCATCTAGAGTTAAGTTTCATTTTGGCAGCTTAATGTGAACAACCATTACTTTTCCAAGGCCATCACATTGTGCAATTGCTACTATGTTAGAAAGATAAAACCCCAAACTGCCTGTGTCTGCGTATGGATACTGTCATGAAATCACTGCGACCATGAAACAGCCAGACAAATAGTCTGGAAATCAAGCTCACATATTTGAACAGGGGATGTAAAAAGAAATGAAAAAGAAGTGTAAATCTGGGTCAAAACGTTAAATAGAGAAACGGTACAGATAGCTTCTCTTCTTGGAACGACGGAGACGTTTGCACATATGTGAACATGAAAAACCTCATGCAGAACAAAAATAGCCAGTATAAAGCTTTTGAGGCAAGATCTGCTGTATTACCCTCTTGTCTTCTGGTTATTTTAATTGCGTCCGTTCAATTTTACAAGGGCTCTGAACAAATCCAACTGCTTTATTGAGACCATTCGTATTCCTCAGACTTACTATAAACAGCCCTCTTCATTATAGATATTTTGTTCTCCTAATAGAAGTCAAATAAAGCGTGACTTTATGTTACAGCCTGCTCGGATAAGGGGCCCGCTATGGCCCCTAAGAAAGAAAGCAAGCAAGGAAGACAGAAAGAAGGCCAAGTTATTTTTCCAGTCACATCAACATTTGAGCGGCCCGTGTGCTACGAGTGTTATCAGCCCAAACAAATCAGCAAACCACGGCCCTAATGCAGTCTGAGGGAATGCTGGATTTATTTTTCTTTCAGGGATACAAATGGTTTTGCAATAAAATTCCAGCACGGGCTTTTGGGCTTAATGGCTACCTCTTGACAAGTGTAAATGAATGGCCGGCAAGGGAGCATGAAAGGGAGGAGGGGTGCAAGGGGGCAAGGAAAGAGAAAAAGAGTGGTAGTGGTAGCACAGTGAGAAACAAGGCTTGAGATGAAACATGCTGTTCTCGCCTGTGACACACACGCACACACACATGCACACACACACACACACACACACACACACACACACACACACACACACACACACACACACACACACACACACACACACACACACACACACACACACACACACACACACACACACACACACATGCACACGCACACGCACATGCACACACACAGACGCACACCAGTCTGCAAGTAATTCCACAGTGCAAGGTATTCCCTTCCTTGTACAGAGAGACATTTTCATTAATCTACACAGCTAATGCACTCAGCTGTGAGTGTGTGTGTTGAAGCATGCTTGTTGTTGGAGTGTGTTGTGGTCTGGCATTGGTGGTTGATGGAAATGTGCTGAGTTGGAGCCATGATGAAGTGCAGCTGTTGAACAAAACTGTCTCACCAATGACTGTACAGTCGTGTGTGTGTGTGTGTGTGTGTGTGTGTGTGTGTGTGTGTGTGTGTGTATGTGTGTGTGTGTGTGTGCGTCTACAGTTCTTTTTTCTTTCTTTTCCCAGCTCTCTGCGTAAAATACAGTCATTATTCTTTAACACTTGGCTTTTACAGGTGCATTTTGTGAGTTAAAGTGCACGGCTGGCTGTGTTTGCAGCTGAAGTTAACAGCATCTGTCCCTGGTGAGTTTGATTGTAATCAAATCCATTCTATCAGCCGGTGTTTACGTGACCCTGGCTCAAATGAACTACTTCAAATCCATCCAATCTTTTCTCAGCGATGCCTTAATCCTGACCAAACAGCCTGGCCTGAAACATATACAGACAACCTTACATCTTGTAGAGGCAGATTAGATATCAAACAGCTGAAATCAGACACAGAAACATTGCTCATTGCAGTTATCGTTTACTCATTTGAAATGATCTCTCATCCTTCTTTTTAGCGTTTTTCTGGGTTGATGTCAAATGGTAAGTGCATCCTTAAGAAACACTTGAAACATGAAATATTCCCAGTGTGTGTAAAGAGTATTTATGTCCCACTGAAACAACTTCTCATTTTTTTCCTCTCTTTGTTTGTCACCACATTTAGTGTGTGATTGAAAACACAACAACAGACATCCAAACGATATACTAAACAAATTTTTGTTTATTTTTGTCTCGTTTTATGTGTGTACGTGTGCGTGTATTTTCATAGGATGGGAGGTTAATCAAACATAATAGCATTTTGTCCCGCCTCATCTCTCCATCGCCCATCTCTCCCAATCCCCTGTTATTTCCCTTCCTCCATATCCTCCTCTCTTCTCTCTGGAACTCATTTCTTCCCTGCTAAGCGGTTTGTTTCAGTGACTTCTGAGATGGTGACGAGCTTAACTTGCCTTATAAACACCCGCAGGTCATAACCATTTTAAAATAAACCTTGTAAACACAAGTCTAAACAGCGGATGAGTGAAGGGATGATGGGAGTGAAGGCCAAGTTTTCATTTCCTATGAAATTTCATTTCATTTCATTTGTCGAGCAATAGCTTTTTTTTATAATATGTACATAATGCTCGGAAAAATAAATTGACTGTAGTTGATTAATACGGTGCTGCACCTCAATAATTTCTCATTAGAGATTTGGAAATATTGCAGCAGACACACACACACACACACACACACACACACACACACACACACAGTTTTGAATGTATATATATATATATATATATATATATATACACAAACAAATACTCATCAGCTGCAGCAAAGTGAGCATGGTTTGTGATTTTGGTGGAACACAAATACACACAGATCTAAATGGCTAATGTCAATGTCAGCATGAAATGTAAAGAAAAATCTGTCAGTAACACATGCAAACACAGTCACACACTCAAGAAAAATAGACTCCTTGCTGTCATGCCTTTTAATGTCCAGCCAAGAGACACATTGCAAAACCTAAGCCTGACATTTTCAGCTTGTTATGAAGAGAGAGAGAGAGGAAAAATAAGCATTATAAATAGTGGGATTGACATCATATGTCTGCTTTAGTGCACCAACATGAAAAAAAAAACCTGGAGATTGATCTGGGACAAAGTGAGGTAAGGTTTATTTATACTGTTTGATTTTTAACAGCAAGATGGAATCACAAATTCACATATTGACTAACTGCTAATCGAATGTTATGTGAGTCTTGCTTGTATGGGACACCACCTTCCTAATAGATCAAATAAAAAAAACAAAAAACATTTTTGTTATATTTTTCATTAAGAAATCAAACTTTTCAAACAGGTTAGTTTGGGTTTCTTGGGTTAGTCCTCGAATAAGCTCTTCTGAAAGACACGCTGTCTAGATGGCAGCACATTTGGCTCTGAAACCTGCAGTTCAACACTAATGCGGATGTGCCAATTGCCCATGAAATGTGCATTAATGCAACTCCATAACATCACAGCTGCTGGCTTTTCTTCAACATGCATTGGTGGAAACGCAGGCGTTCCCTCTCTTCTTGAGATGAACTATTTTCTAAGACATGATTTCGAAAAAAAAAAAATCTACGCCCACATCTGTTATGATGAACTACCATGATTTTTTTCTTTACTTACATAGGGTAGCAGCTGATTGAGCTTTCCGAAGCCTAAGTCATGCCCAGATTAAGTCTCCAAATCCAGATGAGTTGAAGAGGAGATGTCGAGGAAGTAGGGCATAAGTGAAATAGAGACCAGCGGAGGAGGAAATTCAAACTATGTCTTCTCCCAATTGTCACAGACAATGTGAAATGACAGGCACATAAATTTGAAGAAGCTAAGTTCTGATGAAGACAAAGCTGAAGACTGTCAACGCGATTTGTTGCACCAAAACACAGCTGTGGGGGCATTTGCTAGACTTCCACATCTCTTTACCTGGCTTTCACACAGCGAGATGGAGGCGAGATGGAGCAGCAAGACTCAAATGAAGAGGGACTGCATTGCTTGTTAACAACAGATGTGTTTAACTTGGACATGTCACTGGGAAGGAGCATTTCTGCATCCTGACCTCAGGTGTTACTAAGCGACTAACATAACAATCCAATGTCTCCATGGAATCCTCCCATGCCTTTTTATCTTACACTTTCTACTTTCTAATAGCCTTTGGCTACTTACAATAGATGTTTTCTATTTACCGTATTTTCCGCACTATAAGGTGCACTTAAAATCCTTACATTTTCTCAAAAATCAGCAGTGCGCCCTTCAATCCTTGTCTTGTGTACGAATTTTGTTGTGCTTTCTGACCTCGAACCAATTTTATGTGGTACACTGCGGTCAAAATAGTGCAGTTTTAGTTTTACACTTTGGTAAGAAACAAAGCTGCTCTGCTTGAGTGATGGTCGGACCGCTCAGCTGACACATTAAAGTCGGTCCTTGGTTGGTTACGGGTTGCAACGTCAGACAACGGTAGATAACTAATTCGTCCAACATCTAGTCAATGTTACCTTACTGTAATTAAATGTCAAGCTACCGTTAGGTTTTTAGCGTAACCCAATTTTCAAATCTATATCAGAGTCCAATTATAATCAAAGGTTGTTCCAACCTCAAACTAACTTCAGGTGTCCCTATCGCTGCCAACGATGAACCAATCAGAGAACAGGAAGGATTACGGCGCTTACTTCCTCCACTTTTTATTTGGGGATTTGTGGAAGATGAATGAGAAAGTATTTTTCTGTTTTAGTTACAACTTAACGATGTTCTGGAGTTATTGTGAATGAGTTGAATAAAGTCCGACGTATCTGACTGTTTTGTTTCACTTTATATATGTTTTATCATGCGCCTTATAACCTGGTGCGCTTATGTATGAAAATAGACCCGTTCATTAATTTTGCGCCTTGTAATGCAGAGCGCCTAATGGTCCTCAAAATATGTTATTTATTTTCAATTCACTCACCAATAATCTAGTTACTCCTTGAAGAATGATAATGTTTTATTCAGCTCAGCACAGTTTGGTGCAGTTCTAGTGACAGCAAGTACTAGGACTGTGACATTAAACTACTAGAATAATTAACTGCTTTGTCCTAAAGCTCTATATACGTGTATGTTTGTGTCTGACACACTGTGCTGGATCGGATGTCTAAATAGATCCACCATGACCTCTATTTTGATAGGGACCCTTTAAAAATCAAAGTGTGTGTGTGTGTGTGTGTGTGTGTGTGTGTGTGTGTGTGTGTGTGTGTGTGTGTGTGTGTGTGTGTGTGCGTGTGCGTGTGCGTGTGCGTGTGTGTGTGTGTGTGTGTGTGTGTGTGCATGAGCATGTTTGCATTGAAATGTTACAGACACCGCTTCTCATGTTGCACTCTGGTGCGTTTGTGTGTCGAGGAGTGTCATAGACAAAACAAGAAAAACTGGAGGAGGAAGGGGTGGAAGGAGTAGAGAGAGAAAGAGAGAGAGAGAGGGACAGAAGGAAAGCGATGAAAGATTCAGAACAGCCATCCAATGGCCTCAATGTTTATTTCTACCTAATTATGCATAAGAGATGTAATATGATCCTCTTTGCTGTGGGAATGCCACAAAACTAATTACAGTGTAACTGCAATCCTAATTAGGCCATAAACACACCCATGCTCCCATGCACATGCGCACACACATGCAGTAAAAGCTCTCTTTCTGCTGCAAACTGCTAAAAGAGCTGTTACTGTTCGTACCATCACACGCATACAGTGAGCTGCCTCATTTACAGTTTAAACCTTGGCTGTGGTATTTGGTGTGGTTGTTAACATTCGACTGTAAAGCTCATGGCTGCTGTTTTAAGTACATAAAGAAGACATGGAGCTCCTATAAGCCACAGTAAGTGGACATCTGATACACAAGTGTCTAGACGAGTTTGTATTGGTGTCTTTTTTTCTCTTTTTTAAACTGTTTGTGATATACTCAATGATTGCAAATTATTTAATCATGCATTTGTTTGTATATAATTATAATATTAACTACCAAATACAGTCTAACTAGTTTGTTTTTTCTGTCTTGCATATTTTTCTTTCTAGCAATTTGTTTTAGCTTATTTCACATTCAACTTAGTTCTTAGACATAAAAAAGGAAAAGCTCTAAACCAAAATCTCATGAATTTACCTTTTAAAATTTCAAATGAAAGTTTAATGAAACTTTAAATGCTGTTATAATTTTGCCTTCGCTCTGTAAGACAATGTCCACTTGAGAGCTTCAGTCCTCACTCTGTCACAGTATCCCCGGTGCTCCTGTTCCCAGACGTGGGTCCAGCGTAAACCAGGCGTGACGGACACTCTATATTCTGGTGTAAGGTTGCCGACTTGGCCTCAGCCACGTTCTGATGTTCAAATCACTGGTGAGCCAAAAGCAGCCTGGCGTTCACATTGATTTCCCGCACCATCTTCAGTACTTCTGTTGTCGCATATTTGTGAGTGGTCAACACACTTCCCGGACGCAAAGTCACTTAAAAGCTATTTCTCTGCACTTGTGTTGATAGTGTCAATTATCCGTCATTGTACAATGTGTTGTGTTTGACAATGTATTATCTTTTGGTTATTCGATTTAAAAGGAAATAAAAAACATCTGAAAACTCTCAAAGGTGGTCCTGAAAGATTGATTGGCTGTTGAATTGTACCATTTTGTGTTTGCAAGGCAACATAATGTGATGTAATTGCCTTGTTTGCTGAGACTTAATCCAGAAAATTTCCTGTGTTATGAGTGCATGCATTTGTTTGTACTTTTAAATCAAGATAGACTCGTGTTACAGGGCATTACCCACTGTAAACTTTAATTAAATGTTTACAAGAGGTGGTGGATTCACTTTAGCTAAAAGCATATTTTTAACAAATCGAATTCATTTGAGTGGATTATCTTCATCAGTTGTTATCCTGTCCTAAGACCCAACGCATGTAAAGAAATATAGCACCATAAGGTCCGCAGAAAGCCAGATTGGGTTAGATTAGAGGCAAGTCATTCAGAAGAGGGCACAAGGTGTGTAATTCTATCCAAACCTTGCCTCTCAGCTCCAATTTAACTGAAAATGCTACAGGCAAAAGACCCTTCGTGAATAACTCCGTCTCCAAGAGAACAACTGAAGCGAAACACCTTAAGCCTCTTTCAAACAAATTTGTCCGAATCAAAGTGGCACTTATAAATAATTGCACCGGGTGTTGTTTAGTTGGCATAAGTAGGAAAACAACAATTAACAGTGAAAGTTTTCTCTCTCGTTCACCCTTCAACCTCCTCCGTGCAAGCAGTTTTGTCAGTGTGTGTGCCCTGATAGCTTGGGGAAGTATCTATTTACTTAGTGATTAGGACAATTTGACTGTCGCGGGCTAGTAAATTCAAACCATTCACTCCGGTAGATTGGCCCAGACAACATCATCAAGCCACAATGTGAAATAAAGGCACGCATACACAGGCTTAACCCGCTCTCCTCAATACGCACACAAGCCCCTCATCTGGATTTCTGTCTGCATACCTTTTTTTTTTCATGCTACCCTCAAAGTTAAATAAACCTTCACATATAATTACAGCCAATTCTGTATATTTTTGTGTCCATTTCCTTGAAATACTCAAAAGGATAGTTCTCTAAGAGCAGAGCAAGTGTGTGGATCATGACGATCGAACGGCACACACAAGTTCCTCAAGTCAGGGGGGGAGAAAAAAGTGAAAGAGTGTCTTTTATTGATTCAGAGGTAAAAAGGTAAGAGCAACATAATTCATTCTGTCCTTCACTCATAAAGCAGCTGTGTATTTGAGTGCTGTTCCTCTGAGCTGCTCTTGCCATACAGTGATGAAAACATTATCAGAGTCAATATTATGAGTGTGAAAAAGGCCCTCTTACGTAAAATGTGGTATTGTGGTCACATCTCGATGTCTAACGTGCACTAAGCGCCAGAACTGCTGAAAGACAGACAGTGAAAATTCAAGTTAAACACTCAATCCCAAATGTAGTTTGGCACGTCTTGTGACCTTCTCACCCAAAACAGAGACCGACACACAGACACACACACATGCACGCACACACTCACAGGCAAATCAAATCATTTTTCTATTCCACTATTTATGACAACTTTAATTGTGAATAGACCTTCTGCCTCCACAGACGTGGGAGACGTGGCTGCTATGCATCCAGTGTGAAGGAAAGGGGTGAAAAAATGTCGTCTGGTCAAATAAAAAACATATTTATTCTGCTGAGTGAATGAAAGCAACATGTCTGTTATTTTTGAATATTAACTTTTCCAATGCAGCCATTTAATATTGCTTAGTCGCCTCTGCAAAGCTGGGGCGATGCTTGGACTGAGAGCTGCAGGCGAGCGTGATGCTGCATTCAAAGGCCATGGGGAACTCAGTCTTTTTGTTTGTTTTTTGTTGTTTTGTTATTTTGAAACCTAAATAATCAAAGACTATAGTCTGATTTCTGAGCCAGTAATTTGGTTAAGACGTGTCAACTTTGACTTCTACATTTTTATGTATTTCCCCAAAAGTCAGTTTACCATGCACAGCTGAGATTCTTTCTTTCTTTCTTTCTTTCTTTCTTTCTTTCTTTCTTTCTTTCTTTCTTTCTTTCTTTCTTTCTTTCTTTCTTTCTTTCTTTCTTTCTTTCTTTCTTTCTTGCTTTCTTGCTTTCTTGCTTTCTTTCTCTTTTTTAAGTTCATACATGTATTATGTATAGCTATATTTTTAATACATATACGCTACATATATATATATATATATATATATATATATATATATATATATATACATATATACATATATATACACATATATATAAACTAGAATATTTATTTGAAAAAAAGACAAATAAACCCCCACCAAAAAACAAAAGTCTCTTCGATATAACTTAAAACTTACAAACCCAATTTCACGCAAATGAGACTTTGCTTGGACTTTTTTATTGATCTGAGCATTTACACTATATATATATATATATATATATATATATATATATATATATATATATATATATATATATATATATATATATATATATGTGTGTGTGTGTGTGTGTGTGTGTGTGTGTGTGTGTGTGTGTGTGCGTGTGTGAGAGAGAGAGTTTTGCTGCCAACTTTTAGCAGCACTCACTCAACAAGCGATCCCTGTTGCTGTCAATGAGGCATCTGCATCTGCCAACAGGCATTTTGAGCTACTCTTCCTGAGCAAACTGCTCTGGCTGTTTCAGGTTTCAAAGATTCCTTCTCCAAACTGGATTTTTCACATCTTTCCATAGATGTCCAATAGGATTACCATCAGGGCTCATAGAAGGTTGTTTAAGAATGGTGCAATGTTTTTTTGTTAATCATTTGTGGGTACTTATAGCTGTGTACTGGGTCATTGTCCTGTTGAGGGACTCATTACCAGCACCTGGGCTTCCTGACACTCTTGGACACCAAGTTTCACACCAGAGTGCCTTGATGGTCTTGAGATTTATTTATGCCCTGCACAGTTTCACATCCACCCATGCTAGATGCAGCAAAAAAACTCCACAATGTAACCAAGCTCCATTTGTGTTTTAAAGTAGCTATGATGTTCTTTTCTTTGAAAGCTTTGGTTTTCTGTCTTTGAACATAGAGTTGATGTGACTCTTTCCATGCCACTGTTTGACTGAAGGTTTTTTGTCATGTTCTGGGTCTCTGGAAAGTGCATAGAGACAACTTGTATTGTAGTAAATATATATACAATTGAATAAAACTAAAACTAAGTTTACACTAGAACTTCACTTTAATCTCATCAGTCCAAATAACTTTCTGATAATAATGTTTCAGCATAAGTTAATCAAAGTTTTTTTTAATCTTTATCTTTCACTATAGAGTCTTTCCTTGGGGTCCATTGTTGTACAAAGGCCAAAAACAATGGTGATCAAAACATGGTGCAATGTACCTTGACCTTAGGGTTCAACATTAATTTGTTTGGATGGTTTCCTTGCCATTTCTTTTTTTTTACCATCCACACCCTCCTGATCAGCCCGCAATGGTATCTACATCCTTGGAGGTTGGCTCCAGTGCCATGTACCTTATTTGTTCTAAGGTTATAGAACATGAACTACTTGCAAAATATTTTACAGCCTTTTCCCTTTACCATACCCATCTAAATCTTCTTTCTGAACCCACCAGAAAATTCATTCTTTTGTTTACTCTGGTCCGTGTTCAGTGTGGTGCACACATCCATATCAACTAATACCAACACATTTTCTCTCTTTAAATTGATTAAATTCTTCATAATATAATATATTATAATGTTGAACATGCTGTGATACTAATAAAAGTTAAACATTTCATTTGAAACATGATGCAATATCAACAATAAGCCCTTTAATTTGAATACTTTTATTGGTTTACTCTGTCACATATGAAAGGCATACAAGCATACATAAGAAATCCTTTTGCTTTAACAACTTTTTAGGAGGAATGAACAGCATCTGAAAGCCCCAACAAAGGCCTGGTAAGGTTTATTTTCTTAATGGAAGTATTTTGCTACGAGAAATCACTTTTCAGTCACTGCATTTAATCACTTGCAGGATAAGTCTTTGTTTAAGGTCTTCTTTTTAGAAGTTAGGTTTCCAACTATACAAAAGTTCATCTCTATGCATCATTTTCTTGCAGAGATTTAAAATGGTTGTACAGGCCTAAAACAGTTGTAGATGATTGAGACATACCGGTAGTTTTTTCATGTTTATTATTCATTTATTAAGCAAAATAAATAACTTTTAAATAAATAACCAAGACAGCACTTCCAGAGTGGTCCATCATCCTTCTTTGGAGTTTAAAATAGTGCCAGTATTCATACAGAAGCGAAGCCAGGATGGACTAAAACAATCCCCTAACTTGGCATGTTTCAAAGTTTCAGGGTGTATGGTGGAGCACAACAACATAAACTCATTTTGTATTATGTGACAATGACAGTCAAGAACTGGGTTTTCACCGAAATCACTGAATAAAAAAAGTTTCTGCCAACGTGTTGGAAGCTAACCAGTAGGGGGCAACGAGGAACGTGCTTGGTGACCTTTGGCCCTGCAGGAAAGACCACAGGCACTGAGATAAAGTGTCACTTTGCATTTTAGTTATATTTGTAGTTGTCGTGAAACCTCATACTCTTCCTCTAAAGCCCCTCGTGCAAGTCTTCTTCTGTCCACCACCAATGATTGGCAGACTGATTCACTGGCACTGAACGTGCACTTGGGAGTGAAGTGTTTGAGTCATGCTGTGTATACGTTTTGTGCATGTGCAGATCAGTGCATGAGTGAAGCAGAAAGGGATCTGGACAGTGTCCCAATGGTCAGAGAGGGATGTAAGTAATTACCAATTCTCCAAACACTACTTTGCTCAATTTAAACATATTACATGCCTCTCATACCCACTCGAGGCCACTCCCTTTGCACTACAACCTTTGAAAGACACACACAAAGACAGAGTGGGTGAGTGAGAATAAGCTCTGCATAGCATCTGCAAGCTGCCTGCAATTAACCAATCATCATCATCATACAAGTGAGAGCTACACATGTATATGCAGACACACACTGCTTACATAAGACCCAGATCCTCATCGAGACTTCATTTACACCAGTGTTGTTTTTGGTTAACGTCATGTTTATTCTCTGGGGAATTATCTGTTTAGTGAGCTCAGTAAGCTGCTAAACATATTATTGTATATTCATGAAACGGAACAATTGAAAACTCATGACTTTCATTTATTTGTTTATTACAAGGGAAGTTCAACATGTCCTTTATATCTGTGTTTCCCATGCACTGTGTGTGAGGGTGTCTTTGTTTTATTTTGCGTTTATATCTGTATAAATTCAGTCACACAGCCCATACCAGACGTGTGACAGGAGTGTGTCCTTTGTGTACATTTTGTACCATACAAGGTGTCTCAGATGGAGAAACAAATACAGTTAATATGTTAAATATTTCAAAGATGCCTTCATCTGTCTTAAACATATCTCACTGAAAATGCTGCTTATTAATGGATGCATGGCCATTCAATATCACCATTGTCTGTATTTCTGCTATTTAGTCTCCTGCCAAATTGGGAGATTAAAGTTTTATTTTAGATATTTTATTTCATGGGTGAAGTTGGCTTTGAAAATAAAAATCTTATTTCCTTTGATTGCATTTTAATTGCAAGCATTGGCGGAATAAAAGTCTAGAAACTGATTTATTTTCTGACAGTTAAAATCAGTTACTCCAAATATTGTAATTACAGACTTCAATTCCAAGTCATTCCATGAAAAACTGAACCTACTAAGTAAATCTTTATTGAATTAATTATTTTGTTACAGTAAGACATTATTTTAATACATATATGCATAGATGATTTGTTCTTCATAGGAAGCATTAAATGTCCTCACGTGGATTGAAGTTTACAACAGGAAAACATGATAATTTACTTTCAAAAATAATTTAAGTAATGGTATATATCCATTTTAAACTATGTAAGGTATTTGTCTCAGGTTGCATTAGAAATTACGAGTGGACATAAAATTAAACAGTATAAATCCCTACAAATACCATCTGGCAGGAATCCTGCCAGCAAAGTTGGTCTGTATTACCTTAAAATGTCGCTCATGTATCATCAGCTCCAGAGCAACAAGACACAACAGCTGGAAGCTGGAACGGGGAAGTCGACGGGCTGACTGCTAGGCAGGCTGCTCGCTTATGTGTTGGGCCGGAATGGCAGGGAATGTGCGTCACGCGAGGCGAAGGCCAAACGGCAGGCGCTGTGCTTCACTGCGCTGTTCTGCCCACAGCTCTGTCAACCGATCTATCTGAAAAAAAGGGGGTGGGGGGGGCTGATTAGCTTAAGAGGGCCTGAGGGCTTCAGTGCACTATCACAACAAACAATTATCATGTCTCCAAAGGACAGGAAATACAAGTGCATATGTACGAACGCACCCAGCAGTGTCCTCAGATGCAAAGATTTTACCATAGATACTGTAACATGAACCTAATGATCGTGTGGGAAAATTAAAACTATCATTAATTTACTCTGGAATTTTTTCCGCAGGATATACAGTAAATCTTATATCTTTGCTACTGTTTTGCTCACACACACTTAACAGGAGGTAAAAAAAAGTCTCAACCTTTTCATTCTGCCGTTACCTTGTCACTTGGGAAAATATATGAACTCTGTAAAGCTCATTAAACCTGTCAATTTTACTGTTAGTGATAAATCTGCTTACATTACCCCAGTATTTACAGGAGAAAAAAAATCAGAAGCAACGTCAGAAGCAAAACTAAGAAAACAACAACGGCAACAAGGTTGAACTGATTGTGAAATAATTGACATTGGTATGATTGTGCCAGACCGTGCCCCTTCTGAAGCCGGTCACGGACGCTATTGACGAGGTGAATTTGGAAAAGAGTAAGGCACCCTGGTTAGCAGGCTGTGGTGCACAGACAAAGGGGTGGTTTTGGGTTGCAATGCAGTGGCCTTTGCTCAATACTCACTGTGTGCACACTCGCACGCACACATACACACATGCATGCTCTGCAGTAACCTTTTGCTTAGTCCCCAAGCAAAGGTTGTGTCCCACACACCACTTAAGTCCCATTTGTGGGAGCCAGACCAGAACAGCTCATTCATAAATGTATGTCGCCGATAACAAATCCTCATAAATAATATGTTGAGCGATACTGTCTTACATTAACTGCACTAAGAAAAAAAAGGGGACTTCTGTTTATTCTATCAATGCTGTAAAATATACATTTCAGATTTCTCTTAAATTGCTGAGACGAAAGCAAATCAGAAATCGATCCATAAACAAGACTTACAGACATGAAGGAGGATTTTTCTAGCTGCTCCCGCAAAGCTCTGAACATGTGGGAGCACGCGAATGCTCCGAGTGTAAAAATAAAACAGAGAGCCTGCCTTTTTATTGCACCCTCACAGTTTAGTAATGACATATAATCACCTGAATTGACGGCATGCATAACACGTTTGTATCATCATCAGCGTACTAATTATCCACCTGACTAGCAGCAGCCCGAATGTTGTAAAGGTTAGTAACACACTCATTACTCGTCAACAATGTCCAGAGCTCTTGTCAGGCTGATGATTAATGACCCCTCTCTCAGACAATATTGCTTTAACATGATTCCTAATAGAGCAGCTTGAACTGCCACGAACACGCCGACCAAATTGGAGAGGAATCTTTGGATAAAACACAGAACATTGACACTTATGCTACATAAACTAAACTGGAGTTGATGAAGCGCAGACGTGGGCCAGCCAACTTTGTAGGCTCTCAATTATTATCTTATACGTCTGCCGTTTATAAACCGTAGTGGACTTTTTTAAAACCGTATGCGGCACATGAATTATTGATTTCATGAGATAAAGAGTTTCAAGGCTGAAAGGGCCTCCTTGGATGTGAAATATTCTGTGCGCGTGAGTATGCCAACTCATTTTAAAATGATCTGTTTCTCATTCATTTACAAATCCTAAAGACTTTGATGGTATTGTGGATGTGCTCACTTCTACGTGTGTATTTGTACGTAAAGGGGCTTTGAGTTAGTAGTTTATTCAATTGTGTGTGTGTGCGTGTGTGTGTGTGCGTATGTGTGTGTATGTGTTCCTGAGCACAGTGCATGGTGTTAGAGGTGTTGGTTGGGGGGCTCAGTGGGGACTGCAGCAGGCGGTCTTAATTCAATTTAAAGCTCTGTGTTTTGACAGGAGTTAAGAGTTAGCTGGAGTGGCAAGAAGGCTCAGCAGTCTGCATCGCAAAGATTAGAAACACACACCTACATGCATGCGCCTGCATACTGTATGTCTACGAGGACCTGCTCAGTATATTGAGCTTGCAAAAGGACTTAAAAAAAAAAACCTGTTAATTATTTCTCAAGTAAGTCGCCAATGTCATTTTTGAGTTATCAATGTCATACCGTAGTTCAGTAATTCTTCCATGATCTAAAGCTAATCTTATCCAGAGAGAAAGATTTAGATAACAGGCGAGTGCTTATTTAGCAAATAACCAGCGATGCTGACCACCGTGATGATAAAATGGTAATAAAAATGCCACAAATGAATAAGCCCAGATGAAACAGACACTCCCTCTGTCCATCCTAATTATGCATATCTCGGGTGATGTTTGTATGTGTGTGAGTGCGAGTGTGTGTTACACATCCCTCTTCTGTCCATGTGTGGGAATGTGTGGCACCCTGGAGACACAAGCCAATATGTTTGAAATTTGCATTGACCTGAGAGAAAAATATATTTTAATAATGGATATTATAATTCCCTCCCCCATCAGGGGAGGTAATTATGGAGTAAATTTCAAGGGAAAAGATGTGTATGCTTTGCGCAATGCTGACTGTGTGTCTTTGCATATGGGCCTAAAGCTCGGGGCTGCTGTGCGTCTTTTGCAGCATGTTTGCGGTCAGGTGTGTGTTTGCGGTGTCTGGACTGTGTTTCAGCAGGGCCAGTTGTGTGTATGTGTGAATTACAAACAGTGACATGGACGTGAGTGAGAAAGAGATGGACAGAGGGATGTGATTGTGGTGGACTGGTAGGTAGGTAGGTAGGTTATGAGCCCTATCTGTTTCATGTCTTCCCTTCCCATCGTCTGGTTTCCTGCCATTGATCAGAACTACCCACCGCCTCCCCCTCTTCTCTTCTTCCTCTCCGCTGATGGACAGAGAGTAACCTGATCACCGAGCAGGGGAGGGGGAGGCTGGGGAGGGGGGACAGCGAGGGAGGAAAGAGAAGAAAAGGGTAAAGCCATCAGTGCCGTCTGCAGCCTCCTATGTCAACCATGCGAAGAACCCTGCAAAGAGCCACATCATAAATGGAGTATCTTATTCTGCCCTAATCTAATTTCTCCATTCCTTTCGGCTTTACTGTAAAATGAAAAGATCATCTAACTCGCGCGCGTGTGGTGTGTGTGTATGTCTGTCTGTGTGTGTGTGTGTGTGTGTGTGTGTGTGTGTGTGTGTGTGTGTGTGTGTGTGTGTGTGTGTGTGTGTGTGTGGAGACAGATAGGGAAAGACAGAGATTGTTAATAGAGAAAGAGAGTTCTGGGTGGAACAGATGTTGAAGGAGTGTCACTCACTCATGTGAGGACCGTGTTTGCCGTAGCACCCTCAGAGCCATAACAATGCCTCCCATCATCCTCCGACACACAGATCTGCACTCACACACGTACTCATGCTGGGATTTTGAGTGGCAGTTGCGCTCTTGCACTCGCCTGCAGAGGGGGGTCATCACCCCGTCCATCTGTTCCTGATTGGCCCCCCGACGTGGAAGGCAGTCGCCTTACAAAGCCCAGTCCCTTGAACAGAAGAAAAGTTGGGTAGAAATCAGTGTTTGAATTTTTCCTTTTGAGGCAGATTAAAGTCTGCATAAATGTAAACATCAGAAAAGAGACACTCAACTATGAAAAATTATTTTAAAAAAGAAAAAAAAACTACCCACTGCAGCGAGGAAGACTGCTTCTGAGCAAAGGAGTGTGTCTGTGTCTTTCCCCCTGTAGAAATACTAGGAATACTACCACTGCTTGTACAGTAGCTTGCATTTTGCCAATACAATTCCAGTTGTTTTGCAGTAAAATAATATGATCTGTCTGTAAGGGGATTTTCATCTCTTGTCTCACATCCCACCAAGAATAAGTCACAAACACGCTTTGCTAACCACAATATCAAACCCCAAAAGAATTACATAAAGATTATCCTTTAAAAACATGACTAAACTTTCAGCCTGAAACAGTGGATGTTCAGTTTAGCTGGCAATTATAAGTGCTTCCCCGTCTTGTTCATTTTTAACTTCCTTTCAGGAATAGGGAATTAAAAATAAATAAATAAATCAAAACAGAGGGCTCTGTTTCATATTGGAGAACTGTTTTCTGATCCTTGATTCATGATTATTGATAGCATGTAATAAGAAACCTTAATCTGAGGATTGGCGTGTGTTTGGGTCTGTTTCGGTCACAAAAGTCACAACCATAACTTACTGCAGGAGTTTAATAGGTCTGTTTTATTCACAGTTCAGTAACTAACATGAGTCACCAGCTTCTATTATTATTACAGTAAATTAAGCTTTTTCTGTGTTTGTTTGAAGTGTCAAGAGGAACTGTTGTTTTATAACTCAAACTGGATTATTGTTTGAAGAGTATGCGTATCCACAGTCCCTTAACCCTGGCAGTCTCCTGGTCCATTGTTGTGGCCTCACCAACAAATGCTTCACCTTCAGTCTCAGCACCACAGCACAGTCACAGAGAAGGGATGAAAAAAGAAAGAGAGAGAAAAGAGAGCAGACATGTTGATAAGGTTAAATGAAGCATGGCATTGCCTTGTTCCTGTATCACGGCTGCTACTGGCGTGAGTTTTAGAGATAAGGTTAAACGGTTGGGTGGCTCACATGCCACTGGCGGCCACGACGAAACAAAGTGAATCTGACAGGTGTTTGTTATAGGCGAAGCTTTTACTTTACATGTACTCTGGATTGTTGGCATTTGAATTTGCTGGAGCCGCGGTGTGGTGTAGGGTTCCCCTAATCAGTGCTATTTCTGCACCTTTGAAACCACAAATGTGCAGAAAAATTGGAGAAGAAAAACAACCCTTGAAATCCAGGCAGTGTTTCTATTGTCTTATGAGGAAATTCCTAGATATCTGTGCATTTGTGCAACTGACAGATCTCTTCTTCTTGTCAGTTCTTCTCGCTGCGCTAATGTCACCTTTCTGCTCTGGGAGTTGGGAGGCTCAGACCTGTAGAGGCTTATGGGAGGAGGGGGATTAAAACTGGCTATGAGGAGAAAGACCCTAGTAAAGGGAGAAGACTGAGTAAAGTGGTGTGGAAGGGAGTGATTGTACTACAGATGCTGTAAATCCGAGCAGGATGGGAGGATAGAGAAGATGAGCTAAAGATTGCTTGTTTCCCCTGATATAACTGGCTGTATTGTAAATGATCACCAGGCCATATGCATGTCGGTGTCTCAGCATATGGTCCGTGTAAAGGAAAAGATACCTACATATTTAAGTGACGCATACTAAAACAAGAAAGCTGTAAAACAAAGATAGTAGTCAGTTCTTCTGTTTGATGTCTTCTTTATTAGAAACATGGATAAAAGTAATGTAATTTCACTTGTCAGTCTTGTCACCATAAATTAACCTTGAAAGATTTTTTTTGTTGTTTTTTTTTTTAAAGCAGCTTCGCCGATTTCACAAAGTAAGCAAAGGCACTACTGTGGAAACTGATGAGTAAATCTGAAGAGACAGTCTTTAATGAGCCGTCATTTTTAAAATAAATAAATCACAAAACACACATGCTCATACGCTTGAGGTATTTTACGCTACTTACTTAGTAGATTATTCCCCCTCTGCCAATCTAATAGTCAGGAATTAATTTATTTCCAGTCACCAAAGCAGTTTTTAATAAGTGGCAAATTCCCATTTATTGCCAGCAGTGTCCTAACCACCTCAGAGACCTACATTTATACCCTAATGGCATTATGCCGTCATGCTAACAGTTATTAGAATTAAACACGGGCACCAAATTTACACAAAGTTAATATCTGTAAATGTGGAAATAAACAAATTCATTTAATGTCTAAATTTTAGAGTTGAAAAGTCAAAGGCACGTTTTCAGCTGTATAAAAGTAACTTCTATATAGTGAGAGCTTTCCTCATTTTTAACTTGAAGCTGTTTTTTTTTTTCAGCAAAATCTAATTAGCTTTAAATTAAACCCCCCTGCCCATGCATTAACTGCTTTTATAAATGGATTACAGTCTGTCAAAGCACCTACGCTGTGTTGGTCACTGGCAGAAAAAGAGGAATTTTACTGTGTAAATAAATGATTTAATACATTGAACCCTTTCCCTTGATTCACCCAGAGAAACTTCACCAAAAAAGAAAGAAAAAAACCTAAGGTAATGTGTAGGAAATTAGATGATTTCATTTTCCGTGCCTTGACAGAAAAAAAAAACAAAAAAAAAAAAACAGCGGCTGTTGTATTTGTAGTTAATAAATGTCATGAGCAGAAATTGAAGTTTATGTCCATGACCGGCGTACACACCCTGAGTGAGGCTGCACTGCAGCAACGACTAGACTGAGCTCACTGTGTTCTCAGGCGCTGCACATGAACGCCATGCTAACTCCCAAAATGTACCAAAACAGGCTGCTGCTTAATTATTTTGTCCCCCATCGTTGTTTTGTTTATCCATTTGTAATAAGACTCGGGTGATAAAACGTTAGATATCTTATACTTTGGTGGACGGGACACTTATTCCCTCATGAAAACCTCAGCCTTTATGTGCATCATCAAATTCATAAAAGTTCACTGATAAGGAATGTGATGTAGTTCCAGACAGGAAAAATAAAGTAAGCTGAATGTGAGTCATTTTTCCTTTAAGTATTGTGCAGGATATGATGGTTTAGTTGTGATATTTGCACTTTTTTACAAACTCTCATATATATATATATATATATATATATATATATATATATATATATATATATATATATATATATATATATATATATATATATATATATATATATATATATATATATATATATATATATATACACACACACACACACATATTACAAATACTCTTCTTTCTCAGGGAAAAAGGCTCAAATAACTAATCTAACACATACTGTCTGTATTAAATCACAAATTATTTACAGAAGATCCCTTGACAGCTCTGGACTGTGCATCACTCAGACTCACAGGTCCCATAGCTGTGTCCTTCTGTGCTAAAACCGCGCTAATGCATTGAACGAGGGAGTGTCCCACTGTTTGGATAATTTCTGGCTTTACCAAAGTGCCTCTCTGACAGCCGTCCAGGCTGAGCCTGAACCCCTACAGGTGTCCAAACACAGGCTAATGGAGTCAACGCCATCTCTGAGCGGCGAGATGCGTTGCTTTCATTTTTCTGCTGTCAGTCTGTAAAATATTTTTCATTTTAAGTAAGAACATGATGCCAAAAACTGTCCCTCTGCCCAAAGGAATCCCATCTTTAAAAAAAAATCTGAAAACTAAAATGATGTGGCAAATAGGACACTGGGATGCTTGGAGCAGGGTCCTTCGTCACGCCAGCTGTCTGGCAGTCAACGGATGTCAAACACAATAGGGATCAACCGTAGTCTGGGTATGAGTAATGTGACACTAAATATCCAGTCCAAAGCAAATGGCAAGAGTATCATCAGTGTGTTAACTTTGATACCACAGGAAGTATAGAGCAGGAAGCACTGATGATAATAAGTGGGATTTGCACATTTGTTTGTCTTTTCTCATTATTTCTGTCCACTTTTCACTAATTTAATTCCACAGAAGTTGACTTTCATTGTAAATAGAGAAGAAGGATTCAAGTTGATCATTCAACAAAGTTCTGAGGTAGTTAAAGATACCTAACAACGTACAACAATTATCTCTCAGCTCACGTTTAGTCATCCTTCGGGGATGAATTACCGAAAAACACAAGTGGAGGGGAAAAAAAACAGAGTCATCCAGAAAGGTTGCAGTTCTGGAAAAGCTAACTACAGTTCCTCTTAATCAGTTTCTTCCTCTGGTGTTGGAGAAGCTGCTAAGAGATGGAGAGAGAGAAAGAGTGATAGAGTGAAAGAGAGAGAGAGGACAGCAGGAGAGCTGTGTAGGTGGAGGCTGGCGATGTGAGCCCATCGGAATAGTTGATGAGTTCACAGAGCATGCAGGCCAGGGTGATGATGGGATAGGCCTTAATGTAGACAGCCAAAAACACAGCAAGCCCTTTCTAATCCTGAGAGGCTCCTTTGTGTACCTCATGCTGCAAAAACTGTTTTGATGAATCTCCTGACCTCTGACCCTCTGATGAGGGATGGTGCTCTAGAGGGAAATGTAACCAGAAGGCAGCGGATTGCTGGGCCGCTTCATGACATTTTTTTTGTCAGTTTTAGACTTTTCAGGCATGCAGTTTGTAAAGGAAAGCACCACGGCAACGTAGAAGATAAAAATGTGTCTCTGTTAACACAAGCTTTAATTATAACTTTTATTTAGTTATGCATAATTATTTGAAATTATTCACTTTTTTTTCTAACAGTGTTTTAACATGTGCACTAGATATTACAATGGTACTTTGCAGCCTTTCACATCCTGCCATTACTGACTTTTAAGAATGAATTGAAGTCAGCTGAGAATAGAAGCTGATGTGGTTAAACATCTGTAGCACAGACACAATCACTTGTCCTGAAACCCAAACTGCAGTTTTACCACATCACTCAAACATTCACACAGGATTTATGTGTGCATCAATCTTATATTTGTCTTAAAGCTCCCTAGTGTCCTTTTAAACTTAGAGCTTTAAAATCTTAATTTTGTGAATCACTTTATGTTAATGAATGCTCATAATCAAAGCAGTTACAGATAATTACATCAAATGATTAAATTTTCCCTGTATCAAATTAAGTCCAATATTGTTTTTATTAATCATTTTACTAATAATGAATTAACTAACGCATTATCAACCTGCTTCTTTTGTATGGGGCCAGGGGGTCGGGGTCAAGCCTACAGGTGAAAAGCCATAGTACACCCTGAACAGGTGAGCCGTCAATCACAGAGCACTGAGTCCTGCTATTTTGAAAACATAATTATATGTATCTCACTTAATTGAAATCCACAGATCAAGTAAAGGGAATTGTACTGCTTTTACTAATATGCAAATGTCCACAAGACCATCCACACACACACACACACACACACACACCCACACACACACACACACACACTCTTGTGCAGTCGTCACACAGACAGGCAAACGCACACAGGTCATGTCTCCTTGCACAGAGCCTGTTTGTGAGAGCGCTGCATTTGTGAACCCAACAGTGGAAAATATGAGCTGCTGCCTCAGCCTCCGTTTGGTCTTGGCGATTTGATTTGTTTGACAGGGGAGAAAAATATAACAGCAGGAGGAAAGAAATATGAAAAGATGACTGGTAATACTTTTAAGACGCTGATATTTTCCTTGCTGTCTCTGCACAATCCACAGTGGGAGTCTGTGTGTGTGTGTGTGTGTGTGTGCGTCTGTGTTTATATGTGTGTTTACTTCTTCTGTGCATCTGTGTACTTCAGGATGCAACGCTGCAACAATGAATCATCTTGACATGGTGACATAGTAAGTTAATCGTTTGTCTATATATATTGCAGGTTTGTTTCCATGTCTTAAGGATTTCTTGTGGTCTCTCTTCTCTGTATTGATTTCATAATCTTCATTTCATTCATTTATTTATTTATCCAGAGTACTTTATTGCTTTGATTCTGTGAGCCTGGGGTTATTTTGTTTTAATGAACAGCTTGTACTTCTCCTTTGTTGAATGCCTCGTTCTTTCCTCCTCTGAGTCAGTCGCTGAACTTTTCAGAGTAAACTTTGTCATTGGAGATGATGGTTGAGTTGACGAGAGCAAACACACTGATTATTCATAAATCTGGCATATTCACATGGCTGAAGGAGTAAACTCTGAAGAAATTACACCACAAGGACAGGAAAGGCTCCACTTTGTTAGTGTCATCACATAATTGCATCCTAATTTCAAACTGTATTTTCTCTCTGTTTACATAAATAAATGTAACTACTTCTGATTTTGTTAAAACACGCCTTATGCAACCAAAAAAGAGACTTTCTACGACTCTCAACATCTTTACGCTCTTCTCTACTATAATAAACCCTGCCACCACTTAAACACAGTTAAGCCTTGAAACATGAATAATATTCTTTAAAATAATGATTGAAATTATCATAATACTTCAATTTATTCACCACAATAGCTGCTGCTGATAAGAGAGAATTAGATTTTTTTTTTAAAGCGTAACATGAGCAGAGCTTTAGCTTTGTTTTGTCTTTGGGTCCAGACTGATCGCTCATCAGCAGCTATTTGTGCACTACTGTGCACATAACAACTCACCTCCTCGGAGACTGTCAAGATGCAGTCCGCTTCAGAAAGCCACAGAGGCTGTCTAATTGGTTCCCAGTAATAACACCACGGCTCCCTCAAAATGAAACTGTCACCATGCTTTTTGCTGAAGTACAACTTCTACCCTTCTAAAAAAATAAGTCCTGTTTTGACACAAAACTTTCTGATGGTGATTTTTTTTTTTTTCCCGGGGAAATATGAGGACATTAATAATGAATAAACCTCTTGTTTTGTCATGGAAACCTGGTGTTGTTGCTTCTACCATATGGTTCACACGGTTACTGAGTGGACATGGTCTTTATTGGATGAGGCAGTGCTCGCTAATATATCAGACAAGCCCGTGGTGCAGCCAGTCACAGAGATTAAATGACTGTTCAGTGTTTGGGTTGTGAGGGCTGAGAGCTGGACATTGCTCCGATGCCAAAAAAAGAACCTAAATCATTCAGAGGCAAAAAACAGACACAGAAAACACTGATGCTATTGTGCAGTGTGTGAAGCTGTGAGCATAGTGGAGAAAGGCAGTAAGGAGAGAGGAGGAAGACAGATGCCGAGCACAGGAAAGTGAAAACTGAGGTAAGAAAGTGGTAATTGAATGAAACAAAGGAGGTGTGAAATAAATGCAAGAAAGGCATGGAAGGACACAGAGGATAGAAGATGGACTGGGGAAAAAAAGAGGGAAACAGGAAGAAAGTGAGTGAACGTAAGAGTTTTAGTTGAATCGATACGCCCCTCCACTGGGAAAAAGCTAACAGCACAGCAGACCTTGGATCTCAGGTGTCCAGTCGATGGTTGATGCATTAGGCTGCTGATACCCGCTGCTTTGGGTTCAAACACACATTTTCTTAATACAACATGAGCCCATTTCCCTCCCTCATTAATCATGTAACCTGATTAGGGCTAGAGGTCTGGTCTGTACTGAACCCTGCTCCACTCGCCACCTTTCATTTGTCAGGCATGCACATGTGAGAATATACATGTGCCTTCATGCAGCAACATTAACCCATGATTTCCCAGTGACTAAAGGTTTGATGTATTCAAGTAGTTAAGGTACGGCTTCTCTGTACAGTAGCAGGAGACAAGACAAGACAAAGTTGACAAATAGGTGCTGATAAGAGCACGCCATTCCCATCAGATCTGAGCAAGGCTGTAGCAGGTAGCCAAAACATGGAAAGATAACAAAGCGATACTCTATTTTTATGAAAAAAAAGAAACTTTTAGCTGAAAATATTCAATAACCATAATGGCACAAAGTTGAGTTGATAAGCAAAATACAAACAAAAAGTTGACACTTTTTTTAATCTGTATGACATTTATTAATATTTATCAATTTTTCATTTCTTGTATCATAATGTTGTTGTTCTTCCCACAGCGCTTTAAAGTTAATATATTGCCCCTGAAAATATCAAACAAGTGCGTCTGTACGTGTGTGTGTGTGTGTGTGTGTGTGTGTGTGTGTGTGTGTGTGTGTGTGTGTGTGTGTGTGTGTGTGTGTGTGTGTGTGTGTGTGTGTAAAAAGCACCCACAAATCTATATATATCTATGTTGGGAAACAGGTCAGGACTACAAGCATTTTGCTTACAAACCTTTTCTAAACATGCACACAACCAGGGGGGTACAAGCATGCTTAGCAGTCACCAGATTATTATAAAGTTCTTGTATATTTCCTTAATGAATGATGAAATAACTTTAAAACAATTCAGAGTTCAGAGTTTTTTAAAAAACACCATGACTGAATGTTCTCACTTTAGTAATAACTTGTTAAATACTTGTTAATTACTTATTACATTGATTATTTGCTGTGTTTCTGCCCACCTTTTTTAACAATATTAGCTGTTTACTGATAAGATGAATTTCACTGGTTCAGTAAATAAAAATGTCATGACAAGTCTACTTTACAAGCTTCTACATTCACTGGAATTACAAACATGCTAAATTCACTGTTCAAAACATAGTTACAGCCCGGTTAGTCTGCGGAAGTGCATGGTATTAATTTGTAACGCGCTGGTTATATCAACAAATTTGTAATGAAATTTGAATAGAAATGTCCATATCCTGATGCTATTTATGGCAAATGATGATTAGAAACGTTGAAGTTAGTGATTGCATGGCCTAATTTAAATGTAAGTGAGAACCCTAGCGCTCATCCATATTTGTACAGCACCGCAGGGGCCTGGAGCCTGTCACAGCTTTCATCAGACAAGAGGCAGGGTGGTCACTAGTTCATCACAGGCCACACAGAGTCAAACAACCATGCACACTCCTCCTCACATTACAGTCAATGCACAATCACTAATCAACCTAACTGCATGTTTTTAGGCTGTGAGAGGAAGCCGGAGCACCTGGGGAAAACCCACGCCGGCACTGGGAGAGCCAGTAAACACCAAGGTCCCAGCCAAGATTCACACTGGGAATCTTGTCATTGTAAAGCAACAGAGCTGGTCAGCCCACCCCCGTACGACCGCACAACTGTCCGTACGAAGAATTCATTGTTTTGTTACAAGACATGAAGTCTTTTGACATGGGATCAGAGCTTTGTATTTGTAGGACAAGGAGGGGACTCCTCTTTACTGGTGTGGATCGATTACTTTCTTCTGTTTTGGACAAATATAATCAAGTAGAACATCCAGAACCCACTTCTTCCAAAACAGATCTGGGATACTGATTAGGCTGGCCAAGGCAGGTGTTTCTACCCCATGATGGACCGTCCCAGATGCCTCTGAGCCCAGAAGAGAGCCTCTAGACAAGGTTCACTTTTGATTCTGAACAGTAAAGTTTCACTGTAGTTGCATTTGTGAATGCAGCTCTTTATTGTAATGTTTGAGAAATGTGTCCCAAACTAATCCTTGTCCCACGTGGTTATATCAGCTATTGATGATATGATGATTGTTGTTGAAAATTGAAAATTGCAGTCAAATGTTTTAAGCTTTTCACGTGTATTTCGTTGGCAAACTTGAGATCCTTTGCCCACCAAACTATCTTGTCTCAATTCATAAGCAATCATCTACTGATACCTGTTTGAAATTGTATAATTATTTTGGCTTTTAGCTCATTGTTACAAATTTTGCAGTGTGCCTGAAATGCAAAAATCTATGTATTTAACATATTAATAAAGGTGACAAGGCAGAACATAAAATATCACATAGAATCAAATGAAAAACAAATCAATCTAAATACAATGTTTTTTGTCTTCATTGAATTATTTAGATAAAACCTAAAATACCAGAACTGTGGATGATAGCAGAATTATCTATTTCTCTACCGATGAAAGAGAAGATGTTTGAAGACCTGACATTTTACAAAATAGTGTTTAATACATTTTAATTTTATGGTACTGCAAAATAAAAAAAATGTTAGAGAGATGAGCATTATGATTTTGATTAAATGATGAATGCATATCATTAATATATTGCTTTACTGGTCTTGTTGACTCACTAAACCCACTTATTTGCCACATTTTCATGCCACATTCACGGAAGCTTTTACCACGTCTTTTGTCACTGCAATTTGTATTTTCTCAGTTTTGTCATTTTCCCTGTCATACACAAGTCCACATACGGGTGATGCATCAGCGGCCAAATAAGCTTCAATATTTAATCCGACAACTCTTTAGTTTATGGACTGCAGAGGCTGGGGATTGAACCTCCAGCTAACTACTTTACCTCCTCAGCTAAAGCCACCCATTCATTTCTCTTGCCGGTTGAGTGTGAAACACAAACACACCCTGCAAACAACATTTTGAGTAATATCAGTAAAATTAGTACTGTTCTTATATTCATCAGCAAATGACAGGCCCCATCATTTGCTCGTTCCATGAAGTGAGCTTTATGGCTGATGATCTCACACTGGTCTGCAGCACATGCAAATACTTGCAAGTAAATACAGCGAATGTTTGCACAGTGTTTGCCCTCTCTGTTTTTGGCCTCAACCCTTCTCCATGCTCATTTAACCTGTTTTTCATTCGCCACGGTATGACCAAGACACACAAGGACTGATATGATTTCTTTAACAAGCACAGAGACTTCCAAATCAGTATCACAATTATATGAATATACATAAACACACAAATTCATCACTGGACTTGCTAAACAGACTCAACTTAATCCTGACCTGACTACCATGTTTGAGATGAGAGGCTGAATCAGATGATCTACTATGTGGCTTTGCCTCAGTGGTTGGAAATGTTGTACGGTATGCCCACTTGAACTTTATTTGACTTTGACTTGTTTATGGACGCATACAAATGAGCAAACATGCAGATATGCCACTTATGTTTGTACACACACATTTTCCACAGTATACCTGCCAGCACACACTATAGAAGCATAAATGACTGTTTACTTACACCTCTTTTGCCTGCAGCCCTGTGTGATTTCTCAATAAGTCATATGTTTAACCTGAGAAAATCACTCTTATCTCCGACTATTGAAGTTATCCTTCTTTGACTCAATTTTTGCATTGATTTATACATTTAAATACGTGTTAAATTTCCTAATTTGACCGATGTTAGCGGTAACAAAGACATTATAAAGTTAGAGTAATATCAGTTGTCTAAAACACCTTCCATGCAGAATATCTAAATGTTTCATAGCATGTTGTTGGATTTTCTAAACTCGTAATGAGTCATTTCTTATATTTTATGATGAGGAAAATGTTAACTACCTGTTCAAGTTAATGTAAAACACACTGTGACATTAAATGATTAATAATAATTGCCTAACGTTTGAAGGATTCAACATTTACGACTGTGATTTTATTCTCCCATGCACCTCTCTTCAGGCGCTCATATGACCACATTATCAACAATTGCTTTCAATGTGTGTAGAAAATGTGCAAAAATATGAATGTTAATGTAAGATCAACACATCTGAAATGAAACACTGACCTTAAAAACCAAATGTTATTTCATAAGAAAGTAGTTAGGTTGCAATATCAACTCACTTCTCACAGCTGTTATCCAGAAACAACTATAATCCTGAAATGCTATTCAAGTAAATTAACTCTGTTATTAATGGTTCCTGATCAATATAAATGTTTGAATCCTGCTGATCAAAAGAAACTCTAACACATTTCTTCAAACAAAGTTTAAGATGTTGATTTTTTTTTGTAATTTTATTCCAGAGATCAACCCTCTAGTCTCCCTAGATGTTGTTTTCATTAGGCTGTTTAAAGCTGCACAAAGGACTTTTTCTCTTAAAATATCAGTTTTGATTTCATTTATTTAAAAAATATATTATTTTTTACATATTATAAATATATCAAACTCTCATGTTGCAACTATCAACATAAAAACAGTTAAAGTATCTTTGGATCTCTGTCCTGGTGGTAACATATGCCACTATGTCACACATAAACAGAGTTGAAACAAGCTCACATGGATTATGGAGCACATGGAGCAACACTGGACATCATGGCAGAGACGATTAGGTGACTCAAGAAAATAATGACAGGAGAGAAAATACAATACGAAGCGAACACAGTCATGGACTGCATCATAAAAATGGCCTAAAATAAAGACTGTTCCTTGCTTCTGCCTAAAGAAATCAGTTAACATGCTCAGCACTTTTATATGACCTTTTCTTTGTCTTTTTTTTTTAGATTATGCCCTATATTCTGCTTCTTTTCCAGATTTAAACATCCCATTCTGCAGCTAAAGAAACATAATATGGACCCCTATCTTTATGAACCTTCTCCAAACTGTTCCTTTCATATTAATATATGGAGAAAGTGGTCTAAGCACAACTGATATCATTAAGAAATGTGACGAGTCACCTCTTGCTGAGTAAAGGTGCAGGTAATCTTTTTTTAAATCTAAGTTCCACTTTTGGTATCTTCAATCATGGCCTGCTCCTGCATAGTTTCAAGTCAGGGGTTGAATAATTTTACTCCATCAGTGGATCAATGGCATACCTCAAAGGTTAGTTAGTTTTCTTTTGTATTAACAGATTTTCAGTCGTACAGTACTGTGCAAACATCCTAAGCTTTGCTTTTCTATCAAAGTTTTAATGACATCCATATTCATTTTAAAGTCTCTTTCAGATACAAAAAATAAAAACAAACAAAAATAGATAAAATAAACAGGCATCTGGTTGTCTTAAACCTACATTAATTTAAATATTAACTGATAAACTTTGCAAACATCTCTATGAGCCCCTTTCCATAAATAGTTAAATCTATGTTTGTTTCGGAGGGAGGTTTTTGTAAATACTGACTTTTCTTGAATCCAATGATGATAAGAAAGACATTATTGTCTTTTGTCTCTCATGGTCTCTCATCACTGTTGGTTCTTATCTTGGCACTTCTTGGAATAAAATCTCTGATTTTTAACCTTTGCTTTGGCGCTCAAGCCAAACAAGCTGTTTATTTAAGTTTTTTGTTTCATTATATTTTCCCTACTTAAGGTCACACTTCAAAACTTTTAAGTTGTAAATATTTTCAAGACAAAACGATTCTCAGGAGAAACAGAAACATTATTCATAGTGGCATTCAAGTGAAAGTATGACAATCAAGTCACCCGCCATCACTTTCAACAATATTAGATGATTCTGCAAGAAAAAGGTCAGTATGTAGCGTCACCGCCCTCACAAGCAAACACAGCCTTGACACTTTAAAATGGAGCATATTCGCACTCCCAACTCCTCGTACTGAGGCTTGATGCAGAAATGAAACAAGTAATGGTTATACAGCTATCTTAGTTCAATTCTGTAGTCCTTAGTGTTGCATATAATGTATGAACTTTTCAGTAAATGCAACAACCTACAGGTGACAGGCTGTATAGTTTTAACCAGTGTGACACTGAAGTCAGCTTTGTCAGAAATAGAGAAACATGAGCATATTATTTCTTTGTGTGTGTATTCAGAGACCAGGAGGGCCACATCAGATCAGTTTAGTGTGGGTTTACACGCCTGACACAGTGTCAAAGATACCCCCAGTGCGTCCGTCACTCAGCACATACACACACATAACCCCAGATCGTGACATACCAGTACACTCACATAATACATGAATTTGTATGTGAATATTTTAACCTGAGTGTCCCCATTATCTGATGAATTACTGTAAAAATACAGAAACATTAATCACACACATGTTTGGACTTAGATAAGTGTAATCACACAGCTTTAGTTTGTGGCTGTCCAGGAGAAAATGATAAGCTCTTTGAAAAGTGTGCATACTTTAATTCTCCTGGGATTAATAAACTATAGAAATGAGACATGTTCACAAACAAGAAAAGTTTGTTTTAGCCATGGCATGACCATGTAAATTATCCCTTTTTTTTCCTGTTGTGAAGTGGTTCTTTCCTATGGCTAATAAGTAAATTAAATGGATATATAAACTGCACATAATCTGTTTATATTACCAACCCAAGATAATATTTTGTGGCCCACAGTGCTACATAACTTCTAAAAAGTTTTGTAGCACTTTTCAAAGGTAGACGTTAACCATCCAAACACACCTGCAGTAGTCCTTGGTGAACTTTCTTCATTATATGAATTGTGTAAGAAATACACAAGACACAAATCCTATGCCTTTTAAAAAGCTGTAGAGTAGCTGTTAATTACCAGACAATAACCACACGCAGGCTCCCATGCAGAAATGGAGCAATGAGAAATGTGTCTATATTAAGATTGTACCATATCGTTGGTATGTAAGCGTCATTCTGGGCTATATACGTACGTGCTGTGCTAACTCTGAGCCTCGGACTAATGAGCCCCTCTGGTCTCCAGATCAATAAAGTGTTAAGTGGCCCTTGGAAAATAACACTGTAGTGTTAAGTTGGTCTGTCGCGCACGCAGTCGGCAAACACTTCAGCTGAAGAGCTGCCATCTTGTTAACATAGATTTACTCATCACCAGCTTCAGAGGGGCTAAGGGTCTCACCCAAGCATCTACGCACAAAAACACAATCAGACAGATATAATGTGCAAACACACACTAATGTACATCCATGCACAAATCTGAACTGCTCAGTGAACAGTAAGTAATGATGCTGGTGATTTAACACCAGGGGAGGTGGCCTGGAACGCTCATGTGATTTTACATGCTATTATTGGCCTAAAACAATACTTGCCTTGGACACAAATGGTTAGGCTGGCTTGTCGGTACATTAAAATGTGTAACAGAAACTCAAGCAAACAACAAAGCATCAAAAGTCCAGAATGGAAATCTCTGTTTTATTGACTGAATTGGACCTCCTCTCCCACCTTCACCACAGCCAACTTCATCCTTCCAAAGCGTCTCCCACCCACAGCCTGGTACACACACACACACACACACACACACACACACACACACACACACACACACACACACACACACACACACACACACACACACACACACACACACACACACACACACACACACACACACACGCAGCCTAACTTTGAGGGCGCGCTAGCAAATTCCTGAGGGCTATCGGGTTTCGGGTTGCCTTGGCGACCAAGCATGGAGGCAGATCCATTAATCATTGAGAACAGTTCACTCCAGAGTGGAGGTCAGACTGATTGCTGTGGATAAGGTATCATCCCAAACACACACACACACACATGCACGCACACAACACATGAACCAAGCAGATTGATTTAAATGAGAAAAAAAAAAATCCAGCTGTAGTTCTTTATTGTGATACACAGAGGTGATTAAGCCAAGACTTAATCCACAAATAGACAAAGGACATACAAAAACAATGTACCAAACAACAAGTACTAAATGCTGTTTTAGGGTCTGAACACCCCTGATATACACTACAGTTTAAACTGTATTAGAACTTGAATACTATATCGTCACTTTCTCTTTTTTTTTGTGTTTTTGGCTCTCTTTGCCTGACAAATCCAAGACACATGCAGACACAAAACAATCACTCCCTCCAGTGTTGTCTGGCCATCAGGACGACCATGGTGGTGTCATGTGACGTGGCTGTATGGAGCCGAGTGGATTAAGAGATTGGAGCTCTGCATTTATTTTTCAGGGACTTGTCTGAAACACTAGACCTACACAGGTGTCTAGGAAAGCTGAGAGAGCATAAGAAAAGAAAAGAGAGGTACAGAGGTAAGGGAGTCACAAATTGTATAAAAGAGGATGAATATAATTTGTTATCCATATCAGGAGCTCATCTCCTTCCACAATCCTGTATTATAAATGCATTGTCGTGTGATCCTGTAATTGGCATTCTAGGATGCAACAAGTGAATAAAGAATGACATGAAAACATACAATTACAGGGAAGCAAATAATATAGATCAGTTTAGGACTATCCAGTGTTAAGTAGGGAAAAAGTAGGTCCTAGCATTAATGTAAAAGTTACCTTCACCTGTACTATGAACTGTAACCTTACAGTAAAGGACATTCAGAACTGTCTGTTAATAACTTGTTTCCTTTCCACCGATAAGCTCCAATTGCTGCAAAGACAGAGTCAAGTCGTATATTCTTTATAAGACTTCATGGTCAGCTGAATTAAATCTACCTGTAATGGACCGGTGACCTGTGTAAGGTTATTCCTGCCTTTTGCCTGAAGAGAATTGGGACAGACTCCAGTGGATCCCCTTGATCCTGAAGAGGAAGAAGCAAGGACAGATGTTGGATGGATGTATCGAAAGATTGATTAAAATTATAGTCATTTTTAGTTTTTATTTGTTTTTAAATTGAGATCTTAATTTAAATCCATTATTCCTTGAAGGGGGATCTAAGAACTGAATTTGGATGATCTTTTACTAAATGCTAAATGCTGTTATGAAACTTCAGGTCAGTAATCACAATTGTCCTTTGGTTTAAGAGAGATGTAATTCTAAAAAGCAAAGTCCAAAGTGGAGGAACAAAGAAAAGCATTTTGACTCGATGAAACCACTAATTGTTAACTGAACAGAAACCACTACAAAGTTGCAATCTGGGGCCACAGATGGTCAAGTGACCAGTACATGACCGTACGATACATAGACCCCGTACTATTTTATTCACACACAAGTACACGCATGTCTATCTCTAATGCAGTTTGTGGACTGAGATTTATTGCGTCCTGGGAAACTTAATGTAGACAACCACAAATCAGCATGACTATGAAATAGAGAGCAACAAGACCTTGCACATGTACACACCAAGTCAACGTACTTTTGTGTCACACAGACACACATGACTAGCCATGACTTGTGTGAGCATGCATAGACATGCAAACACACATGCAAAGTCTCACGGGCACATGCACATGCACTTATGATATATGGGTACAGCCACTGGGCCACTGAACCAGCTCCCAAAGGTGCCCACTAAATTTACTGGCTCCTCCAGTCACTTCAAAAGCCCCCCATAACTTAGAGGCCAGACGATTTTATTGTTTCATGGAAGAAAGGAGGGTGAAAAAGAAGCATAGGAGGAGAGGGAAAGGGGAAAAGATAAATGTACCTCGGAAAAAAATTAAATCCCCTTTTGTCTCAAACAATTAAAATTCCTTTGGTTGGGGGGCATATGCACACACACACACACACACATTAGTGTATGTACACCCTTGTACATATGGATGTCTGAAAACAGTAAAAATACCTTCAGTCCATCTTAAATGTCTTGATCATGAAATGTTGACTTTTTCAGCAACTGGGTTCGCTGAATGACTCATGTTTGTGTCATCTATGATATTGTATTTCTTTTCTTTCTCCATCTGTCCATGAGTCTCACTGTTTCTCTGTATGTGTGTGTGAACCACCCTGTGAGTTGAAATTAGTGTATCCAGGAAGGCTAATGATGTAGACACCCATTTTCTCCAGGTTATGAGGCAGTGAGCTGGTAGCTGAACTTGTTAATGTCCACTCCAATAGTCACACTTTCCCTCCGGCGCTGGATTGTGTGTTCCTGCCACAGGCCCCTTTTAGAGACACTTTAATGGACAACAGTTAAGAGTGAGCTTGTAGTTTGGTCTTTCTTTAAGTAGCTTAGTTCATTTTACTCTTCACTGTTTTTAAGCTGGAGTCAGTTTTTTTTTAGAGGATATTCATTTGTATTTTTGTATTAGATTAGATTAGTTTGTCCTTTAATTTCTCCCTCAATGGGGAAATTCGCTTTGTGCAGCAGCAGTACACTCAACACACATATGCAGGGAAAGGGTAAAAAAAGTAAAAAATATATGATTACAAAATATAAACAGTAAATACATTGGAATGAAAAATAAAAAAGTAGCGCAGTATGAGAAAGAAAGAAAAACAGTGCAAAAAAAAGCAGGTAGGATGTGTATGAGGTAGACAGATATTGCACCTTATGTTGTTATTGTCTGTTGCTACTGTGAGCAGAACTGGTTGTAGAATGTACTCAAATATCCAACTGATCTACTTGTACGACAAAGAAGTTGCAGTTTGTCTGTGTTTTGCATTTCCTCCTTATGTGGTTCTTGTCTTGTAACGTTATCAGTAATCAAATCCTTCTGCACCCTAACCTTTCAGGTAAATGCTAAACCCCTAACAGTTGCACACACACAGATGAGTTAGTTGATATGCCGTATTTAGCAAACTGATCTTCCTGAAAGGTGGTCCACCAAATGTTATCTTGTTGACCTGTGTTCTTATACATGCATGTGCAGCAGGCAAACACACAAACACACAAACACACAAACACACAAACACAAACCAATTCTGCAAGTTTCCAGAGGTAATCATGATATGATGAGGCCTGACTGTTGGATAAGGATTTTCTGACTAAATAAACTTGAAGAACAATGAGATTCACAATGACATTACAGACACAAAGATGCTATTTATGCAAATACATTCAAATATTTTACTCGTGAATGAGCTTCTTCTATTTTCACCCTCAAATGCATGAGCAACTAGTAGTTGCTCATGCATTTCTTTGCAAGTATTTCTTTTTTTTTTCTATTTTTTTGGCGGGGGGGGGTATTTTTTTTGTTAAATGTCTTAATTATAAAAAACTCCATCATACATTTATAAAAAAAAACAAGTAAGTAAACGTAAGCTCAACCAACACCTGAAAGCACATAGAGAGGAAATTCAACGGTTGTGATACTTTATTGACCCGAATATAATATTAGATGCTATTTTTTCCCGGAAAAAAAAGCCTGAAAAAGATAATTTTTCCACAATTTTATTTCACAAGTTAGGCCAATGTGACTCACTGTTTCTTTGCACTGGTGTTTACTGCAATTTAGCTACTTGTTATTTGATATCGAAAACAAATAGAATATGCAAAGATTGATTTACCCTTTTTTGTCTTACATTTTGTCTTAAAAGTATCTTTACAAATATTTAGTATTTTTCAAATATTACAATATTTAGGACTGTCCCAACTTTGAACGAAACAACAGATTACTGGGCTTAAATCTTACCTTGTGGATCAAATGTTGAGGCAATCTGTTTGCGCTTCCTCTGAAAGTACAAACTAACTGACTGGTGAGTCAAGTCTTGTGTGGTTGTGTGTTATTGTACAGTAACCTTTTCAAAGTACCCTTTAGGAATTAAACCGTAGGAGTTGAGTTAAAGTGTACTTTGGTGGTCATTAATAGGTCTGCATTGCTATCAGAAATCCTGTGAACTCAAATTTTACAAACCACCGTAAAAACCATTTAAACTAGTGTGTGTGTGTTTGGGGTGGCGTGGGAGCCCTCTGGACGGCTTATGTATGAGACCCAGACTTTTGTACTACGCTCCTGTTTGTGTAAGTGTGTGTGTTTGCAGCTAATAGAGCAGCACCATCTGCTTTTTATGGCTATGGCAAAATTTTCAGGATACAGTTGGTGGTCTCAACTTTGGCAGCCTCACACACTGTTTATCTGTGTTTATTTGTATGCACGTGTGTATCTGTGCACTTGGCTTGTTCATATACATATCCGTTCTTGTCTGCACACTGCAGCCCACCAAGTCAGAAAAAGCCAGATGGGATGAGGGATCAAATTCTTGATTAAAAATGACAGGAGGAGTTTGGCATTCTTTTGCATGAGTGTGTAGTGTGTGCTTGCGCTGTATGACTCGCGTACTCTCTTCCACATGTTGCCGTTTTACCTGCTCACAGTCTACAGTATGTTGAGTAAAATTGGGCTCTCATATCCTGAGCAAGTTGATAAATTCCAGATATCTAACTCACCTTACACAAGAAAACGTCTTTGCTCGGATGGAAATAGTGATCCGGAGCATTTGTGCGAGGTACATACTTATTCTATGCAATTAACCTTCAATTAAGCAGAAGGTGGCAGATGTGAGGCTGCAGATAGCCACAGCAGAACAATGAGCCGTCTGTTCATTTTTCACAGTGTTATAGCTCTGACTACTCCAAATGAGTCACTGGCTGATTCTTGATAGATAAATGTGGGTCAAGGTACAGTATATTGGAATTAGAGAGTAATTCTTCTGTGTTAGCTGTGCAGAGGCTTCATTGACCTGAGGGCCCTGTTCTTTGTGGCCGACATAATGCTGTAGTCATCAGTATGACAACATGCAGATACAGCAGATTTCATTTGATTTAAAATCAAAATGACATTCCCCAGTCACTGTTTGCTGAAAGAGGAAACTTGTCTCTCATAGATTTCCATGCACATGATCACAAAGAAAGGTGGGAGAGTATTTAGTAATTACAACATATCTATTGTGTTGATGTAGGTCTATCATGACAGTCTAATTGAAGCCACAGATTAGCTTATTATTGGGAAATATAACACACTTCCAGGATGACTTCCAAGTGGTGAAATTTTCCAAGGAAGGAAATTTGAATTAATTGATTACGTATAAATGAACAGCTTAGTGGAAGGTAAACGAATCAGAGTCCGTAGCCCCAATATAATTTCATATCTATTGGTCATCATTTAACATCATTCATCAGGCATGTATGTACAGTATGTATGTATTTATATTTAACCACATGTACATGTGTGTGTATGTATTTTACATTTAGGTATAAATATGATTATCCATTTGAGTATGCTAACCATGAATTGTAGTACCCACCACACAATATACAGTATTATAATTAAATGATGATGAACTTAGAATGTGTACGACTGCACAACTTTTTACCATTCATTTATATGTATATACACACAAATAGATATAAGGTTATGTGTATGGGTTGGGTGTAGTTGACTGCATGAATATATTTGCATATATGAGCATTTAAAGATATATGTCTGTATATATGTCTATATGTCTATACATAGATAGTATGTATATGTTAATTTTATGTAATCAATATGTAAACAATATGTAGTTATGTTCCCTCCCCAGCTTAGACAACCATTTTAATATACTCACAGCCTTAGACGCACCCCACACTAAACACACAAATTATACAATTTAATAGGGAAGCTCCTCCCCTTCTCTGTATGTATATATCTGTCTGTCCTACATTAAAATGTATGTCCTTTTATTCCAACACAATTCGATACACACTCATTCACATACACACAACACACCACCCAGTCACCAAGCTGCACCCATCACTGTCTTGTCTTCTCTTTCCTGGTTGTTCATGTCCTACTGTTGGTCAATTAGATCCTCTTTGACAAAATTTGTTTTGTTTTTTTAGGGGTCAAAAAATGTCAATAGGGCTGGTGAAGCAAACACGCTCTCATGCAGACAAATGCAACAGAAAAATTAAAATGTGACTTTCAGGTTTTGCCAAATGTTGTATTAACTATTAATAAAGAAGACATCAAACATTGACCTTGACACAAAACGGCAGTCTCTGCCTGAATATCTTGTTGTTTACCATCTAGATAGTCTCACGTTGTACAGAATTGTGTCAGACATTAGTTATTACTATAAGCAAAGCTAGATTAGTGCCAGGACCAGTGATGTTGTGGTTAGTTGGCAGATATTCAGTAGTTGTTATTTTAATATTTATATTTCCACATTTTGCAAATTTTTTTTTTTAGGTTTGCCATTAATCCATAATTGTAATCATGGTTCCTGAAGTGGGTGTATATCCAAATGGTGATTCATAATTGGGAGATATGTGGGTAAAAATTAAATAAACTTTTATTCAGATGACCACAATCAGACCAAAAAGCGAACCAAAAGTTGCAGGGAAACCAAATCTAAAAACAGGGCAAGGAGAGGCAGGGAGGAGGACAGATGAAGAGGAAGCAACGGAGCAAAAAAAACAGATTGGGGTATCAGACAAATCCTTGGAGGCATGGAGACATGCAGAGGGAACTGATCACAGATGAGCAGCAGGTGAAAGATTGAAACATTCAACAGCAGGTACGATGGATACAAGCTGAACAAAACAAAACAAGCCAAAACAACAAGTAATGTTTTCCAGCTCTTAGGGTCTGCTGCAACTGCATTGTGTTCCCTATATTGAGTTGGCATGTTTTTTTTTGTTTTGTTTTTTTACATCAAATGCCCTTCTCAACACAATCCTCCTGATTTATATTACATTAGGATGAGCACTGACTGACTGAGGCGATGGGACCAGTGTGGGATTCAATGTCCTGCCCAGGGACACTTTGGCTCTTGACGGAGTTGGGATCAAACCCACAACCTCCTGGGGAAACCGACTCTACCCATTACTCCACAGTTAACGCCAACAAGCTCTGTAGAATAAAAAAAAAGAAAAAGAAAGAAAGAAAATAAAGTTAATCAAGGTAGAAAGGAAAAAAAATCCACTAACAAAATAAAACATAGATACAACTCACCAAAAGACAGAGCCTGGAAATAAAGCAAATACTAACTTAACATAGAACAGGGACCTTACTAAAGTAATGAGCACAATTAAAATAAAATTAACCTAATGAGAGCAGGCGATCTTAACAAAACATAACATCAGAACCCAGAAACCATAACGACTGCTGCATGTACAGGATTCTGCCGGATTTCACTTTCTGGTTTGGATATTTTACAAGTTCCATGAAACATACCTCATCACTGAACTTTATTTTACTTCTGGTTATATTTTCCTCGAGTGCCTGCCTGGCCGAGAATACGTTTCTTCTGTTTAACAATAGGTCAGGTCTCTAAACGGATAAAAGATCTCTTTATTTTTCTCCATGTTTTATTCCAGCTAATATTTGGATGTAGCGTGCTAAAGATGGCAGGCTCTTCTATCATCACATGGACCTGCTTCTCTTCAACTCCTGGAAATGACTACATAAAACTTTGTAAACATTCACATGCGTGTGGTGAAGTAGCTGAGAAGCTTCTCAGTGGTCTGTTGAGACTCATTGAGAGTGGTTTCTCATGATTAGATTAACTGCTCTCAGTCAAAAAGACAAAGACACAGAAAAGGGAGAAAATGAACAGTATTTATTTAGGTGGACGACAAATTAGTTGTAATGTTTGGAAGAGAAGAGCTAAATAAATGTCACTATGTTTTTAACGATACATCTGATGCTGTGTTTATATCCACTATTGCTCACTATTTTATGTGTGTAAAATATTTATATTGTCATCTATGTATGAAAGAAGTCTATTAAATACTTTTTATTTTTACAGTTGAATGTATTCAGCTCAGGTGTTCTCAAGAGAGAAAAAAACAACTATGTTCATCTTCTCTTCTGAACTGACTTAGTTTATCTTGTGTTGTAAATGTTCGAGCCTTGTATAATCTATTTTTGAGACACCACTCGGCAAATCAACTTAAGTGGGCCACTGACACCTTATATGCGATCTCTTTATTCCTTAAACAAATCAAACCGCTCTTTGAAGCCCTGAAATGTGACTTTTTACTGCAAGTAGCATGGAGAGACAATTTGCTCTTTTCCTGGTAGATATATCATTGCTGTGTGCTGCCCTGCAGCTCGCTGCACACACCACTTTGACTATTTATGGCAGCAGTTAACTTCTGGTGCTCTGGTAAAGAGCTTCAGCAGCAGGTGAACCTGGAGTTACAGCAGAGAGCCATACCTCAGACCTGACACAACATTACAGCGCATAACCTTACTGAGATGAAAAATAATGCACGCTCTGCCTCACCGGGGTTAAAGATTAAACGTGACGCGTGTGTTTGTGAGTGTTTTAGAACCCGTGCTGCGATTCCCAGATTGATTCCAGACTGGTGTTTCTGTCATTTTCAGAAAGGGAATACCCTCTGTCCTCTTTTTTTTTTCCTGCACTACTGCCTCTGTCCATTCACCTGATGGATATCGCACAAAATAACCCACAATGCTTTGCATCCTGCAACATCATGAGGGAAAATGAGACAAAAGAGGGGGGAAGTGGAAAGGAAGACAAAAGAAAGGAAATAGAAACACTATATAATGGAGACTTACTAAAATGGCACAGTCTGCCACTTCCCCAATATTCTGTTTTATTTTATTGTGCTCTATTCTTTTTTATTTTTGCTACACCCAGCTAAGTGTCTATTTTCCCTTCTTCATTCCTGAGGAAGGATCCATCCCTCGGGGCAGTCACTTGAAAACTGTGTCTGTATTGTTGCACCCTGTTTCTTTTGATTACGGGAAGGTCTCACTTTACCCCACTACGCCAAGTCATGCATGCGTGTCGTTTTAGTTACGGTCCCGTGTTTGTGTGTGTGAACCTGTGTATGAATATATGTATCTGCATGCGTGTGTGCACAAGCTGCTACATGTGTGTTGTTTTTTCTTGCAGATTAAAATGTTATCCTCTTTTAGTCAAGCTGCAAGAGCTGTTTTTTCTCTCCAATTTTTTACGTCTTCAGTCTTAACTTTCCACACTTGAAATGTTAAATGTTGTTTTTTCTTGTCGGCTGCTCACTCGCTTCATTCTGAACTTAAAAGAGTAAGCAGAAGTTGAGATGATATGCTCTCTTTTTTCATCACCATCTGGTTTTAACATTATCGTATGCTATCAAAAAATGCTTGGGATCTAAAGCAAGAGGCCATCAGTGGTCACAGAAAGGGGCAACTTACTTCTCATAATCATTTCCAAATGCTTATTACTACCAAATTTTGAAAAGTCAAAGTTAAAAGCTGCAAATAGAGTTGCATAATGTCCAGTAAATTACATGTGACTGGCCGGCAGAACCCCGCTGTCTTCTCCGGGGGGGTCACTGGAGGGTCACGGGCCTTGCCCCTGATCCAGACAGACAGCTTTGATTCCGTGTTTTCCGCAAAACACGAACGGGTGAAATTCATACTTCAGCAATGTCAACTTCCCTCTGCAGCACTGTCACTTACAGACAGGCCTCAGAGAGCACAGCCAGGGAGAGATAGAGATGATATATCCTGTATCATTTCCTGTTCTGCCAAGCGATGTCTTTCTGACCTTGTTCATGATATGTCTCCATGCTTCTCAGTATCCTCCTCCCTGGCGCTTCTATACATGATTCTGTCTGTCTTTCTGCCTGTCTTTCCCTCCCGGCTCTACCTGTGTCCCTCGATCGTCTTCTCGGTTTTCTTCTCCTATGCGCCGATGGCCTGCAGCTGGCAGCAGAAAAGGGCACGCTGTGGGCCAGGAGGGGTATATTCCCCCTCCCTCCCCCTTTATTCGAGGCATCATGCCAGATGCAGCCTCTCTTTCTCTATATACCCATTTTTGACCACATGGTCAGTGGGGAGCGTTTTTCTGTTGATCTTGGACTGCATTTTCAAAAAAACCTTTCCTTCACCCCGTCTGTCTGCACTACATGTCTGACGAAAACGTAGACTCCTTTTTTCCAACCAGAAGTGCTAGTTCTGGCATCTTGAGCGGGCCCTCTGCAACAACACCCCAAAACACGCACACACATAAGCTTAACCACACCTCAACCCCTCCCCCCCATCGCCCCCCTCGCTAAAACATCAAATATTTCATCTTTCAAGCATGGATGCAGAGTCAAGAGAGGGAAAGAGATAAAGACATGCAGTGTATCTATCAAAACAAACTGGGCCGACGCTTCAACAAGTTCAGTTTAGATTGTGGGTATATACCAACAGGAAAGGTGAGAGGCAGGTAAATGTAAACGTTTATTACATTACCATCGACTGCTGTGCCTCTGATGTGCGTTCCCTGGTTTCCTAAAAGCCCTCCTCTGACCAAAGTCTCGCTTCTTCTAATTCCACACAGAGCCTTGGGAATTTATTAAATTACCTAAAATGATCACATAAGAAAAAGAGCTTCAGAATTTGCTGAGGTGCACAGGATAAGCTTTCAGGGCTATCTGCAGAATCTCTTTAATTCATCAAAAGTGTGTGTGTTTTAAGACGTCAAAGTGCCCCAGAGCAGCTTTTTTTGCTGAGTCGGTTGAAATATCCCACATCCTTTTTGTAAACAGGAAAAATAATTCGATGTGGAGAGTGAACAAATTTCAAACGCAGAAGGAATACTGAGATCATATTTTGTATTACTTTTACAGTTGTCTGTGTTTTTGTTATCGTGTACTTCTATATTTTTTTCTCTGTTTTTCAGATTTATATTATGTCAAATGCAAGTCTTGCTGTCAGAGCGCTACATAAATGCCTCGATTTATATCCAAGTTAGTAAATTATTTTTACTTAAAATGTGGATAATATCTCAATGTCCTAAAATTGTTTCGTTTGACCAGAACTTCAAAACTTTGTCAATTTATGAAAAATAGCAACATAATCCTACATGAGAGGTTTGAACTGGAAGATGTTTGGCACTTTGAGTTTTTAAAGTTGACTTCTAGACATTTATTTGTTATCTTACGAAAGCCAGGTACTTTTTTTTACATTTTTTTTATTTTTAGCCAATTTCCACATTTTTCCACATTTCCTTCAACCAATTCCTCTGTGTCCCAGACAGTAAAAAGAGGCAGCTAAGTGTCACCTGCATCTATTAAACTGAGGTTAAAAGGCATCTTTTTCACACTTACAAGACATCAAGTCCGAACACGGAAACGCCACCCAGACAGCAACATCCACATGTTAAACTCCAGGTGTGTGCATGCGCACACAAACACAGCGCTCTGTGTTAATGAGCGTGCACACTCCGTCTGTTTCGCTCTTTCTCGCCCCATCAGGGAATGTAAAGTTTAACAAGCGTTTTGCTATCGGTGACCCCAATGAGGAAGTGTAATCACCGCCAAGAAAGACGACTAATTACCCCAAAACTCAGTGGGTGCCTGCGCTGCTCTGTGTGACTGTGTGACTGTGTGACTGTGTGACTGTGTGACTGTGTGCACTGTGTGTAGGGGTGCATGTATTTACTGATAGCTACAACATTCTTTTGTTTTTTTTTACATTTTTGCAAGCAGATAGCATGACACCCGTTGTCATAAAGTTGCAGCCAGGGTTTGGGAGCAGGTGGGGGCGCAGCAGCTGTGGACTGGTCCATGTGTGTATGCTTAAGAAGAGGCTGCGGTGCTAGTTAACTCTTAGCTGGGTAGATTGGGTGAGCAGGCTAATTTATGTCAGCACTATAGTGAGCTCCGAGATTTATTGATGGTAAAGCAATATGGAGGGATCTGCTTGTTCTGAAACGCCGTGCAGCTCCTTTCCCTGCTCCGTGCTCACAACTCTATGCCCTCCAACTTCCTCCTCCCACCTTCCTTTTGTACAGCATGTCTGTCTTTCACACTGAACCCGGCTGTAACTGTAGACGCTATACTGTTTCTGTGCTGACGCAAAGGACATATGCTCCCTAAAGAAACCATTAGAAGTATCGGAGGGGTTGGACTCTCTCACTCTTGCACACACACACACACACTCGTAGTGCACAGTACATGGCCCACTCCACCATTAATCCATCCGTTTAAAATGACAGAACGCTTGAAATTTGCAGGGGGATTACAGCAAAAGTTTACCTTTGGAGGGAAAGCCAGTTTACTAGCCGAGACGGGACAATAATTTTCAAATGGGTGAAGTGGGAGTACTAAGACAAGGAAGGAAATGCCCTGTAAAAGTTTTGGGAGTGATGTCTGTGTCTCAGCATCAAAACCCCGTATCTGGATGTCGCACAACTTCTGTTTAACATGGTTGTCAATGTGCAGGGATCTTGAGGATTTTTACTAGTTTGGTGGGGCTGTCACACACACACAAAGTCCTGACTCAGTGTCAGTTTCTTTACATCTTCAAATCTTCACACACAAAAACTCATGTTAAAAAAAACAGATGCAACTTTGATTGAATATGTGTTTGTGACAACATGTTATATTTACTTGCCTGTGAGTTTCTCTTTAGTTGAAAGCGGCAGGTCAAGCAGGGAAACTTCAAAGTGTCGGCCCAGAATGCTCAGTGTTTTTATATGCAGACCCGGGTTCTCTCCTAGCTGATGTTGTTTCAAAAGAACCGGTGGCTTATAAAAGCCATGTTAGGGTTATTATGTACATCCTATCTGCTGCAGCCTCCACTGACCCTCAAACTGTGTGTGTGTGTGTGTGTGTGTGTGTGTGTGTGTGTGTGTGTGTGTGTGTGTGTGTGTGTGTGTGTGTGTGTGTGTGTGTGTGTGTGTGTGTGTGTGTGTGTGTGTGGTCATTAGGCAGAGCTACAGTGGAATCCGTTTACTCTCAATAACATTGCTGTTCAGTTTTTGTGAGCCTGAGAGGAGGAATGAACGTCCTGAGTTTATTGGCCATTAGAGAACCCAAGACCTCTGTGTGTGTGTGAACGTGCGTGTGTGTGTGTATGTGTGTGTGTGAGTGCGTGTCAGAAGAGCCAGTTTGTTTGGCTAAGTGAGGCAATTTTAGGTCTTTAAGTATCTCATGTCACTTCCCCTCAAATGGGGGCAAGTGATACAAGCGATCCATTCTTAGCAACACGCATGTATGGACACAAACTTTCCTCACACTCACAACTTATTCCATCCTGAGTAGAATACTTGTTCTGGAATAATAATTAATAAATCAAGCATTTTCCTTTTTTTTCTTTAATTGGCTACATGAACTAATCTAATGACCTCAAACATGCACACTGATGCAGACAACACATCAAGCTGTTTGTCAAAAGAAGACTAATTAATTTTAAATCAAGTAAAGTGTTTCATTATTGGTTCTCGGGGGTGGTCCGCTGTTTAATCATACTGGCTTGAAATCAGACATCTTTGATCTGTGATCGATGAGATCAGCCTGCATCTTCAGTGAACCTGAGATGGCTGGTGATGAAGTGTTTGGAGAGCGTCAGCCCAAAATCAGGCACGGCAGCTAATTTCAAATTAAGTGCGAGAGAAACAAAGAACAGATCACCGGAAAACAGCACTCATTTATTCAAATCTACTTCCTCAGCTCACCACTTTTCTTTTGTGGGAGTTTGGTGAAAAACCTAAAGATATTTGTTTAGTAAAAGTCAAATTAAATGGGGATTGCTCGCGAGTAAACCCAGCAACCTGGTTATTATGAGGCATCATAACACGAAAGCTTTGACAAGTCAATCAGTATATCACAAACTAGAAATGCTGAATCATAATGTCATCAAACAGATGTGGAGGGAATTGATCTTAATTCCAATACCCACCGTGTAACATTTGTAGCAAATTTCTAATTATTAATAACATTATTTCAATGGCACAGATAATTTAATGTTTAAGCAGACATGAATAAATTCACCAGGAGTTGATGATTTTTTGATAAAAGCTGATAAAAACCAACTATGCAGCCCAGTGAGTGATTCTGCACCTGCAGTTTTTCTATTGTTGTTTTTCCTTTTTATATATAATTTGACTTGCTTAATTTACAGGTTGCATATTATATTGCTGTATTTGCTTTTCTCATTGTAAAATTTTGAACTAAAAAAAATTACAATTCTCGTTCTTTGATTTAACTGGATTTTATATTGATCAGAAATTACTATAATCATTAATTTGTGTCTTTCCTCTGCACCTCTTTTCTTCTCTCTTCTTTGCTTTTTTCTGCCCATTTGCTCCCTGGAGTCTGCCGTAATTTTTCCTTTTAAGTCCTCCGCTGCTTCAGAGGAAACTGAACTCTGAACAGCTGTGCTGCTCACTGCCTGTTATGAGTTATGGTGAACTGCTGTCCTCTTGGCTTTTATTGATAATATTACTCTGGCTGGAGTAAATATGACTCTGGCTGCAACAACCCAGCCTGCCCCCTCCGTCACCCCGACACAAGGCCGGGACTAGGACCTAATCATCAGCAAATCGAGCAAAGATTTGATCTATGTTTGCGTGTCTTGTAGTCTCTTCCTGAGCTTCGGATGGTTCTTCCCAGGATGGAAACACAGCATTAAAAAACAAAAACAAAAAAACATCATTGATCTGAGATTCTCTGCGATAAACATCACTGAGCTTTAATCTGACCCCTGGAAGATCCTGCTCTGATACATCTATGTATTCTTTGTCTGCCTGTGCTTCCAGCAGTGCTGTAAATAATGTCTCTGCTTGATGTCTCTGTGGTGCACACACACACACACACACACACACACACACACACACACACACACACACACACACACAGGAACATGCTAGATTTTATTGCATCGTCTGATTTTACAGTATTATTTCCTTTACATTCCTCCTTTTGTCCTGTTTTACCTTCATATCAGATATTAGTTTTTGTCATGTACTGGAAGCAGAAAGAGAGATGTTGCAGAGCTCTCTGGGGTTTTATTTGAAATCACTGTGAGACACATACACACATATACAAACATGTTGAGCCACCAGCTGATTAGGTTTGTGTTGCCCTGACCTGAAGGTGTAAATACTACAGTAAGACCTCGTCTATTAGCTAGACTGAAGTCTGAATCTCTAACTAGTTAAAGGCACAACACACACATGGGGACTCATCTGCCACGTCCACACACACACACACACACAAACACACACACACGCCCCTCACACAAGCATTATACAAGTTGAAGTACTTTGCAGAGCAAGGCAGCTGCTGTTCCCTCACACACTCCAACCATTTCATCTCACCATCCACACACACACGCACACACACAGACACACACACACACACACAAGCCCACTACAGCACATTCACTGCATTCTGACATTCCTCTAACACACACAGGCAGGAAACAAATGTGTCATTTATTAGAGCCTGTTTCCAATCTGCACTGATGATGAATATCTCCGAGACCCCGCCCCTCCGCCCCCCCTCCCACCATGCTGCTCTTGAATATTCTGGGACAAAGAGCTCTTATGAAATTATCCTGTCATTAGAATGACTGCGCTGATTAGATAGCGGGACTGGATTAGCCATCTGCTTGGCTCTGGCTGAGAAATGATATGATCTGAACTAATTACTGAGCATCCCTGTATGAGAGCACGCTGGGGGGTTCAGTTTCAAAATGTGATATGCCATATTCATTTTGAAGCGATAAACAATTTTCTGAGTTGTGGAATTCTTGAGTTGTGTAACAGGATGCTTGGTTGTTAAAAAATAAATGTAATAATTTCCCATTAATCTAATACAAACTTTGATTTGTAAATAAAATGCATGTGTGGAAAAAAAAAGAAACTAGAGAATCCGATGTGGGTACTAGACAGCTATTTTCACACTTACACATATTTCAGATTTTTAATGCCTCTTAGAGCTGAAGCTCAAATGTAGATCAGCCTTGGCTGTGCGCTGCACCGAGAATCGCCGCTGTGGAATGGACATATGTAGCAATTTATCACTTGTCTCTCAACACATCTGTGGGTGGCCCTGCAGCGGGTATTATTGCAATTTGGGGGCAATTGACTGTAATCCTCCCTTGCTTGTGTGAAAGCTCCACATCCCTCTGCCCACCAACAGGCATGTCTTCACTGGAGATGACCTCCAGAGCTGGGACAAAGAGCTTGGGTCTGTTGTAACTCATGCATGGCATCATTATCAGACACCATCAGGTGTTTGCTCTTTGCTTTTTACTTGCAAGGCAAGATATCACATCCTCAAAAACAAAAAAAGGAAAAGTACAAGCACATCTTGGCAGTTTTATGAAAAGCTTTTCAACGTATTTGATAGTAAAAGAAATGCAAATGCATATAATTCATTCATATGCTTTACCACATCATAAAATTGGTCAAAAGTTATTGTTAACACGTGAAAATAAAGTTCAGCTGAAGCCCTCTTCTTCTACTGAGGACAATTCATTGAAAAAGACGCAAGGAGAAGATTGACTATTTATCGGCAAATTTAATTTAGCAACTTCACAATGGTCCATGCATGAAGTTAAAATGTATCTGCAGTTGTGTGAAATTTCACTTAACTTATCAATGTAGGATTTTTTTTCTTTTTGCTCTTGTTTTAAAAGCCAGAAACTAAGCTCATGTTTTGATGCTCTGAATAGTGAAGTGCGTCTTCATTCTGCGCACCGATAGCGCACACAGAGCGTTATTGATGTTTCTGCAGAAGTTGCTTCTGAAGAACTAACTCACACATTTGAGTTCACGCAAAAAGGAATTGGAAATTATTGGAAACAGCCGTGATATTGATACTTTCACTTTCAAACTGAGCAACTTCAAAAATTATTACAGCCCATGCAGACACTGAGCTGAACCTCAGAATAAGATCACAGGTCAGAGGTCAGTCTGTTTCTCCTTTGCCTTTCAGAAGTAGGTAATAAATAATACACTGAAATAAAGCTTAAGATTCCTTGTGTCATTTTATTTTGATGAAAATGCTGCTATTAAAAGGAAACTGTCCTTCTTAGTCCCTACTTAATTATATTTTGTAGCTACTGTATGAAACTGGATGTGTGGAATGTTTTACCTGTCAAACACGGGGGTATTTAAACCTAAGCCATGTTTAGATGTAAGCCCCTTCTCATGTAGCAACCTAAAATGACAAAACCTGCAGCTAACTTGGTCCAAATTTAAAAACGTTAAAGTTTCACAATAAGAGCCCAAATATTATATAATCACATTTTTCTTACTCTATGTGATGATACAGGCTGTGTTTAAGCTGAGGGCACATGACTGAGTACATGTTCAGTACCATCAACTACAAACTCTCACAAGATATGATCCATCATCTACAAACATGTAGGCCATTAAAATAAGAGTTTACATTAACAAATGTAGGATCAGTCTTAGTGGAATCTGTCTTGGACACAGTGAAGCAAATTATTGTATCATATGCACTTTTTGAGAGAAAAAAATCATTGAATTATGACACATTGAATAACTGGAACAACTGGAGAAACTAAACCTTAGTAAAATGTAAATGATGCATGAGGCAGTTCCTCGGCCGGAGCTCCTTTTTCCCCTCAAATTTTCTGTGGCTGCCAGATTGTCTATAATTGTTAGTTTCCTCAGCAAAGTGTTCAGAGGTTTGAAGGCATTAAATGTTCTCCTCAGGCAGAATTAAAAAGCAATCATGAAATTCTGTGCCTCCATTTAAAAAGCGAATGAGCGATACACTAAACCACACTTAAATTTACAGGGTAAACACTTCCCTTCATCTCAACTATCTCATAGTGTGAGCTGGACACAGCTCAATGTTTGATGGATGGTTTTAGTCAAATAGCTTCAGTGTACAAATGGGCTGTATAAAATTAAAATGGGATGTATATAAAACACTGTGTATAAAATTATGAAATGTTAGCTGTTGGATGTAAAACTGACCTACAAGACAGCAGTACGAACAATTGATCTGAAGATAGTTAATTCCTTCTGGGGTGTTCTGATTTATTTGTTTGTCTTTTTAAGCTAATTGAGACTATTTCATTCCCTTTATTATGTTTTTTGGGCCATTATTAGCCATGTTACAGTGTTTAATGTCTCCAGAGGATAAATTGTTGCTGAGTACCAGCAGGTTGACGCTTTTGGTCCAGTGGGAAGAGTAATACTCTAATATAAACTAAATGGCGGTTGGTGTCAGTTTCAGGATATTTTCAGACGAAAAATGAATCCATAGCCATCTCAGTCTGAATCCAAAATTGAGGTTATCTATATTGATTCCCAATTTAAAATGTCCACATTTACACCAACACAAATAGAAGCAGATGTATGCTGTACAGCAAAAGATTTCTTTTTATTTATTCATTTCTTTTTTAACGTAACATATTCTAACTATTTATGGTTTGATGTTGTGCCTATTTACGAGTATGTCCAGTACTGGCAGTATGGATACAACCCTTCCACATCAGTTCTGGCTTAAACAAACAAGTATACTGGCTCGCCATCACGATTTTCTTGAACCCTTACTGGAATGGAGCCACAGCTAACAAAAACTGTCTTCACCTGTGTTCTTCTTCATAGAGCAAGTCAGAATACTCAATTATTTCTGGATAAGAACCAAATGTTGTACAGGCATTCATGGTTTCTTGGTTATCCGTCCAGTCTGATCAGGACATCATTAACCGCTTAGCATCTCAAGTCAATGCAGAAGAAAGCCTTTAGCATCCATTTAAGCTTGCCAGATTTTTTTGTTATTTCATTTTGAGACGGTTTCAGTGTCCGGATTAACATTTAGTTCAGAGCCAAACAGAGCTGATACCATATCATGTCTTTAGAAAATTGAAATTTAGAGAAAAACAAAAGCTCTTCAAAGTTACTGGGACGTAGTAAGAGAGAAAACCTGTCGCTTTACCAAAGACTTATGATTGATTTTCTTTTGCCATTTAAACACTGTGGTTTGATGTGCCATGAGACTGTTTCCCCTTTTACAGTATCAGTACAACCACTGACTCTATCGTGGAAGTATTTACTGCCCATATGGCCAGTGACATGGGGTCAAGCCTTGTGTTTCAAGTGGAACCACAAAGTGTAGTAAAAAAAAGCTGCATACAGGAATGGATACAAATTCAAACATTAGCACATTGCTAATTATTGCAGTCGTTTTTAATAAATTCTTTCCTGAGATACGAGTTCCAGTGCTATAAAAGTGGAAGACTGTCGCATGAGGAAAAAACATTAAGACATTATACAGACTTTTGCTATGAGTGGACAGATCAGGTTGTACATAAAGGAACACTGATCTATAAGATTCACACTAGAGTCCCCTGTTTTTACGTAAAAAGAATACTCTGATTAAGAGTTTAGACTTTTTTCCGAATAAATTTAGATGTAAGTCGCTTTGGATAAAAGCGTCTGCTAAATGACAGTAGTAGTATTAGTAGAAACCTGCCATCCAAGCATTTTTTTTTTTTTTTACTGAGCAGCTTAACAGGACGTACTATAAAACCTTTCCTTTAACAGTAAAGCCGGCTGTGCGTAATTTAACATGATGTATATGTCTGTGTTTCCTTCTCTGTTTAAGTAAAACCAGTTTCCAAAATAAGTCCTTGTCCCAACTCTGGTCTTATTTACGTTGAAATAACATTGTGGCATCACAGTCAAGGCCTTTTTTTGTAATTTCTTCCAGGGGTGGGGCAAACTCTTCCCCTTGTGCTTCTGTCCAAAAGAGGCATTTGTTTGCTGTTTCAAATGTTACATGATCAGAGGCAATTGGTTATCATGATCCAATTATATGTCCCAGCCTACTGACTACTTTGATGCAGAGCAGGCTGAGGTTTATCTGATCCTGCATATTGGTCCCATGGTGGTTTCTTAGTTGCATGCCGTAACAAAATAGTCTGTAGGAGCAGGTTAATCCTCCAGCAAGGTTTCCAGGTTATTCAGAGGATAGAGCATTATGAAATGCATATGAAAAGCAACATAAATATGTCTTTAGTAAATATATCCATGTATATTGAGTATGTGGATTTGCACTGAGCAAAAAACAAAACAAAAAAAGAACTAATTCAAAGTAACCACTTCAAGCCTCAATGCTCTTGCAAGAGAAACACCATGCATGTGGATGTCGTACGCTTTGGTCTGTGCTCTATTTGCCAAATTATAGGTGATAATATTACAAAATTCCTCAGTGGAGTGTGTTTGCAGTCATTTAAAATAAGCCCACAGTGTTGATATAAATCAGTGTATGTGTGAAGCTTATATACCTGCATTTCTTCGCATTGCCAGTTTGACGGGAGACAGGTCTGAGAGGATTTCACCATAAAGGTTACGGACCGTGAAATATCGGAGAAGTGCTGGAACCACTCTCCTCTCTAAATTATGGCCAAAAGCATGCTATACAGTCTTAGTGGTTGAGGAAACGCCTTGGCAGAGCATAAAGGAGTCAGTGTGCAGCTGAAATGACCATGCGACTCCTGAAAATAAACAAGAATCAAATGGAGTGATTGATCGCATAAATTAACCCCAGCAGCAAGCGGCAAGCTCTATATCTTTCCCTCACTCACCACTTACTCTCCACACTCACACGCACACCCGCGCGCGCGCACACACACACACACACATGCACGCACACACAGAGCTACTCATCAGCTTCAGTGACCAGCCTGGTAGAAAAACAGACACTTGTTGCTGTTTGCTCTTGTGCTCAGGCCAGCTGCAGTTTGAGTGTAGGTTTGTTCCACAGCACTGTTGGTGGGTGGGCAGTCTGCGCTGTGAGGCATTGGTTGGTGATGGATAATTAGATACTTAGTAATTTACTGCATTGGGAGGAAAACTGATTTTATTTATATTGCTCACTCCATTTTCTCTTTTTTTTAAATCCCACACTCACACATATACAAAAAACCTCTTATTCTCACTCTCAATCTTATTTAGATCCAGGTATTTTTAAAAGGCTCCTGTTATGCTAATTTTTACACAAGAGTGGACTTGTTTGTTTTAATTTTCAAAAATACTTGTCCTCAAACCATACACTGCTGCACCATCTGTCGCCACTTTCTGCCATAAACGGTCTGTTTTTAACTCGTTTCTCTCTACAAATCACCTCCTCAGGCCTCTTTAGCTTATTGGATAACTATGGCAGAATAAAGGCAGGTGCTCATCCTGCACATGAAGTGTGTCAAGCTTTTCACTAAGCTATAGGCCAGAATGGTAAAGGATCATGTAGGTAAATAAGCAAACACCATAACCACCAGCCTGTGTGGGAGTAGTTTTGTCCTTTGGAAAGAAATAAGTCTCTAATGGATTCTGGTCTTGTGTGACTTTTCAGACATTTTATAGCACATGCAAAAACAAAAGAAAACTGTAAAATATTTAAGTAAAAAAGAAAGGCAGTAAACATATCAAGTCCTCTTTAGTATATCATTTTTTGTTACCTCATAACTTGATTACACATCTTTCAGATACTTGAATGTGTTTGCCTGTGTTGTTTTGAGATAGTAGCCAGAGTTTTTCCTGATTTTGCTGGATATTTTGAATGTAGCGAATCAACGTTTTGCTAAAGATAATAATATAGATACACATCTGTATGAAATCCACATTTAGCAAAGGGATACATTGAATTTAGATATATCGCTGTTTTTCTGCATAAATATGTGACTTAATCGCCATTTAACTCCAAATAATAGATATATCAGATTTGTTTGTGTGTTATCAACATGAATGCATTGTGTTTAGATGTTATTATAATATAGCCTTTTATGGTCAGAAAAAATACAAGTTAAGACAGAAAACCTGTAGAGGATATAAAGTATGATTTATTTTCATTTATTTATACTGTATGCTGTACATAAGCAAATGTTACAGATCAAATTTGTTCAGATGGATGGAAGAAAATCAAAGGACGTAAATCAGTATCTTTTCTGCATGCTTTTATTTGGTTTCTGTGTTCTCTGATGTCAATCAGCTGAAGGTTATGCTTGTCTCACCTTTTAACTGCTTTTTAAATGAAAGGCAATATATACAAGAGCGGAACCGAAATCCAAACCTCCCAATCTGATGAACCTGCCGACCGGTCAGAGCCTTAATGAAATAAAGACAGAACCTTCAGACACACACACCCCACCTCTCTGCCCTGTCTCTCTCTCCGTCTACCCCTCCCTGCTGGGCTGTGTGGTTTTGTGAAATGTCCTCCTTGCGCTATAGGATAGGCCCGCCTCTGGGGTAACAAGATAGATGTAAACAACCAATTATTGGATAGGCCTTCATTCATATCCTTTAACCAGTATTGACACAGAGGTTCTGGCTTTAATAATTTCTTTCTCTCTGCTCAAGTTTGGATTTCTGTCCAAAAAATGAAACTAATCAAGTCGATGTTGCGCTTGTCTGAGATCAGTGTGTGCAGCAGTCTCACAGAATAAAAGTCACATTTAAATCGTCGAGGCCCACCCCAACAGATAGTCTCCTTGCAACATGCACACACACACGCACATCTTGTAATAATCAGCTCAATTAGTGGAGGTCGTGGTGGGGAGTGGCTGAGGTGAGCGGTGGGAGGTTGTGAAAATAGGGGGGTTGGATATTAGAAGGAACGTGATCTTCATTCATCAGTCGCCATAAGAATTACCATTTCAGAGGCAGAGCCCTCTGATCAAACTGATCCGTGGAAGCAAGTGGTTTACAAACATTGTCAAAGGAAAGACATGGGACCCCATGTCATTGCTGGCGCACACGCACGCTCTTCTGATTATGCCAAACCCAAATGAAGATTCTTTCTATTTAGATTCATGCTGTAATCACTTGCTCTGCTCTTGCACTAATCATATCTCCTTTCTGCTGCCAAAAGCCACTTTCCTTATCATTAACCTCTCTGACCTTTGGCTGCTGCATTGAGGCTCAGTCTGCATTGAGATATACTGTAAGTGGATCATAAGGTTACAAAAGATCAGTAAGAGGATGATGTTGATTGAGACTGAACTTGAAGATTTCTAGATCACTAAGAGTGTTATATCTGAAAATATGTATGTTGGACCACGATGACAAAAAGTAATTAATGCCTACAGGTCCATGGAAATTCAAATATATAGATAAGAAAAAGACTTTTGCCCAAACACTGACTCATGCATTATCATTTTATCTATAATGTTTAAGAATGACCCTCACTGGTGCTCCCTCAGGGTCTGAGCACTGTTTCCTTTGTTGTGATGCCTTCAAATGATTCAAATTACCAAAATATATATACAGATATATTTCAATGGAAACAGCAGTAGGCAGCATCTATCTACAGGGAGACAAAAACTCAGTTCTGGCCAGCCAAATCTAAGGCAAGGAACTTTGCTAAAAACATAAATAAAAAATGAAATCAGAGGAATTATATCATAGCTTGTGTGTATAACTTCTCAATAAGAGCACATTGGGAGTATTTTAAGGTCAGGCGGATAAGCTGTGATAGTTTACAAGGCGTATCTGAATGGCCTTTTGATACAGTTAGAAATGTAAAATTGATACGATACATAACTTTGCAGGAGAATAGTGTGACCACTGTCAGCACATTTCCAGCCGCCCCGTCATCGGTGGGGGAGCCTCGGTATGTTTTGGACTGTATTACAACAGGCATTCGGGTGTTTGTGTTAGATGGATGGAGATGATAAGGGTTATCTGAAATCTGTTTAAAAATGAATGTCTGTCAAACTGTGTTCTGGGCCGCTCTTGCTTTCACTCATCAGCCTGTTCTCACAGTTCAAGCGTGCGAGCGTCGGAGTTTAATTTGTATCTTTATGGGCAATTTAAAATTAAACAATCATTTGCAATATTATATTACATTAAATTAAATTATTATTATTATTATTATTATTATTATTATTATTATTATTATTATTATTATTATTATTATTATTATTATTATTATTATTATTATTATTATTATTATTGTTATTATTATTATTATTATTATTATTATTATTATCAGTGTTGTTGTTGTCCTTTTTGTTATTTTTATTAATATTATTGTTGTTGTTGTTATTATTATTACATGGGAATGATAAGGGAAAACACGACTTCCCCTGCTCCGTTTTTTTCTACGTTTTTGCCCCTCTCACTATCCCTTAGAGGCGACCCCCGGTCCCCTGAGGATTACCATCAGTCACACTAATTCTTTAATACTCTAAGAACTGCGCTTCAGGCGAAACCCAAGTCAATTTATTAAACAAAGAGAGAACACAAGGCGGAAACTGAGCTCAGGCTCCCCTTACTGCTCTTTATTACTGCTGATGAACTCATTTCATAATCACAGTAATAATTTGTTTTAAGCAGCTGCGCCTTCCCTGTATCAGGCTCATCGAAAATTTATATTATTATTAGTAGTATTAATATTATAAGTACTATTATTGTTGTTGTTATATTGACGTTGATGCCGCTTTAAAATTGAGGGCAACAATCAAATGAGGTTCATTAAATATATATATTTTTTAAGTGTTCTCTTTTTTTGCAACCCCGTATTTCTTCCTTTAAGATAAGGCAGCGTGTGCCAGCTCTCCTCCAATCATGTACTGTTGTACCTTAAGTCCTATCTGAAGTGGTGGCCGGAGCAACAGGTCTGGAGGAGAGAGGCGTGTGTGTGCGTGTGTCAGTGGGATGTTGAGCAGCTGTGTGGAGTGATGTGACACCGCCGTGGGTGTAGCTGACAATCGTATCCCTAATTAAGAGGTCCCACGGTCACACGATAGAAATCTGCCAACTGGTCAATCTGTGGCTTTAAGTCAAAAACGCACGCCTGTCTTTGTGACACGTGTGTCCGTGTAGCCCAATTTCTTATAGTATAAATCAATTTTTTGCACCCATTTTAGTCCATTATTTGCATTAATATTCTATATTAATTTTTAAAACTTCTTTAAACCCTCTCCATTTTTAATTTTCGCTTTTAAAATTGGGTTTTTCTTCTAACCGAACTCTTGTTTGTGCTTTGGATCATCTTTTTCTGCCTCCTCCGCTGCACCACCGTGTCATCCGAGGTCTATGATATGAACAGAAAATGTAATCTCACCGTTGCGCTGGTGGATGTTTCCCTTCAGCTGTTGCCCGCCGACTCTCCTCCTGCCTGCTCAGCTCTGCTGCAGCTTGTAACGTGCACGAGCTGCTTTCCCCATTAGTCCGGCTTCACACCTTAACATTGTTCATGCAGTGTGCGCTGCCGCAGTCACTGCCTCAGCCCTCATTTGAGTATTCATTATATTTATCACGTGCATTGCACTAAAAACCTGATCAGGGCACGGGTCTACTTATATTTGTTTAGAAAACTTAATTCTGGATATTATTGCGGAAGGATAATACATCTTGAAATGTTATTTTGCTTATTTCTCTAAATTAATTAAAATATTAAAACTTAAGATTCACCTAACATCCTAAGATTCTCATGCAGATCCTAATAAAAGTCTAGAATATTCTCACATCAACACATTTTTTGGAGATCATTAGTTTTCTGAAACCATTACTTTTCAGCTAATGTGTTTTTCTTATATTTCTTATAATTTGGTCTGAAAGAAACCACCCTAAACAACAGTTCCCCCAGTTTACCAAGTGAACTTACACTGATTGGAAGTGATATACTTTCCCTCCTTGCAGGATCTGTCTCGTGTATTTTTTGTTTATTCTAAATCAGTGCTTTTAATTGTCCGACTTGTTTGACAGTTACTTCACTTGTGTGAAATAAGTGTTTTAAAGTACCAAACATTACGAAATGGTGATTAATTTGTGAGAGGTGCAGGGGAGGCGCGCAGGCAGCGGCTCCGTGCGCTCTGGCGCCATCCTTCCCCCGGCCGCGGATCAGCCGCTCCTTCTCCACGATGATCCCCACACAGCCCTGAGCTCTTTGGCTGCTGGAGGTGTCTGTCAAACTGAAGGAGGAGGATAAAAACAGTTTTGGAGTAAAAAATCAGGGAAATATTTCTATTGGTAGGCGGACCGGTCGTGAAGAGAACAATCGCGTCGACTTTGCCAGGGAGCCACCTCAAAGCGTATCAGGTTACTTTGAGTGACAGCGTAACCATGGCAAATAATTTGACTAAGGCTATTGTCTTATCCTCACCATCCCCGGGTCAGATAACCGACCAATCAGAGTTCATATAATCGCCTGTCTTGCCAGCTTAGAATAATATTATTAAAACGAGCCAGCGAGCCTGCTCTCCGTGTGTAGTTTATGTTGAAACGGCATACAAAAGGTGGAGTGGGACGGTGGAAGGAGTAGCAACTTTCTCTCATTCTCCGCAACTTTATGAGGAATTGTCGCCTGGGGTTTTTGCATGGCTGAATATAGGCTTTAACTTGTTCTGCTGTGCGCAGTTGGATATTACCAAAGCGCGTTCGGTTCAAAGTTTTTTAGGCTGCGCTTTCGGGGGGACCTTTTGACACTGATGGACTTAATGCGTCTTGATTTAATGAGAGACTGATATAGGAAAGACGTGGAAGTGAGGCACAATATAATCATCCCTTTGGTTTTACCTTGTCGCTATGTCAATGCTTCCGACGTTTGGTTTTACGCAAGAACAAGTGGCGTGTGTGTGCGAGGTCCTCCAGCAAGGGGGGAACATCGAGCGGCTGGGGCGCTTCCTCTGGTCGCTGCCGGCGTGCGAACACCTCCACAAAAACGAGAGCGTGCTCAAGGCGAAAGCCGTGGTCGCCTTCCACCGGGGGAACTTCCGAGAGCTGTACAAGATCCTGGAGAGCCACCAGTTCTCGCTGCACAACCACCCGAAGCTGCAGCAGCTGTGGCTCAAGGCGCACTACATCGAGGCGGAGAAGCTGCGCGGCCGGCCGCTCGGAGCCGTGGGGAAGTACCGGGTCCGGAGGAAGTTCCCCCTGCCCCGCTCCATCTGGGACGGAGAGGAGACCAGCTACTGCTTCAAGGAGAAGAGCCGGAGCGTGCTGCGGGAGTGGTACACCCACAACCCCTACCCGTCCCCGCGGGAGAAGAGAGAGCTGGCCGAGGCCACGGGACTCACGACCACACAGGTCAGCAACTGGTTCAAAAACCGACGGCAGCGAGACCGAGCAGCTGAAGCCAAAGAAAGGTAGGAGGAAAAACAAGAAGACACGATTATTATTATTATTGTGTTCATTATTTGATGTTATATGTCAAAGAAAAAATTGGGCTCAGTCACAAAAGCTTCTGCATGTGTGAGAAACTAATTTGTTGACAGTTTATTTTGCCTAAAACTATTTTAATTTCCTTTTTTTAATATTTTCTACCAGATGCGTCTTTATGGAGCAAATCATATTAGAGGATATTCAAAATCAAGTCCTCTGCTTATTTGCTTGTTTGAGCGAAAAAATTGAAAATGAAAAAATTAAAGGGCCCTCGTCAGGTAAATTGCAAGGTCACCAAAGCTATAATTACCCTATACTTTGTATTTGAGAAACCGCATTTAATAATAACACGAAATTTGACTTTCATGTCGAGATCAGAGAATTGTTGTTCCCCTCGCGGATGCTGATGTGAGCACAGAATAAACATATCAGAACTTGTCTAAAAGCTCTTGTGCGGTACACTTGATGTGGCTGCCTGTCTCGCCGCCTCATCAGCCCGCTTGACATTTCATTGGGACCAAAGTCTGCTCGTTTCAAAGTTTGGAAATCACACACATGCGAGCGCGCAGGGGAGGTTTTGGAGAGGTGTTGCAGTCAGGTGCTCGCTCTTCGCTCGGTGTCCTCTTTCAGCCCCTGGCCACTAATTTGGACTGAAAGCTCCGTAAATCATGTCATGACCAAAAAGCCTGCGTAACGTATGAACTGTGTCACATGGAGCCTAAAAACGCACTGGTTTGAAATGTACATGGAAAGGCGGACGTTCCTCACTTTGAGTTTATCCACAGGCCAAATTCATTTGTTCTAAATACAAACACTTTGAGCAGTGAAGCAGATTTATGGCCCCGCTGTCACAGCTCGCCACTATGCGCTGCTGAAGTTAGCTGGGGATTTAAACTATTTCTGGGACGTATTAATTGTTTGCATCATGGAAAAGCATGACTGATCCATTTTAAACCTTTATAACAATTATGTATATAATAACGATGTTATTGGAGCTGTTGTAAATATGCCCAAAGCCAGTTAAAATATTAAAATTACACGCATGTGCGCCTTTTCCAAAATATTCTTTTATCAGCTTTAGGTTGTATATTAATATGCATTTAATTAATCTTGATTATATTCTTAGAATATTCACTAATAATTATAGCTGACTTCTTTTTCTTTTCCACGAGTAAGCTACTTGTTGCATGGGTTTATTCATACTGGCAGCCAACTTATATGATGTTGTTTTCCGTTTAACAGAGAAAACAACGAGAACTCCAACAGCAATAGTCACAACCCACTGACTTCTTCCATGAATGGAAATAAATCTCTATTGGGGAGCTCGGACGACGAAAAGACGCCCTCGGGGACTCCGGATCATCACACGTCCCAGAGCCCGGCTCTGCTGCTCGGCCCGAGCAGCGGTTTACCGGGGCTGCACGGCCTGGCGCCCCCGCCGGGCCCCAGCGCCGTCCCGGTGCCCGGCGGCGCGGAGCCGCACCACCACCACACGCTGCACCACGACTCCATACTGAACCCTATGTCTTCGAATCTAGTGGACCTTGGCTCTTAAAACAAAAAAAGAAAGAAAAGAAAAGAAAAAATCTGCAAGAAATGGGGACAAAGAGCACCAGTTTTGTCCTCTCTCTCTTTTTTTCCCCCTTTTTTTCGGGAAAGTAATTTACAGGGTGGCGTGAGTTAAGCTTCAAGCACATGCGGCAAAGGCAGGCAGACTGGAACAGTGAGAAAAACAGCCACCGTAACAAATCACTTCGTCTCATATTCAACTTTAAAAAATCTTTTTCTCAACGAGTGGGGAAATCAAATCTGCCGGTGTGCGCGTGACCTCCTCTTATCCCCAAATTAAAACGTTTGCTTGTTGGGTTTTTTTTCTCCAGAAACAAGTGTCCAGAGCAGAGCACTTAGAACTTTCCACAGAAAAGATCAAACTTGTACCATATTCCCTCGCCACTGGGATCATTTCACTCACACTTGCTTGAGAAAAATATTCTTTGAGAAATGAATAGATTTGTGATTATATGTCTTGTTAAGACGGATCTTTTTGCAGTGGTGGATAAGAGAAAGAAAAAGATCTTACCGGAATGTAATAACGTAACATGTTATATTGTTGAAAACAATAAAGTGTCTTAATTCTTGTTATTACCGTTGTTATTTTAGGAGTTTAGATCATGACTATCACCAGACAAAAGTTAAATACCCCATGCCTTTTTTGTTAATATGGGGCGTTTTAAGAGAGCCATAAGCAGTTTTTTTATTTTATTTTATTATTATCTGTTTTTTCTTGTTGTAGAGGAAGATGGGCTTACTGCTGGCTTATAATATTCTTACAAGTGTCTTATAAGAGCCGTGATAAGATGAAGTATCTTAATCTCCTGACATTATTAGTAGTGTTTACATTTTCACTTGGAAAGAGACTGCATGTAAACCTTGCGATAAATGATGAAGCATAAATCGACTTATAGTTTCATATATCCTTTACAATAAAAGAAAAGCATACATGGATTAAAATGGAGGACTTCTTTGAGTCTGAATGATTTTTAACTATTCATTACAATTGTCTCCAATATGTTTGCTTCCTCACGGATTACTTTTAAATGGTTCAAGATGTGAGATGTTGGATAGGATGTTTAAATGAGTGCAGATATTCCACTTTAGACCTGTTTTAGTTGTTGCAGGGAAAAAACCTCCAGAGTTATGAAAAAGTGCTTCCGTAACGAGTGTGTGCACTTCCTGGTAGTTGTCTTGCGCTTTTTATTGGTGTTTTTTTCACGTGTGTGGTGTAGCATTGATACCAGAGAAAAGGACACAGCGTGCGGATGTTGAAGTGTGGACTCACAGCCCCAATTTTATATTTTATTTGGCCTTTTGAATATTATAAGTCACCATTACATAAAAAAAAACTTGAGAAAAAAATCAGATAGCAATACCTGAAAATCAAAAGCTTGAAGCCTTTGACACATATGCTTGATTTTATATGTCGGGGATCTTGCACCTTTACGTGTCCTGATATTACTGTAATTATAAACGCTGCAATAAGTTTTGAATCAGAGACAGTTTCTCAGCAATTTCCACAAGCCTTGCATATCAAAGGAAGTTCAGAAATCTTGAGATTTGTATAAAATATACATTTTTCTATAATGCATAGCTTCTTTTTAAATTTGAAGGTTATAATTCAATATTAAAGCGAAAGATTAAAATGCAGTTTTGAAGAAGGAGCAACACATTTCTGGTAATGCTCGTCCAAGTAATGATTTTAGCCTATGATTAAAATAAAATACTAATGGAGAGGGAGGAAGACAGATGGAGGGAGAAGAAAAGCCGACACTCAGTCTAGTACTTTGTAAAAACAACACGCCAAGAGCCTGAAACATGTGGCATGCGGCCATCTCAGGCGAAGCTGGGCGAAATTTATACGCACTTTTCCAACAGGGGACCTTGATGTTCGAGTGATGACACCTTATCTCTCCGCGCTCGGCCGAGGAGAACAAAAGTGCTGTAGAGATTGTCAGAGGAAGGAAAAACAGAACTGGAAACTTGCGTTGAAAGAAGACACTTTGTTTGAACAGCTTCGGCCGTGCAACACTTTCAGCTCCCCCCTCAGTCAGTCACTAGTCACTCAGCCAGTGTGCAGCTTCACCAAACACTAACTCTTCTGGTCCAGTCATGTTTTTCACCAGCAGCTTTAGCGTTTCAGCTCTCACAGGTTCACTCACCTTTTCTGTCTCCTCATCCGATTAGAGTATTAACATTTGCGTTTGGTTCTATCGTTATGTTACATATCTGTATGTTTTTGGAGTTCAGTGTCATGTTTTTTTTTAATTCCTAAAGCTGTCTGATTTATTCAGATTGCTTCTTAGTTCTTACTCATGATGTATATCTCTGTGACTGCAAAGATGCACGGGTAGTGTTTTACTGCATGTTGCGCACATGGGAAGACCATTTTCTTTTACTGGGTGAAACAACAGTAAAGCATCCTGTCCTTTAATGAACCTTCCTGTAGACCCGAGCGGCTGTAATTACACGAGTGAATATGAATAGTCTAGGTACACAAAGAGTGTGTGAACTGTCTCTTTCGTGGTGGTAAAATGAGAAGGATCAGTCGCACCTTGTCCTGGCGCATGAACGGAGGCCAATTACACTTGTAGCTCAAAGCACCCGCATTTTGTAATTAAGGATTTCTGTACATATGGGTCTGCTCAAAACAAGCCCATAACAGCGGCCTGCGAGGAGACATAATACGGAATATTTGGCCTTTCACCAAACCAACTCCGTAACCCCGTAAAGAGCTGTGATTTTCGTTTGCCTATACTCCCACTCCCTCTTGTTTCCCATTAGGTTGAAATGTGAACTGGCATCACGAGCGCGCAGTGTGTGCCCGGGAAAGAGGAGGCTGTTAAGGGTTTTTTGGATCAAAAATGTTCGGAAAATCCACCAATTTTTGACGAAAGAAAAGGCCTAACAAGGCGCAGTGGGTAAAAACGTCCATTTGATCACCGAAAGTTGGTCTAACGATCGTCTAAAAGCAGCAGGATCAACAGTCAGATAGAAGTAGACGGTTATTCTCCAGGCTGTTTGATCTTCAGCTCATCAGGGATGCTGCGGAGATGAGGGCTCAACAAGTTTGGTCAAAAAGTCTTGTCAAGAAGACGTTTGGTTCAGAATGCCTCGGGGGGAAAAAATCAATTGAGATTTTTGCAGGGATGAAAAGTAATTTTCTAGAGCTGTCCAACAGGAGCTTGCAGTGAAGTTGTTCTACCTGGAGGTCAAATTTTCCTCGTGGCATCAGTGAACATAAGGATGTTAAGAAGTGCCTGAAAAAAACTGTCTTCACAAGAATGTGTGCAAGACAGCTTTAATGGCACATTGTATTTTTTTCTTTCTATTTTATTTTATTTTATTATTATTATTATTATTATTATTATTATTATTATTATTATTATTATTATTATTATTATTATTATTATTATTATTATTATTATTATTATTAAAAAGTATCAGATCAAATAAAGTTTGATAATGGGTTAAGTTAAAACATTTCCGTTTTTAGGGATTCCTGTCTTTTTTTATATTTAGGTGGGGTGGGAGGTATTGGATATGAGTAACCCTATTTAGGATTTATTATGCTGCCAACTTTAACCTAAAATGTGCATTAAAATACGATCATGTATGCACAAGTTAACACGCCAATTTCTTAAAAGGAAATCTTTGGAAATCAGCAAAGTTTAATTTGAAAAAGAGGAAAAGCTTCAACCACTTCTGGTTTAACTGATTGTTTGTTTTAAAAGTTAATTATCAATTAAGATTCTGATGATAAAGCTGCATCACAAAAATTGATCATGTAAAGCTAGGAGGTCAAGGGAAAATGAATCACAAGGAGTTTTGTGGCATGAGCCACAAATATTTTAAAGTGTATGTATTCTTGTGCAAGTGGATGGACATATTAAGTTTAATGTTTCATGTGCAAAGTCTTCATTTAACATCTTTATACTCTTCAAACCAGAGACATTTTGTTAAGTTAACACACTCCATAGAAATGTCAGATACAGTGATGCTGGTTATAATGTGACACATTATTGGCCCCAGTGGGGAAATTCTCCTTTCACTTAGACCCCCTTCAGGGGGGTCAGAGGTCAAACTTTTATAGCAGCAGCCTCAGAGCTAGAAGGGATTCACTTCGGCTGAACAGGAGGCTTAATCACAGGCTCTCTGGGTCATGGACAGTTTGTCAAACCGCTGCTCTAATTTAAATACGGAGCCCACCGGTCTTAAGACAACCCCAATAGTTTTACACTCAAAATACACAGCAAGCGATCGAGCTCCGATTCCAGTTGTTGTCCTGGTTGATTGTGAGAAAAATAAGGGCTGAGTGACTGTAGCGTGAGAATACTATAACAAATATTTCTGAGTCAAGTGATGTCATAAGTGTGAATAGTTTATAATCCGTGCCACTTGTTGCTTTTAGAGGTTAGCTGCTGTGCTGATAAGTGAAGAGGACAGCTGGGATTTACATTACGGAAACACTGCAAGTGAAAAGTAAAGTCAGAGTCAGATGGCAGAGAGGAGGAATACGAACTGACTTATTCATGCATGCACTTCACCACGTTTATTTACACCTTGATGTGTTGCCGTGACGGTTAAGTATGGATATTGATTTATTTAAATCTAAACTAATAAATAAATTAAATGTCAAAACTAATATAAATGTGGCTTCTAGAGCAATAGTCTCCTCCCAAAATCAGGAAAGTGTCCTAAATTACAGCAGCATTAATTAATTGTTTGACTGCAATAGAATTATGCTATTAAAAGCAAAGTATTTTATCAGTCGTCGATGTAACATTTAACATCAATCGGAGATCAGTGACTGTGGTTTGTTTGTACTCCAGCTTACTGATTTCAGCCTATCATCAGCCAATATGCGTTTTTGGGGGATCAGGTGTGTCCCATAAAAGTGGATAAAACTGCAGGGGGTCTGGAGAAGGAGGAGGTGGGTGGCTGGGTGGTGGGGTACACAGTGTATGGTTACGGTAACAAAAAAAAAAGAGAGAGAGGGAGAAAGATGGTCAGGGGAGTACAGGCATTAATGTGCTCCTTGTGCGTTGGACGCCTACTGTTACAAAACGCACACACTCCTGCACACGTACGAGCGCGCAGCAGGTGCCCTTTGCCGGAGTTAAAGGTCACCTTACAAACTGTGTCCTGACCTCCATCCTGAGAGCCGAGACGGGGAGACACACATCAAGAAATAAAGTTTGGTCAAACAGTTGACTTCTTCACCCCCAGTAACATGCATATAAATTTAAAGTTGCACTGTGAAAATGTGAACTTTTTACCCACAAGCCCCTGACTATCATTACAAAACAGTTCATAAAGAGCCGACAACACACCCTTATGTTGATGTTGGCAAATACAGGATTCGTTATAGCGACGGAATGTGCAGATAATTATAAAGTTTCCTACTTTATAAAATACCTTCTCTGTGTTTGACAGTGCTTTTAATGGATGACGAGTGATGGAATAGTATAATTAGTAAGCTATTTACATTCACCTACATATTTTTCTGCTATTTATCCTCATTCAAATATAACCTGGAAAGGAAGACTTGAAGTAAAGTTGTAAAAACGGTAGTTTTAGGAAGTTGTAGTCTTATTTTGAGAATGTATTGAATTAAAGACACTGATAGAGGGGACTGGAGATGTATTTTGCCTTGTACGTGTGTGTGTGTGTGTGTGTGTGTGTGTGTGTGTGTGTGTGTGTGTGTGTGTGTGTGTGTGTGTGTGTGTGTGTGTGTGTGTGTGTGTGTGTGTGTGTGTGTGTGTGTGTGTGTGTGTGTGTGTGTGTGTGTGTGTGTGTGTGTGTGTGTGTGTGCACCAGGGGTTAAGCAAAAGCTCGCCTGGGCTTTTCTCTCTACTGTAAATTCTTAGATGGGGGACAGACACAGCCTATTCTGATCGCATTAGGTTCACTCCGATGACTTTTCCAGCTATTGTCACCTGACACCATTCCATTAAATCTGTCCCGCTAAAAGATTAACTACGCCATTCTTTATGCTTTCACTGGGTGTTCACTCTGAACGCCAAAGGGCAGGTTAAATCATGCACAGGATTTTCATAGCACGCTGTATTTTACCTTTAGCCTGTCCAGTTTTTTACTCTACGTGAGCCAGAATAGTGTCATAAAGGTAATCTATTCACTGCTTTAGCCCCACTTTCCTATATTATTACACTGGTGGTAATCATTTGATGTTACAGTTGGATGCATTCTCCTGCCACTTGTCACCTAATACGTACTTAATGAATTTACATTTAAATGATGTCCATGAGACCTCCTCTTGGTGATGCTGCCACCGTCCTGTTTGCTGCTGATGCTACAGATTTCACAAAAAGGCTACCAAGGATCAAGGATGCCTTTATAAGGCCCAAAGGGCAATTGCCGTACAGCTCCCCATAACCACACAATCAAGCAATTATCATCACAAAGGAATAAACAAAGGGAAAACCCAAATATAACTACAAATCATAAACACTTGTTTAAATAACCAACGGCAGCTGGGATGAAAGAGGCTTTGGTTTCTTTTTGTCCAGCATTTTGGCAAAGGGTATTTGTGACCTTACGGGAGCAACTTGAACTCCTCAGAAGACGGTGTCTTATTTCTGATTAAAACTTTTCACCTGGTGTAGATTATTTGATGCTTTTATCCTGTGCATAATGATGTTCAAACTTCACTGAAAGCCCTGAAGCTGATAGGCATGATGCCATTATGGCGGGAGACTACTGAGTTGTTGAAAAAGGAGAATTTCTACCTGCTGCTTTTAGTGGATTCAGGTGCTTGAAGTTGTTGCTTTGATAGCTCACTGAAAGACGGAGTAAGCAATAACCAAATCAGATGCATTGCACTATAAAAAGAGATTCTTGTTTCTTGGAGAATCGTTATATTCCCGCTGTGCCCCACTTAAATGAAAGATGTCCCTTTTTTATTTAGCAAAACGTCTCCATTTTCAAATACCGTGTTTAATCAATACTTCAAAATTGGCTAGACTCTCCTACACCTATTTAGTTGTATAACAACATGATCTTCTGCTTGTTGTAATTGCTTTGGTTCACTTGGTTATGTGGGCAATTATCTTCTGTTCTCTGTTTCACAAAGACAAGTGATAAGACTTAAATATATATATATATATGCCATCAAAACTGTTTTTTGGGTTAAGGAAATAAACGTGGCTCATTCATATCCTGCTCTGGGCTTGTTTGTTCAAAATAAAGACCAGGATCTTCCTACTAATATTGATCAATCTCTATCAGTTTTCCTGTGTATAGCAGACCTGTTTGCATAGTAGTTTTTTTTAGCAGTTTGTATAGCAGGTTTGTCTGTTTGACACCAAACACACTTACGGGTTCAACCTGCCAGACTGTTGAATCAGCACACAGTGTGCGTGTGCACCTTCTGAGCCGTGAGCACCGTGTGTGTGTGTGTGTGTGTGTGTGTGTGTGTGTGTGTGTGTGTGTGTGTGTGTGTGTGTGTGTGCGTGTGCGTGTGCGTGTGCGTGTGCGTGTGCGTGTGCGTGTGCGTGTGCGTGTGCGTGTGCGTGTGTAATTATCATTATAGAATCCCTCAAAATAAATCAATTTAAAAATAGCATAGGAAGGGACTTAAGATGTCTTCTAACTTATTTCCAACTGAGTAAAAGCCACACACAATGACAGTCCTCTCACCTACATTAAAGGGCACACAGTGCCTCTGTATTCATTCCACTTAGTATTGTGTAAATGTGCTTGAAGGATAACAAAACAAAAAATAATTAAGTAAGGCGAGGGAATTGTTTGGTTTTCTCCATAATAAATGGGACAGCGCTTGGCTCGAAAGACTTTAAACACTGAGCACTGCTGCCACCTAGTGTTCAGGAATTGTAACTACGTGTCCTGAAAACGGTGGCGAGACTGTGATTATGAGTTAGCTCAACTTGAATACACTAGCAGGCACACTTCAGTGAAAAACCAGAGGAGTCAACAGAACCTCATGAAATGATGGTATATTCATTCATACAAAGTGTATCAATGCCTTTTTCGCACAGATACACAAAAAACATAGAAAACGTTAAAAAAAACATTACTGGGGAAAAAATGAAAAATAAATAAATAAATAAAAATACTTACATGTAGATACAGAAATAAAATTATTGTTAATATTAATGATCAACACTCAGGTTTGGATTTACAGGTGAAGATCGATGATTAACTTTTCCATCAACTGTGCTGATAGTATTGCCCCATTTATAATAATAATAATAATAATAATAATAGCCTAATAATAATAATAATAATAATAATAATAATAATGATGATGATGATGATGATGATGATGATGATGATAATAATAATAATAGTGAAACTAAGTTGAACAAATGCAGTAAGATTTTTGATGCTTTTTGTGATGCGTTCAGGTTCTTGTGGAGGGCTTATCAGAAAAAAAGAAAAAAGATTAGAGCCACTGCTGTAAATGAAAAACGGACGTAATCATGTGATGTTAGGGACATCAATAAAGTGAACAGCCACCATGAAGAATGTGAAAAGAAAAAAAACGAATTTTTCCCCGTGTTATCCATCCCTCCATCCTCCATCTGTCTCCTTCCCCCATGCAACATATTCTTCTTGATAACTTACACTTGACTGGTTCTCAAACTGTGGACTCCTCTCTCGTTGCTTTTTCTCACTCACAGCAGTGACAGCTGTTTGAAGTCTCTTTTGCTTTGTTGCTGTTAACTTGCTGCTTGATTAGCTTCTCCACTGCACTTCAAATGCTCCTGGGTTTCAGCCAAAGCAATTTTGTAGTGAGAAGGGCAGAAAACAAGCCATGAGTATAATTTCACTACACAATGAGAGGTAGGCATAAAGGATGGGATATGTGTCAGTGACCTTAAAGCTTCTGTATACACCATTTGTAATATTTTTACGCACTTGACTTGGCACAAACACATGTAAGTGCTGGAATAGTGGTGGAAGTCATAAATGCCTTTAGCAGTTTCTCATGAGAGCAAGGATTATGTGAATGCACAAGGCTACACACATGTACATGCAATATTTAGTGAAAGCACGCTACTTTCATGCATTTCTTTTTTATTCATTTTCATTTCATGCATAGATTTCATGATGACCTCTTGTAATTATAGCCAATTCTCTCTTTTGATAAAAACGATATCAGTGTTTACGTGGCTAAAATGCCACAGTGAAATCAATTCAATGACAGCTGTCAGATTTAGTGCAGGAGGTAATGACCAAATATTGAAAATTAAATGTTTTTGTATGGAGGTGTAATGTGAGCAATAAGGGGTTTTCAACAGGACAACACAGCTTGCTAGGTTGCCATGGTTTTAGAATAAGTCTGGTACTGCCTGCCTCACTCCCACAGGTCCATTTAATAGCCTGCCAGGGACAGGAAAGGTTGTATTAGGGGCTATTGCAGATATTAACCATCCATATTTTTATACCCACACCAGTGTGCTGCCTGTGGATATTATGATGCAATAGAAAACAGTCCAAACCTCTAGGTAGTTGCAATCTGAGTCTGATAGTGCTGTTGCCATTTTCTCTTCATAAAACTAATCATATGCATTTCTATTATATACCCTAAACAACAGAAACGCATTGTTGTGACTGACAATATATGAAAAGTAGCTTCAAATATCTGAAAGGATAATTCATGCTCCTAAGTTATAAAATAGTTTTAGGTGATGTTAGAGAGGGCACAGAGCACCAAATGTGTGCTATGGTTAAAAAAAAATTATTCTGTGAAAAGGATCACTAGATGGCAGCGTAACATAATGAAACACTAATTGGTGAAGACTGCATACAAGCTTTAGTACTGTAGGTAAGGTAAGCATGGGGATGCATATGGGTGTGATGATAGAGACTACATCAAAAGCGTAGTCACACACTTGCATGCAGGATTTGGGCTTGTTCCCTACATGCATGTGACATTTGAAAGAACGGAAGCTAGGAGGTACTATCTTAATCCCAGAAAAAAACACTATGCAGCGTCTCACTCATCTCCCCTCCCTGGGGCTTTATAGGCCACCAGTATGCTGCAGAGGATTACATCAGGGAAATCAAAAGAGTGCACATTTGCACATTGCCCACTGACATTGTCACACCAAGAACAGACACCACTGAGTTAAGCCAATTGACCATTTACACAGCTCTCAACCTCTCCCTTTGCCCTCTCTCAATTCTCTCCAACTGTTCACATTCAATTTTGATCTTTGTGTTTTGTGTGTGTGTGTGTGTGTGTGTGTGTGTGTGTGTGTGTGTGTGTGTGTGTGTGTGTGTGTGTGTGTGTGTGTGTGTGTGTGTGTGTGTGTGTGTGTGTGTGTGTTTGTGCACACATGCACTTGTGTATGTAAAGAGAGAAAACAGTAAAAGAAAGGTTAATATTTGGGGAATTAAAGCCTGCATGTTCAACGTTTAGTTATTTTTATGATTTGTTTCAAAATGCTGCTCTGGCTTTTTTCTTCTGTTCCATAATACATCTTTTTTTTCTCTTTTCGTTTCCTCAAATTGCTATGTAGTCACTTTTAATTTACTAACATGAGTCACCTTGTTTAAGGGGACTCAAGTTGAAGAAAGTCACCTTAAGTTCAGTAACCATGTGAGGAGTGTTTCTGCTGGTTTGACCTGTGACTGCTCCCCTCTCATCCATCCACCTCTACCTGCACACGTTTGGTCTCCGATGTGTTGTCTCTCTCCTCGTGGGAGCTGTGCAGCTGCTGCTGCTGCTGCTGCCTGCTGAACTGGACTGAGTGAAGGGAGGGTGGGGGGGTGGTGAGGTCGGTGTATGCGTCAATAATGCATGTGTTTTGGAGGCCACCTCGGGACAGAGGCCATTTTTAAATAGGGTGCTTCAAAGATGCTCCACGACCGACTCATGTACAAGAACCTATTAAAAATAGAATAAGTGGTCGGACAAAACAGCCTGCTTCAGCTGAGGGCCTCGAGAGCCCTGAGCCAGTTAATAACCAGCAAGGCACATGTTCCATGCAGATGCTCTGGTAGACAGTGAGTTGTGAAGATTGCATTCAAACATAACATTTTATTAAACTTTCTTCCTATTTTCCAGATGGTTACGCTCCATCTGAGAGTAGTTGGGACAAGCAAAACCTTTCAGCTGGACCAGAAAGGCTGACTGTGTGTGTAAGGAAGCAAAGGGTCTAAAGGAAGAGACGATCACTCTGCCTTTTATATGGGGCTACCTGAAAACAAGTTGCAGTCTTTTTGTCTGAATGTGTGTATAATCCATTGATTAATAAAGTGTTCAGTTCATATTCTGTTTCGTCATTTGCTTTTAAATCTAAAATGCACTAGTTGTACGCATTTTGTTTCTATAGCATTTATTTTCCAACAGTACCTCCATGCGTCTTGTTTGAACTATAAATTGACTCAGGTGATCCAAGATATATTTTGCTTTATTGTTGTCAGTCTGAAATGAATCTCAAACTGCTTTAAGATATTTAAGTACAAAATAGGGAAGTAAAGAAATTACAGTATGCTACTTATGGCATGTAACATACTAGTAGACCCTTTTCCTCCTGGAGTTATTCGAGGGTGGATTCAGGCCAAGTAGCCTGAAGCATTTCACTGTCCATTAACAGTGAAAGCTTCTCTGTAAACTGGTATTTGTCCTTTTCCTGCTCCAGCTCTCCACAACAGCGTTGCAGAGGACACCGTTACACGTCCCCAGCTCGCCCACACAACCAGTCGTACTATCTCTCACACACCAGTCACTTGGCTCCTTGGCGGACTCGGTAAAACTCTAGGTATCAGTTTTGAAAAATTAACCGAGGATCGGGGGGGTTCCATTACACTCTCTGGCGTCTGAATCCTTGATCTAGAACTAAAGGGAGAAGCTGGTTCACTGTTCCAACATCATTTGACTTTCACACAATAAAACTTTAATGAAGGTGCCTGCTCCTTGTGTGTGTAAAGGCTTATGCAGTGTGTGTGTGCTGCCGGGATGACTTCACTGTAGTTGTCCTTGTAGTGCTCAGGATGGCTATGTACGTCCGGGCCTGCATTGACCTTAACTAGAGCACAACGAGGGTTTGACAGAGACGTTCCAGCTTGAACATACCCTCTGGTCCAGCTGGGTGTACAGTAGATTGCAGGCCGTTAGTGCCACTACCAGTGTGCTAAAGCCATTTAAAATAGTATCTGCTGGAGACACTGGTGGCTCCATCAACACTTATCATGTTGAGAAATCAGCTACCTAAATGTCTAAAGACACCAAACATGTCCAGAGGAAAATGTTTCCATAGACCAGGGGTGTCCAAAGTCGGTCCTCGAGGGCCCGTGTCCTGCATGTTTTAGATGTGTCCCTTTTTTTTTTATCAAACCGTGATACAAGGAGCTTGGTCATCAACAGAACTATTCAGACTTTGATGACAAGGTGGTGACGACCGTTAATTAGAATCAGGTGTGTTGATGCAGGGAAACAACTAAAACATGCAGGACACCGGCCCTCGAGGACCGACTTTGGACACCCCTGCCATAGACTGTAATAGTCGTGTCAATTCCACTTTTCTCCGCTAGATGGCAGTCAAAGAGCGTGTTTGCCGCTGCTCGCAGCTCTGCCGCAGCCAGGCCCCTCACTGTCCTTCACAACTACACTTTTTCTTGCGGTTGGATCCTGTTTGTGGTGGTGGTGTGTAGTGGATGGGGGGCATTCTGGGTAAACCATCGTATCGGTTTGTAAATGGAAGCTAAATTGATAAGAACACCCAGACATCGGTCAACCCCCGACCTTTTGTTCAGGGCATCGGGCTCAGAGAGGAGGCTTGTCATCAGGCAGGTTTCATGAAAGCTGACGGCTGTCACAGTCCAGTCAATGTGATCCGTCCTTAACCTCAGTTTAAGATATATATTTCGGTATTATGGCTTTAGAGTGCCCAATGTTGCTGATGTACAATTTTCAAGTTCAGAAATAAACTTTATGATGGCTGTATTGTCATGAACGTGTTCTTCATGTGATATTTTTTCAATCCACATCTTTAAAAATGTTGACTTTCTCTGCGTAAAGTCACGATCCGTACCGTACAACCTAATTTAGGAAGAAATCTTTATATAAAACATCAAGTGATGGAAAACGCCGCGTCTTTGATATGTTAGAACACAAAACAGAAACAAGGGGCTTCGGTGCATGAATTCAGATTGAAGGCCGATCCTACGGCGTACGGTGCGCGTCGCCGCGTAACCCTACGGCGTAGGCTCTGCGTCGATTTTACGCAGAACCATAATTCAGGCTTGAGTCGTTGACCTCGTTGACGGGAGAAGTGTGCAGATTTTCCAAGCAGCCCACCGTGGCGTGGTTGGAGAAGAGACGGAGGGTGTAAGTTTGAGGTGTCTGCGTGGCTGCGGCGGGACCAGGTGTCCGTGTCCAGGTTCACGCGACGCTTCCAGCACGAGGAGAGCCAGCTGACAAACAAAAGCCCTCAGCACCAGACCAGGGAACAATCAGCAATTCATGAAAGGAAAAGCTGGGAGTCAAGAGGAACATGTCACCAAAGTGTATCAAGTGTGAGAGTGGGACTGGGGCGGTTTCACTGTTTTACTGCTGAGTATGAAATATTCAGTTATTTATGCACAGAATTTGGAGAATCCTACTTTATGGAACCAATAATATTGATCTTAATGTGAATTCTGCTGCAGCAGAGATCCGTATATCAATGTAACTTTTACTCACAGTAAAGCAGTGCGGCTTATACATCCAAGTCAGACATGGTTCAGTGTGGGTGTGCTATACACCAGCACCCCCTTCCTCCCAGTCTATCCGTGTGTGTGGGAGCGTGTGCGTGTTGGAGGCGCGTCTCTGTGCCGCGCAGCTCCGCCGCCATTCTTGGAGGCCTGAGAACGGCCGCAGAAATCCCAGGTGCCGGGGCTCCATTTAAGCTGCTCAGCCCTCTGTCCACTCGGTGTGCAGGAGGCGAGAGATCACAGCGCTGCACCTCAGCCCCCCACCCCACACACACACACACACACACACACACACACACACACACACACAAGCTCCATATGTGCTGTGCGTGCAAGGCCGTGCGCGTACGCACCCGTGGGGGGTGGGGTGGGTGGGCGGGGGGGGGGGGCATGTATGCTTGAGTAAGCTAGATTTGGGTTGCTTTCATGTTATGCTTGTTTTAAAAAGATGAGGCTTGTGCATTGGCAGTCCACACTAATAAGCATTAGACTGGAGTATTTCTTGACCCCCCCCCCAGATACACACACACACACACACATTTCTCTCATGCACACGCACATACACACACGCACGCACACACACCTCCCGACCTGACTATGAAAGAGAGAGTATGATCCCAGCTGCCTCTACGTTTCATTAATAAAGGAGAATACCGCTTATACGTGCTGCACATGACCTCCAAATTACTGTTTAGTTTACTAACTTCACATGCACACACAAATACACACATGAATATATATATATATATATATATATATATATATATATATATATATATATATATATATATATATATATATATATATACATATTTTATATACACACACACTTTTTAAAGGCTGACATCCTGCCTTGTAGATAGTGTATGTGATGAATGGTGTGGAGGTGGGGGCTGTTGGGTGGTGGGGAGGAGAGGTCAATCAGCTGTCATCAAGCGGCAGGTGCACGGAGGGTAAGCAGTGGCAAAATTGCGCACGATTCACGCAAGTCGGCACACGTAAACGACACTAACAAAAGTCAAACTATCTCCGCACACAGCCATGAAACCATAAGCCTGAATCCTGCCCATGCTGCCTTATAGCATAATATTCCAACTTGCTTTGTTGAATTTCAGTGGTTCCTGTTGACCCTTATAAAGCGTTTAATATCACTTTAATGGTTTAAAAAGCTGGAGCAATTTACTGCAATTTCTCTGGAATGTGGTGCAGGATAGCTGGGATTTATTTTAGGGTTAGTTGAAAATAAATGTGTAATTAATTCAGACTCGCTTTATTGTGGCCTTTGCAGGGATTGGCTGATTGCTGCAAATATTTCCCACAATAAGCCCGAGAAGAGAGGACTAGTTCTAAGTCTGAGATCGCTCTTTCTCTCCCCGAGAATGTTGGGTATTACTCTGTCAAGAGGGAAGCTGCCGCCCTGCGTCTTACCTATTGAAGAGAGGAGAAACAGAGCAGCGAGTTTCGTCCACCGCGCTCATTCCTGCACCGACACCCGCGCTGGTGAGGCAAACTGGTGCTGCATGAATACACACCAATAGAAAAGTTGTGTTCAGTTAGCCGGTGCAATCCTAGCAAAAAAAACAGGGCAGGGCAAGTATTTCTCTCCGCCAAACCCCGGCCCAATAACCCCCCTTCCTCCTCTTCCTTGCAGTTGGACAATATGTTATAGTAGGGACGGAAGAGAAAAGGAAGATTGGATTCTAAACACATCACCACGACTCAAGCAACCACCACAACCAGTCAGCTCGTCTCTCAAGAACAAGTGCAAAATTAAAAGATACCAACATTTTACTTGGTTGCTTGTTTGTAAAAGAAAACTGACATGCAGCAAAGTTATAACCCCGGCTTTACTGGTATTTAAGTCGTAGTGTTTTGAGTTCCAGTCCTCCTGACTATATATAATATCTACACATAACCACTTAGTTTTTCAGCCTCATTGACGCCCAAGAACAAAAGTGAAAAGTCTGTTGGGACTCTGGTTTGGTTCTTATGATGACGCCAATTTCCTGCCTCATCTTATGTATTGTGGGAGTTTTGTGCACAAAACTCCATGGAGATCATTTTATGCAAAACACAAGCAGGAAATTTGGGATTTTTTCTACTTTTTTTTTTTTTTTTTTTTTTTGCATTTTTCATTTAAAATGTAGTTAGGATTTTAAAAGGCACACATTGAAAAGTGACATATATGGAGGTCAGACTGCATCAACTTTACAATCTTCGATCTTTTCTTACGGCACTGCTGCGTTTTATGCTTTGGGTCAACTTTTAGGTGTGACACTGCTTAAGGAATTTTTCAGATGATGTTTTCCCTAGCGACTTCCTTTGCTTTAAAACACTTTAAATCACATAACTTCTGAGCATTTTTATATTGCTGAAATTCCTCTATTCACTGAAAGAAGGTTTAAATGCCTATCAGGAAAAAAATAAACTGTCTGGAAGTGAAAATAGGGGAAACATGGGCGTTTTTATTGTTGCCGTACTTGTCTCACATTCATGTTTAATTTCATGTAAGTATCACACACACAGATTACTCTTCGCTAAGTTCCTTTGTCTTGTGATCCATATTTGAGTTGACAGATCACGAACAAGAGCTCCCCCACTGTTAATGACCCCAGCCAGCAACAGATAGGCTCACACTTTTAAACTGCTGCTGCTCTGGCCTACATATGTTTACTGCGAGGCCCGTCCTCTATACATGCATCTCATTTACATTGTTACACATGCTCTAATGGAGAAACCATTATTAAGTTCAATTATTATTGACTTGCAGCGCGTCGTTTTGTATCACATCCCATAGAGCCCAATTCCTATGTTTGTGTAACTTTGACAGATAGTGACATCCATTGTGATAACTGTGTCCAAGCCATGCACGGAAGTATGCAAACTTAAAAGTGTATCTCTTATGCTATCTGTTTTAACACACTATAGTCTAAGTTTACTTGCATGTTTAAACTGTGAGTTTAATGAACGTAATGTTGTGCAATTGAAATCTAGTTTTGTATTCATGAGCTTTTAACTCTCCATCCCTATCCCGTGCCCTCCCTTCCCGATAAAAAATCCTCTCCACTTTACGATTCATTTAATCTCAATCATCTCCGAGACTTGTCTTAGCCAATACAACTTGCGGTGTGCGTAAATTGAGAGTTGGGGGTGCGATAAGCGTGTGTTGGTGCGGCGGTGGCACGACCCCTCAGTGCTTTTGATAGGCCCTATCTGTCTCTTGCAGACCGATTTAAGACCCGGGATGGGGTTTTAAATATGATACAGATTTACTTCATCTGCGATCGGAGTGTGGCGGGAGGTGGTTTGTTTCAGGCAAGCAGGGAGCATGGCTTTGCTTTTGTCAGCTTTATGGCCTCGTTTGTTTCCTGATCACAGGCCTATTGAGTCGTGTGGCTGAAGCGTTTGACACAGTTGTTTTTTTGTGTTTTGATTGGTATCAGTCAAGAGGAGACAGATAACTGCACCGATAACATCTATGCAGTAACAAAAAAAAAAAAAAAAGAATCAGCTGTCACATCCAAGGTCTATACAAGTTTACTTTTGACCACATTTCCACTTTTGTCAAGCTCAATTTACTATTTAGGAGAATAGTTTTTGTTTGTTGCAAAAATAGTCACTATTCCGTTTTGTTTCTAACCCACAGCTTCTTTGGTACATAACTTAAAGCCACCATGACAGATGAAACTAGACAAATTAGGCGTTTTTAGTATGAAAACAGGTGTCGAATCTAGACTCCCCATGTTAAATGCCTTCTTTCAGCCTGTAACGCGTGCGCGTTTATGCGCACAGCTCGCACAGGGTAATAGAACTTCAGACTTGTACAATAAAAAGGAATTCCTTCTGAAAACTATTCACTCTTTTTTGTTCATTTCTGACACCACAGTGAACCCAAAATGCAGTTTTTACACATATCACCAAAATGTCAGCTGCCGAACAATCAAGGAGAAATGTACTGTAACCAGATGAAACAACCGGAGGTTTAAACTGTTGATGTGCCCTCTGCAGCCTCTAATTTCTCAGAGCCTCCGGGATGCGAACAGCAGCCCCTGTCCTACTTTTAGCTGCCCAAGACATCAGCGCTCAAACAGCCCATGTATTTACACAGGCAGATCCTGGGCGAAACAAATGTTTGAGAAAGTGTTTCCAACAAAACTGTGGCTGTTCGTGCAACAGTGTCCTAAAGCAAATCGGCCCTAGTCTGCAGCATAATTGGTTGGGGATTTGGATGGAAAGGGACTGCAGGAGAGAAAGCCACCCCGCTACCCCCCCTCTCTCTTTTTTTTTGAGGGGGAAATGGTTCTCATCCGAGAAAGAAAAGCTCTTTTCAGGAGCTACAATGGGAGATTGGGACAGGGGAGGAGTCCCATCGTGATTAGCCCATTTAATGGCGCGTTTACTTAATTTCTGTATTCAGTATCAACGGTAAACAAAAGGGGGAAATAGCACTCACATTTTAAAGTGCTGCATTATGTTTTGCCAAAAATGTGTACAGCATAAGTCACGTAACGCTTACACATCAATATAAGTTTGAAGCAGCGGTGCAATGGCGGGATAAGAATGGGGTGAAGTGTATCTGCCTCACAAAACTAAAATCGAAAAGTTTGTGTAGCTGTTCAAACAATAGAAATACGAGCGACCGAGCAAACCAAGTCAAGTGACTTCAGCACTCTGGCTGCATAACCTGCTCCGGGGACACATAAGCTACGATGAGCATTAATGCGTCCACAATCCAATAATGACCCAATATGAACATGTGTTTAGCCACTTATCACTGTCCTTATCCGTAATCGGATGGAAAGACAGACACAATGCATAGAGGTAAAGCAAGTTGAAAAGTGCATTTTCATTTGGAATAAGCAGTATCTAAAACCATGCAAGAAAAGATCACAGAATAATTGTATATATTATTGTATAAATTATATATATATATATATATATATATATACAGGTTACGTGATGTTTGTGCGCGAGTATTTAACATATACCCTTGGTGCCGTCGTTGCCATCATTGACCCACAAAAAACCAACAAAAACGCCTACAGCAGTTCAGTTGTAAGTTTTGACAAATATTTTATGTAGGAACACCAAGTCAAGAAAAGTGAGGAAAGGGATAGAAAAGAGGATGACACGGGGAGGGGGGAGAGCATTAATTATGTACAAGCATATTTCTACACGTATATTACAGACCGGGAGAATGATCGCATTATTTGAGATATACATAATTCAATATAAAATTTTGAAAATAAAAATAAAAATCTGATACAGTCATAAACGGATCCGTTCAACATATTTTTGACCATGTACCCCACACAGGCAGTGACAGTAGTGTATTAAAAAAGGTGCTTACGACTTAAAATGATTGTCTGATGAACACAAAGCAAAAAAACAGCATTGCATCTTGTCTGCACGGCGGCTTCCTCACCGTTACCGTCACCATCACCATCATCATCATCACCTTCATCATCATGATCACCATCATCATCATCATAACCATCATCATCATCATCATCATCGCCATCATCATCATCATCATCATCGCCATCATCATCATCATCATCATCATCGCCATCATCATCATCATCATCATCATCATCATCATCATCATCATCATGATCACTTCGACTAAAACCGTAGATGGGAAAGAAAAAGAAAAAGGTGCGGTGAAAACACCAAGACGAGCCGTTTTTATTCCCTCTGGTCGATGTTCCTGATGGAAAATCTTGCATTCAGGTTTCCCCTGATTACAAAATGAAAAATAAAAACCATCATGCAAGTAGTCTAGTAGTGGTGGAAGTGTGGGGGTATGAAGAGGAGGGGCAGGCGTGGGTCCTTTGAAAGCGCTTTTAATAAGAATAAAAAAAAACGACGTGCTTTTATCTCTTTTATTTTAATATTTATATCAGTCAGTCCTTTTTTTCATCCGCCATATTTCATAAGTCTTTTTTTTCAGGTCCATTTTCCCTGTAAATATTTCTCTTTTTGTTTGTTCTTGTGTTTTTTGTTTGTTTGTTTTTGTTTGTTTGTTGTTTTTTTTCCTCCGTATCATACATCGCACTCTGAGTCACTGGATGTGACGGACAGGATGGACGTCCCAGTATCAACTCTCTCTGTCATACTGGAAACGCTGGTGGTGGGACTGGCCGCGGTCGAAGGCGACTCTGCCGAGCTGTGAGGGGTGAGGCCGGCCTCTGAGAGGGACCTCATACCGCCCGGTCCTATTGCTTGGTGTTGGAGCCTAGAGAAGAAAAGAAGCGAGGAGGGGAGAAAAAGGGAAGAAAAAATTGAGAGAAATGGCAATTAGACCTGAGAATGTCCCCCTTCCCCTCCTCCTACTACAAAATAGGGGTTCAAACTCGCTTTTCTTTTCCCTTGCCGGCCCCAGCCATGCATGCATGCTTTTATCAAACAGCCAGCTTTGCTTTTCAGGGGACAAAACACAGCGCTATTTAGACTACCAAATGTTAGCAGAAATTAAATGAAGCTCTATTTATTGTTACTATTACTATTTTTATTTTATGTTATTGATTTATCATCGTCAATGCGCGAGACAACCATCTGAACTCGTTGTCAAAAAATTATTTTGTTGGTATTATGCATCCCGAGATATTTTAAATAGAACGATTGTGTGTTACTTTGTTTATATCTGTTTATATCTTATGCTTATATCTGGGCATTTTTATTTAAGCCCCATGATTGCAAAGCCGAACAATTCTTGGTTTTAACATGAAAATGCTTGCCTTTGTACAAATGTAAACTGTCATGAGCCTTTGACGCAGACGTGGTTTATCCTGATGAAAGTGTATGAATGAGTGATATTGAGATCGTGGTTACTCCAATCATCCTGAATGTTTATCTCCAGTCCACTCATGATAATAACTCCACCACGGCGGGATAATGTCAGTGCCGAAATATATCTATTCATTTATCAAAAAGATTAGAATAGTGTTCATATGGCTTAGTTGTCTCCGCGGTATTTTTTTAATCAATTACAGCATTTCAATGTAATGATATACCACACATAACGTTATGAATACAGCTTATGTCTTAGACGCATGCTCCTTTTAGTGAAGTAATGTCAGTCATTTGATTTTTAACCTTTGTGTTCAACAAAACTTCACTTGAGAACAATAACAATTCTTGTGTAGGCTACATAAAATCTCCTCACAAGCTTTAAATTTAAATAAGATATAAATTAGCATTAGAAAGAAATGCTAATTTCACAACATTCGAAATTAATTGCAAAACAAGACAATTACAGTTGTGTTTACATTACAAACGAAACGATTTCATATTTCACCAGGTCAAATATATTAGTCCAGTAATGTTTATTTTAAGTGATACGTATTTTAAAGGTCATTCTCTTAACCCATAATCGTGGTAATTGTTGTTGTTGTTTTCATAAACATCAACTACAAACTGACCTGATTTGTTTCATTATGTTTTGATTTGTGCTTGCAGATTTTTTTGCATTAACTCTTATATTGAAAATGACCTAGAACAAGACATTTTTGTGTAAAATAAACTACACAATAGTCGCTCATTTGCTTTGACAGTAAATTTAGTTTGTACTTGAATTATGTTATTTTACTATTCAGAGTTATTTCAAAATAAAACTCGAAATTTAAAATTATAGTGTTTTTTTTATTCCATATACTCAATTACTATATATAGTAATACAATTTTACTCTAAATAATTATCTATCATTGGATTTTATCTAATTATTTGAATCCTTTATTTATTATAAAATATAACATAAAGAACTGCATATATTTAGTACAGTTGTAAGTATTTATACTTAAAACGAAGTGTTTTGAATGTTTACTCGGATTTGACTTCATAACAAAGATGTCACCGCCTGCTCCCTCCACCTGACTGACTGTCTGACTTTGTATTTCTCAAACACTTTATCCGAAAGCGTTGCGTCTGTTTCAAAGCATTCCCCTTGTTTTCTTTAAAAGAAAATTTTTTTTGGACGGATTACGATCATTCTCGCGTTAAGGAGAGGAGAGGAAAACAAGCACCAACCTGTTTTTGGCTGCCGCGGCTCTGTCTCGTTGCCTCCGGTTTTTAAACCAGTTTCCGACCTGTGTGGGAGTGAGTCCTGTGGCTTGAGCCAGTTCCCTTTTCTTGCTGGGGTTCGGATACGGGTCCTGCAGGTACCACTCTCTCAACAGGCTCCGCGTCCGCTCTTTGAAACAGTGCGTCTTCTGCTCCCCGTCCCAGATGGTCCGAGGCAGCGGAAACTTCTTCCGCACCCGGTACTTGTCGACCGGTCCGAGCGGGCGGCCGCGCAGCTTCTCGGCCTCCTGGTAGTGCGCTTCCAGCCACATGGCCTGCAGTTTGCCGTGCGAGTCCTTGGTGAACTTGTGGTTCTCCAGGATGTGGTAGAGGTCTCGGAAATTCCCCGTGTGGAAAGCCACCACGGCCCGGGCGCGCAGGATGGACTCGTGCTTGTTGATCGCCTCGCAGGCTCCCGGAGCCACGGGCAGCGACCACAGGAAGCGGCCCAGCCTCTCGATGTCCCCGGTCTCCTCCAGCGTCTCGCAGACGCTCGCCACCTGCTCCGGGGAGAAGTTGAGGGTCGGTAGCTGAAACATGGACAAGTCTTCCGGAGACCTGCTGCTGGGAGCGCTGTTCGCCACGAGCAGTGGGCGATCAGCGAAGTTAGGCAGGAAGAAATGGGAGGGATAAAGCTCTAAAGGGGATCTGAAAACCATGGAAATGACCTGAGAGAGAAAGAAAATTATCGAGAAAAAGAAAAACCGAAAAATACGGCAAGTAAAAAAGGTTGAATGATTCAATGGCTATCGCCTAATGACACCAGCCTCATAATATCTCCCCCCTAAATCCGCCGTTGAGTGTAGCATTGAAACATTTTGTTTCCCTTTTCTATTGGTCTTCTTGGTGTCGTTGTAACGTTGTCATGGCAGCCCTGCCAATCACTGTCAAGCGTGCCAATCATTAGCCAGTACGTAGCGCGAGGCTTTCACCACTTGTGCAGCACGCACGGGGGGTTATCAGAGTCTCCGATCTCCACAGCAACCCTCCCACCGACCCGCGCGCATCAGGCGCAAGCCAATGCTCGCCTATCTGCTGAATGGAATGAGCAATTAGAGGGTGGAATATTATTGCGATCTTAACGAGGCTCGTTAAAGCTAAAGAAGATATGTAGACTGGAGATGCTTAGCAGAGAAGGGAGGGAGGCTGAGGGAGCTTTAAATGGGTGACAAATGGACAAGCAGTGTCTGTAACTCGGGAATACAAGCGATCCTTAGAACCGAATCAATTTTTATAATATTTTTGTTTCATTTTATTTATTTTTTTTGTAGAATAGAGACGATTTTGTTATCATTTTCTGTCATCCCATTCATTTTTTGTGTGAAGCACTGTCTTGCCATGCATTTATTGTTTTCTAAGATATCATACTGTGGCGTATATGTTTGAAAAATGTTTTGACTTCTACCCTGATCTGTCAAAAAAAAGGGGGGGGGGTGGGGGTGGGTGCAAACAGGCTCTGATCATGACTTTATTTGAGCTCGTGGTGTGGGTGGGTGCTGGTCCGGGTGTGCGCCGCTGCGTGATGCTGCTCCCCCTCCCGCCGTCCCGGCCCTGCTCTGGGACTCCGGCTGCAGCGATGGCCCCCTGCCCGCTGATAGCTCCGCATCCAGCAAAGTGTGTTGTTTCGTATGAATATCGATGAGCAGCGATGACTTGACTAAACAGAGATCATTGCATTTGGACAATTAAATTGGTGTATCGCCTCATCGCATTTTGTTTTGATTTGTTGTTTTTTTTTTGTTTTTTTTGTTTTTTAATAGTCCGACCCCCAATTAAAACCATTAGGCTTGTAGAATTACAATCAAATTGCAACATGAAAGCTTCTTGGGGACATAAAAGCAGTTTTCATGTATTTGATCAAGCGGTAAGGACGCGATCAATGTCCGCATCCAGTCACAGGGTTCGGCTTATAGCGGTCAAAGCGGTGTGATTTTCATGTTTATGGCTGAAACGGCTTCATATTTAGACAGGGCTTATAGGGTGTTAAAATAGTGTGAGTTCACTCCAAAACGAACAAGGAACACATTGTGAAGGAGCCATGTACAAGGCGTAGCATCTAGACTCGCTTAATCCGCCCTCAATAAAGCTGACATAATGATCCTAAGCCGCCTTTCTACAAATTCATTCAGGAATTCAAAACTTTTTCCCGACTTGGACGTTTTCCGGTGCTGGAAACATAGACCACCGACTTCAAGCTTCCCGAGACAGTAAGTACACAAGCTCCACGTGCATGTGCAGTCAACGCTACCTGTTTACCATTTAACTTAACTGCCACACTCGCAGTTATTCTGCGAGAGTTTGCGCACTTTTACGCACCGGCGTTTGGGCGTAAAGGAGTGTTTTCATGTCTGTATATGTAAGTTTCGCGCACATGTGAGTTGTGTAAGTGTCTGTGTCTGGAGGTGTGTGTGGTGCAGAGCAGGGGTTGTGATGATCTTGCAGCAGGGTCAGACGTTTGGTTGAGGTTGTGAGCGCGTGTTTCTGTGGGGGTAGGGCAGAATATGAGATCAAACCTGTCCACTGCGCTGCGACACGAAATTCAGGAGGACTAATTCCAAGTGGCACTTGAATTGGTCCCATTGGAAAGCTCTGTGGACTGGAAGTAAAGGCTGGTATTTTCGGGCTGTTGTTAAAACTAACCTCCTAGCCTATAACCCATCTCCCCCACCCTCCTCCCCTCTCTTTCTCCCTCTCTCCTACACACACACACTCACACACACACACATGCATGCAAGCACGACCCCAACACTAAAGTTGAGAGTGCAGGCTTAGCAGGTCTACTTCGAATATGCAAAGCCTCCTACCTGACCGGGTGCACTAATTTAGGTGACCACAATTGAAGCCAAGGCTGCAGGTATTATCCAGCATTATGTTTTGGAGGAGCCTTGTTTGGGAGTCGCCCTCGCAGGCACTTCGGAAATCACTCCTAGAAGAGACTAGAGGTGAAATGGAAAACCTGAATGGGGATTGAGGGAGGAAAGCCACTGGTAATTCACATTCTTTTACATCGCTTTTGTTTACGTTAAGCATGTAATTAACACTCCCCAAACAAGTTTATTCACCTGCCGTAATTGTGTGTTTATCCGAGAGCTTGCTGAATGTTCCCAGCAGCGGGGTACGGGAGCTGTGAATGCACACGCAGCATTTAGCGTCTTCTCCGTTTACTTACAGCCTCAAGCACCAGACACGACAAAACAAACATCAGTTTGCAAGCTACAACACTGTAAATGCGTTGGCCAAACAGACACAGATGTCTGTCAACTGTCTTATCCGCATCTCTCTTCCTCTTCTGTGACCTTATTCTTGGTGAATTTCAGTAAAAGGGAATGCAAAAACTTTGCTTTGACAAGAAGTTTTATCTAACTAAAGTGATGCATGCTGCTCTCCTGTGGTTCTTGTGCCAGGCGGGCATCAGTTGCATGTCGATATCTGCCATTTAGTAAGTTTTGGTTGTTATCAGTCCGTTCCAATAAGGGGAGCAAATAAACAAAGCTGACGTTACGTCATGTTCGGGAGTGAGAGAGAGAAGGGGACCGGAAGAGAGAAAGAAAGAAAAGGTGTTGACTGGAAAAGGTAAGAAGGAAAGAGAAAGAAGGCACGAAAGAAAGGATCTTGCTTTATTTTTTTCGTTTCTTTTCTTTTTTTTTTCTTTTGCTCCCTCGTTGACCCCGTTTTGGCAGAGGCTGGCCAGAAAAGGCAGCACACCCCTCCCTGGCAAACACAGGACAGGCTCATGTGCTGCTGCTCCATCCTGGATTCATCCTAACAACGCGCAAGACGGGACTTGGGAGACTAGACGGGTGCGTAAAGGGGAAAAAAGCATTATTGTTATCCTTCAAACGATGTTGTTTATATTATTTGGATCACATTTTGCTTTAATTTTCCTGTCAATAGATTTTTAGTATTTTTAATAATGAACAAATGTTAACGTTTCCCGTTAACGCTCGTACCCTTTTCTTCTTGCTGCTGTTTTATTTTATTGCATTTTTTCTCTCCACGTCTTTTTAATTTCCTACAGAGATATGCGCAGAATCCCGATCACAAAGCGTTTCAAGCCGAGCCTGGATCTGGCACCGGGTCACTGCTGCTTCACTGCTCAGTTTGTCCGAGATCTAGGTAGAAATTCAGCGGCGCCTCCCGTAAGTTCTGCCCTCTGCACGCGGACATGGTTTCAATGATGTCCTCAAATATTTTATAGCATTACGCATTAATAAGTCCACCCCAATTAAGTTTGAACAGCAACGCAAATGTTTCGACTATTTTTTAGTTCATTGCTTCCCGTGTGTATGTACCGGGCAGCGGTGCAGAGCAGATGTGGAGCCGGGACGGGGCGCAGCATCCCTGCGTCCCGCTGACCGATCCACGGAACACGGAGACTCCACTGCTACACTGTAAAAAGTGTCAGTATGAAGAAGTCATTTATTGAAGGACCGTACTTTAAAAAAATAAATACAATTCATTAATTGGAATATTTGTTTATTTAAAAAAAGGTTTACATGAACATGTTTTTTTTCTAAATCTGTTTTGATTAAGAACATATTTAAGCCAATTAGTTTGAATCAGTGCTATATTCAAAGCTTTAATGACAAATATCAAAGTTGTTATAATTCGCTGATAGAGAATAACACTTTGGTGCGTCACAATTATGCAGTTTGTAAATTTTTGTGGCGTCATCTTTTTGGCCAGTGCTAGATTATTTTGTGCAAAAAGAGTTTAAAATCAGAACCGGGTCGCTTAGATATTTTTTGCAGCGTATTGGGAACTGGGAAAAGCACGCTGCCACCTGCTATAACAGCGGGTTTCTTTTTCAAATTCCCTTTCAAACTCTTTACTGACGAAATTTTTCATATAATCTTAACGATGATTTGCATCTTATGGTCGATTATCGTACTTTAAAGGGTTGCTGATTTCTAATCACAAGTGCAATACTTTAACAGTATACTACTTAATTTAGAGGCAAACAATCAGTGTCTTAATTTAAATTCAAAAAAAGTATTTTTTATGCAAGTGTTGTGACAATGATCAGTAAATGTGGCGCCAACTTTAATAGCAGAGCTTGTACAAAAGTTTTTAACATCACTGTTCCTCTCTCCCTCTCCCTCCCTTCTTTCTTGTATTGTTTTTATTGTGTGGTCTCATTAGGGGGACTTCCTGGCAGGGCTGGGAGCTTGTATCGGAGCTGTCCAATCAGTGTATTTACACGGGTTGTTAGCGACAGTTAATGAGGGCTCCTCCCCGGGCCGGTAGAGAAAGGCGCCTCAACATTAAGATTTACCTTGTGTCAACTCGTTACTTCTAATGAAGCCCCCCTGCAAAAGCCTCCTCGTACTCAATGGAGCCGTGCGCCCGAATCTTGTGTGTGAGAGTCTGGAAGAGTGAGCTGCGAGCCGGCCTCCCTCTCCCCCAGACCCCTTTATCCGCTCACTCGGGGAGAGTTGCTTTTTCTCTGCAGGTCCATGGTGTGTGCATGCTGTGTGTGTGTGTGTGTGTGTGTGTGTGTGTGTGTGTGTGTGTGTGTGTGTGTGTGTGTCTGTGTGTGTGTGTGTGTGTGTGTGTGTGTGTGTGTGTGTGTGTGTGATGCGTGCGTGCGTGCGTGAGATAGATAGATAGATAGATAGATAGATAGATAGATAGATAGATAGATAGATAGATAGATAGATAGATAGATAGATAGATAGATAGATAGATAGATAGATAGATAGATAGATAGATAGATAGATAGATAGATAGATAGATAGATAGATAGATAGATTGGTGACCATTCCTCATGAAATGTTCAGTTTCACTTAATGTGGCAGAAAAACACTTCTATCACGCTGCAGGTCTTTAAAATCGGATATCTTTACAGTGTGGGAGATTAAAATAAATGTCGTCTAATCGTTACTAAAATTACGATCCGATGGAGGAAAGACGGCCAGGGGGGTGTTGGTGGTCGCCTGACCCTATCACAGACGTGATTGGTATTCCATTGTTTGCTGTATGAGGCTTGACACGTCAGCTTATTGCCTCCGCAGAAGTAAGTTCATTTACAACCATCCTCCAACGCACATGAGAGCACAGATTGGGCTGTGATGGCCCCTCTGTCCACCCCTCGTCTGGCCCCCGGTGCGGGTTGTTGAGCCGCATCAGCAACACATCACTGCCCCTCAATTCAGGTACAAACTGGAGGAGTTTGGCAGATCCCTGAAGTGGACTCCCCTCCTACTCTCCTAAACCACAGAGACACCACTTAAAAATCAATTAGGCTCGTCTGGTCTCTCTCCCCTGCCAGTGATCGTTTCAAAAATGAGTGGCTTCCATCCAGTTTTGGGACGCATTTACACTAAAAATCCAAATAAGTTCAATATTTAATTCTAACTGGGTACAGTTGGGTCTCTCACTGGCTTCAAGCTTTCGGAATATACATATTTTAGCAACTTATTTTTGCCACACATTACCTCTACAATTAGCAGCTTCATAGCCTAAATCCCGACTTTCCTTCTAGATTGTAGCCTGCCTTGTGCTGGCTGGCATGCAGCATGCTTGGGATGGAAGAGTGGTAAGTTGATGTACAACGCTATTTGTTAAACAAATCAGGTGATAACTTGGTCTCAATATATTTTTTGATATATATTATTAGAAAATGTTTCTGAAAATCACTTGATTAATCTTTCATCATTGCAATAACTTAAATGCGCATTTTCTCTTGTCGTGTTATTCAGCATCATCAGCTTAGAGCACATGACTTAATATCATAATGTGACAAGGAGCAGCAGCGCCGGAGGAGGTGGTGTGCTCGCTCTTCCAGGTATATGAGCTGATTTGGGGACATGCAGGGAGGAAGGAAGATAAAGAGGTTAATATATTAGATGCATTGCTCCAAGCTTTGCATCTGATGCTCATCTTCAGCTCTTCAACGACATTTCTTTTAAACAAAACAGAGACAAGCACATTTTTTCACAAAATATATTTCGCCTTGCCAACGCTGAAGAGAAGCTGCAGGTGCACACCGACCTTAACCGCGTTATAACAGAAAGGCCCGAGTGGCACGATCACCACTCTCCCAAGAAAATAAGAAAAAAAAGTTTGGGATTTGACTGTCAGGACTGATTAAGCACCGCGCTCCTCCGCTCAGATAGGAGCTGCGGAGATGGCCCTTTAGCCCGGTGTCGCAGGAGCTGACAAGCTGTAATTACTGATGCTGACATATCCCTCTCAAAGTTTAGTGTGTGGGATGCCCACACCAAAGCACCGTGCAGTCGAGGCTCTGCAGCTCCTGCAGGCCGCGGAGTCCCGTAAAAACCCCTTGCTCAGGTGCTCCACTGGCCGCGCCTTCCGCAGGAGACCCGTCCATGTCCAAAAGTGAAAAAGCCTCTTAATTATGAACTATAGTGATAGGGTGACGGGGATCTAAAGGCTTCATGACCACGAGAAAATATTATACCGCGATAAACATGATGTAAAAAAGTATGTTTAAATGAGTTTAATATAGGTTTTGAGTAATTACAAAAGTTGATATGTTCAATTATGTATTAAGTGTCACCACTCTGCTTCTCTTCCGCTTAATAATTATGCAATGGCATCTTTAAAATACAGGTTCAGGTTTATCTCGTCACAAGCCTAACGAATACAACAGTTATACCTTAAGATATTTGCTGTAACCCCTTATAGTATCAAATATACTCAAATGATCAACAAATTCGAGGGAGCCCTTGGGGGCCTTTGTCCTGCGGGTCACTTCAGAGGTAAATATTTGACTTTTTTATCCACACCCTTTCTCATTCACTGCATTCTTTACTGCCAAATTATTTTGGAACCAAAACATCTAAGTATAAATATATTTAAAAAAAAACAGTCAAAAGGTGTATTCGTATTTTTACGCACAGAATATACGCACAGTTTTGTACTGTGAATAAATTATAACTTTATGGTAAAACTACACGCAGATGTATTCCATTTAAGAGCAGGTATTTCTTCCAGGATTTACTTTCACTCCAGGCCTATGGATATGTGTACATTTCCATGCCAGAATCGCGACCCAGTATTTTGTTAACACTCACTGCTCGTCACGCGCATTTAATTCTTCTCACAACATGCAGGAGTTGAGTTTTTTGACTGGTAAATGTTCCCATTAAAGCATCAGTCTCCTATCAGCCAACTTGAGTGATGTATGGCTGGATCGTGCCCCCTCTCCTCTCCTAAGTGTTAAACCTGAATTATGGTTCTGCGTTAAATCGACGCAGAGAACCGCGTAGCCTACGGCGTCGGGTAAGCGGCGACGCACACCGTACGGTGTCCGTCGCCGCTTACCCGACGCCGCAGGCTTTGCGTTGGTGTAACGCGGAACCATAAATCAGCCTTTAGTGCGTATGTGTGAAGGCTACACCACAGTGTCACCCACGATCTCGCTATTATCTCACATTTTAATCGTGGTGTTTGCATGGCATGGCAAAGACTCTCTCTTTCTCTCTCCTTCTCCCCCTCTCTCTCCCCTCCTTGACTGCAGATTTTGACATTACTCCACTCGATTGCCCGTTTACCCCCAAGTCAAGTTTGAGGCAGGCATGAAGTGTAAAAGAGGCGGGCCATGTCATATCCGTTCAACGTGCATGGGATTGTCAGCCTGCGCGGCTGTGATCATTGTTCAGGAGAACAATTCCTGCTCGGAGCAGACAGGAAGACTGCATATCACACAAACGTGGAGGAATAGTTTCAAATATGCCCGTGTTTTTCTCATCAGCAGTCGCAATACATTCATCACGAGTACGCGCTTTGCTTGTTCGCCACTCGTGGATTGATAAGGTGCTTTGCCCCGTACGTTCAGGTTGTTCCTCATTAACATTCTGCAGCCTGCTAAAACGTTTCAAAGAGAAACTAATCTGAGGTCACCGTCCTCTTCCTCGTGGACAGCACTCAAAGGTTATTAATATTAATGGAATATATCTGCCTTAATAGGCTACGAAAACACTTTTCTTTTCACTATCCCACATGGAAGTGAATTTGAAAGACCACGAAAACCTTAAGAAACTCTGAGATCATTAGTGTTAATGTTTTATTGCTTAGAGATACAAAACTTAGAGGAATATCTGAAAAATAGCCAGATTAACTAATATTTGAAACATTTTAAATTTTTAGGCTCAAATATTATATGATTCCACAGATGAGTTGTGTACAGTAGACATATATATTAATATGGACCTAGACATATTCTATTGTTATCACTTCAGAAAAGCACACAGTTGTTAATATACTCATTTGGTTCATAATTAGAGCTATTCCCGTCCATGGCGGGATTTAGCCAAAGTGTGCAAGTTTTATCCATGTCGCCAAACTGGAAAAATTACTGCCCTCTCACAGTGTGTTAAAACAAACAAACATGCATTTTAAAATGCATGATTAGTCCGAATAGAATGATCCTAACCATTCTTGGAAATGAAGCAACTCCCGTTGCCAAGCAACAAATTGGTTTAGTGTCTCTCAGGTGTGTTTATCCAGCGTCGCAAGCGCAAAGACTCAGCAGCCAATTAGAGACAAGGTAGAAACTCCCATTCTCTCACGAGGGAATACCCACTCTATCTGGATAATAACACGGCTATTATTAATAATTATTGTACACAAAAATCGTTATCGGAGAGGGGAAAATACATGTTCATTCATTTAAATAAAGCAATATTTTCAGTTTGGTTTGTGGCATAGTCTAAAACGAATGCAATAAGGGCTTTAGGTGCTGTTATTAATATCATTGTTATCATTTTTCTGTTGGCCCGTCTTGTATAATGAGTTTTGAATTGACTGGTGGAGTGACGCGCATCAGCTGTGCGGACTGGTCTGCACCGTATCAGTGGTTTGTATCAGGTTAGTAGGCTCACCAAGCACAATCACCCCCTGTTATTGAAACCGTCATGTTTTCATGGGGCCCACACACACACACACACACACACACACACACACACACACACACACACACACACACACACACACACACACACACACACACACACACACACACACACACACACACACACACACACACACACACACACACACTGGTGAAATCACAGCAGCCCACATCTATCTTACGATCTCGTCTGCACAGTTTGCCCGTTCCAACAACAAAATACAAAAATGTGAAGTGATATAAATTATATTTCACAATAGACTGACATGACCCATTTCCCTCTCGCAATATACATTATTTGCAATATATTAACTTTGCTATTGCCGTTCATTCATTATTCAGCATTGGGTTGGATTATTAGCATTGGATGGCAGATGTCGGAGCGTGATGGAGATGTTTATGTTTGACTGATTTGAGGAGCCATTGTTCGCCCACTTATCAAACATTCATGTGAGGCAGCTGTAAATGTGGCTCTTCGCCTTAATGTGGCCGCTTCATTTCACTCCTCAAGCAACTGACCCATTTAAAAGGAAGTTTAGTTTCATCTGGAGAACATATATACAAAATAGCCAGACAGAATATCAATATATTTATAAAACGGAACTGATCTAAAAATCCCTCCCTGCTGGATAAACACGTCTGTGAAACTGATTAACACTCATAGCGTGATGCAAAGAAGATTGCAGGGGGAGTACAATAAATGCAGGACATAATGGCATCATAAGCAATTTCCCAAAACTCTAAATTTGACAAAAACTATGTTTATGTTTGCTTACCGAGTTAGTTAAGAATGGCGACCAAAATTAGCTCTGATGTGAGTTTATAAATGCCTCGTTACTTTTTCATGACTGAAAATTACGTTCATAATTGTTTAGTCTTCTAAAAGAAAGACTAATGTCAATATTACTATGAATATTATATTTTATTTTGGTATCACAATTATATCCGTTTATTATCAGGATTTTCTTGCGTTTTTTTCATTTAGAATACATTTTCATCATCTTGTTATAGTTTTTTTTAAATCACCTATAAATGGATTTTATCAGTTCAGTTGTGACACCACCTGCTTTGCCCGGCGGTAAACGCAATCTAAGGACGTGTATCTTTACCACTTTCATACTGGTAAACATGTCCACTCTGCAGCTCTCTGGTGCTTCAGCTTCGTATTTTCATTTGACTGTGGCTGCACAGACAATCCAGAGTCCGTGTCTCTTTGTAATTGCCCTGTGAACACGGTGGTTTTCATTCTTTTGACCCCTCCATGAACAGCACGCCTCCGCCCTCGCTGCTCCCGTCCACCCTTTCCAAAAAGAGCCACACAATGCTGCGTGTGCGTGTGTGCGCTCTGCGGTATGTGGGCTAAATGTCGTGCAGAGGTAATGGGAAGTAGTCGGAAGGTAAGGTCGCGGGTTCACTCCAGGGTTAAAGACACCCGTCCATGGCTCCTGTTTGCTTTTTTCCTCTCTCCACAACTCTGCATCCTTCCTACAGGAGGATGTGTCCGCAGTGCCACCGTCCTCACCCCGCAGCAACCCCGTCACTGCACACACTCTGTTTGTTTTTGTCCGTTTATTAAATCTTCCCCCGGCAGGAAAACCACCAATATAACTACGTCACCGGGTGCTGGTGAGTTTAGCACTTTGCATCCCTTCTCTATATCCCTGAGAAATCTTTTGTGTTTTTTTTTGTGCTTGTGAAGACTCTTGTCTAATTATATCCTCACCGGGTGTTCAAGGCTCTCCCAGTTTGTCCTGAGTTTTTGGTGAGATTTTTCCTTTTCTTTGCCCCCTTTTAGGGTTTCATGTTGAATTACTTTTTTTTCAGTTTACAACAAAGTTGAAATTGAAAAACTAAATGACATTGTAAAAAACATTAAAACATTTAAATTGACATTGAACACAATGTTATGAATAAACAGTCAAAAGTTTTAATATATTTGCTTTGCTCTTTTCTTTAGAGAGTGTTAATCAAGTTATTTTTACTTTCTCTCCAGTTAAACTGCACACAACAGAAATAATGACACTTGTATAATTTATTTATGTTTTGATGAATCCACAGAATAAACCACATTTAAGTAGGAGGACAATGATGTCAGCTGAAAGAAAAGATGTTCCTTTTTACAGGACAGAGATTATTGTTATTATCTCATTAGAGATAACTGCCTGGGTCAGGTGGGTTATCCGCCATTTTAATTGCCACTACATCACTGTGCAACCCTTTGACCAATTTATGAATTTCCCTCTAATGTAATAAGAATATATGACTTCGATGTCAGGTCTCCATGTGATGTTTCCTTCAAGAAACCGAGTCAAACACTAATCATTTCTGCCGCTTATGTAACGAGGGGGACTCTCTTCCAGCAGCGGTTGCGTTTTATTTCATTTATTTTTTCATACAAGTCTTATTTAATGTGTCAAGTAGGCTACAGCTTATATTTGTGCAACACTTTTATTTGAATAGATGTTTTTGTGTGAATATGTCAAGTCCATTTTATGATTGTTATAATGAACTTTAACATACAATCCCTTTTTCTAAAGGACACAATCAATAAAGCTTGTTTTCAAACTAACTTGGGATCAGTGTCACTTTCAAATTCACAGATATATGCATGGTTGGGAAATCTGCTATTTTGTGACTGGAAATTGATAGATGAGACACTCAAAAGTTCATGTTACATCTTGGCTATTTCCGATTTTATATATCCATCTATTTTATTTTACTATATATTATAGCAGAAATATATGTTTAAAATTATAGGCCTAATTTGGGCCTGAAATGATTTCCTTTAATTTTGTTAAATGTAATTTATTAGTACATAATTACATATATTAAATTATTGTAATTAGCAAAACCACATAATATACATCAATATAAAATTTGGTAAGATGGATAACATGGGAAAAAAAGATTTCTTTCATGGATAAGGTTTAAGATTATAGTATTTATGATGGCTCTTTAGATAACAAAGTGCTATGTACCCCTATTATTCATACTTTTCCCATTAAAAACAATGCTGCCGAGAGCACAGAGGTCATACATCCTCATTTGCTGCTGTAAATGTGTACAACACAAACAGAGAAGCTCTAAAATGAAGAAAAAATACTATTTTTGTGGTCTTCCATTTGGAGCGGAATCCCTCGGGCTAAAGATGTGAAAAACTCAGCATGTCAGGGGGAAGCAGCATGCACATGAAACAACCCCAACAAAACTACAATTCCCACTGTCAATTCACATGAAAAGAGAAATGAACGGAGGAAGCATGGCAGAAGGTAAAGAAAGCAAAAGAATCAGAAATGGATAAAGTCTGAAGAAGTCACATATCTTCAAAGGTGATTGAGATTCATCTGGCAGAAATCAAAACAGAACAAGATCGTAACAGAGGTGCAGTATAGCTGTTGATTGGCACTGAGGAAGTCTGTTTTATTGTTACCTTCCCCCTGTTTTTGTCTTTCTCTGTCTCTCATCCTCTCTCTTTTGCTTTGTGTTCACATAGAGACATCTAGGACAGTGAGATTTTGGTTGTCTGCCTATCTGCTCCTCACCACGGTGCCCCTGAGATCAAGCAAGCAAGGAGAGTACACACACACACACACACACACACACACACACACACACACACACACACACACACACACACACACACACACACACACACACACACACACACACACACACACACACACACACACACACACACACACACACACACACACACACTTTTAGGCACCACAGAGGAAAGCAGCTTGGCTCTGTGTTACACCGAAAACCCCACTTTCTCTCAATCAAACAGACAGGTAGACAGCTGGGTGTTACGCTAAATCCCTTCCCCCATGGGCCCCTCCTAACAAGGGCGCCGCTCTTACTGTCACTTCTCTCTGTGTGTTGCTCTCTTTATCTCATGCCTCATGCTCAAAAGTAAGAGAAGACGGTCCTTTTTTTTTTAAATATGGAGCCGTGATATGATGTATGTATTTTTTTTCTTCCAAGTTTAGAGGGGACGATAGGGTTTTAAATCGCAGGAGAAGTCAACAAAAACAACTATTTATACAATGCAGAAAATAAAACAGTGTTTCCAAGAGAAGTGTTATCCACACTTGTGTTATCTGCACTTCTCTTGTCTCTTGTCACCGTGACCTGTAAGTTCACTCCTTTTAAGCACCACTTCACCCTCAAGCCCACTGGTGTGTGTGTGTGTGTGTGTGTGTGTGTGTGTGTGTGTGTGTGTGTGTGTGTGTGTGTGTGTGTGTGTGTGTGTGTGTGTGTGTGTGTGTGTGTGCTGAGAGCTGTTTGATTTCTTGTGTGTGGCGTGATAGAGAGAGATGAGAGAGGATGATGGTCAGGCTTGGCCTACTGACTCATCCACAGCGAGAACAGTGTTGATACAGGAATGAAGCCATCAAGCACTTACACACACAGCCTCTCCCCATCACTCTTTTGTTATGTTTGCCAGTGATGATGATCTCACCACATAGCAGGACTAAGCCTCAATAGTTAGCCAGTCTGATAGTTTGGCAGGGAGAGGAGCAGTCAGTCAATGTCAGCCATGTCAGCCAGTAGCAGCTAATTATATACATATTTTAAAAATTCATTTAGTCTGATACAGATACATGAAAACAGAAACAGAACATATCAATGATGCCAGCTGGTAGCTTTGAATGTTGATTTGACAGTTATAAACTCAACTCTGCAACGTCTCACTATTATGAATTAACTTGGATCAAACCCAGAAAAGAAGAAGAGAAAGAGGAGGAGGAAGTGTGTGAGAAGCATTGTTGTTCCCAACACTCCTCTTCGCTCTGCCTGCCTTAAAAAGTGAGAGAGTCAGCACATTCAAATCCAGGCAAGATTCATGTTATAAGAAAATAAGCCTCTCCCAAAGAAATAAAAAATCTCTCTAAAAGTATCTGAGGTTGACAGGACTCTTAACGAAGGCCCAAAAGAAGGGACTTAAAGGGTTAAAAATATCACAGCCTGTTTAGAAGCTGTGCTAACTTCAGCCAAAATAAACATACAGAAGTTCAGTTCATTTAAAGTGATCTTTGAAACCCTTTAACTGTTTAACATAACTCACTCCCGTTTATCAATTTTAATCATTTAAATACATTACAATTGTTGAGCAGTGTACAATTATTTCTCTCTTTCTCTACAAATTATTTTCATGTATCGCACTTGCATGATTGATTTGTCTTTGACTGAGAAATGTTTGTAGAAACTTAATTTATTTTCTTTAATAACTGCATTATTTCTACATTAAATAAGTCTAGGAAGCTGTGTCAATACTTTTTTTCTTAAAAATGAAATCTTGAAACACCTCTGTCTAGTCAGACAAGGACGTCTACAGTTTGTTATTTTATTTGAGGGTTTAAGTTGTCAGCAGCCAGCTCTTGTTGAAATGAACTCAGGTGATTTTCACTCAGTGAAATTCAGTTTCTGAGGAGTGTAAAATTTCCTTCTCCGTTTTTTTTTTCAAAGTGTTGAAAAGTATGTAAGAAATGAAAGAATAGTCAGGCATCTGCGACAAAGCGCTCTGAGCACACCACAGAAAGCTGAAAAAGAGAATAATGTGTTCTTATCGATTGTTTACCAGATAATAGCCTTGTTGTCACTTATCTAACAGTGCCTGCTTGATTGAGTTTCACTTCCCAGAGGCTTTCCCGCCATACTGCTACGAAAAAAAGGGAGCAGAATAAAATAAAAAAGGGCAGATTTATTAATTCATTTTATCATTTTAAATGAGAGTCAGAGTTGACCTGCAAGTGGTCTGCCTGACGAGCAAGAACAAAACGCAGTGCTGGAGTCGAAATAGTCTGAGAACAACTGTATCCGTTGTTTTGCTAATCCTAAATGAAATATGTATTCAGTAAAAGGATTAGGGCGTCCAGTGTCATAAAAGAAACCACTTACCAGCTCCAAAGGTAATTTGTAACCTTAGCAACTGCTTGTGGAAATGAATGGGGGATTAGGATTGGCTGCAGCCAGCGCTGTCCTCGTGCAGTCAAAACAACCTGCACACACACATCCGTGCACATGGTACAGTATGTGTACTGGGTGGTTCAGGCATAGTAACGCTAAATGATGCACGTATAAAAGCAAAAAAAAACAAAAAAAATGGAACTGAACTAGAAATAAAAGGTGATTAAGTGTTAAATAAAAGAGAAGCAAAAAAAGGGAACATTTGGATAACTTTCTTTTTTAGCAATCTGTTTTTGACTTAGTTTAAAAACCCCCCACTTATTTTCAATTTTTTTCTTTTTATTTCAACTTTTTTCAGAAGAGGAAACTGAAGTTTGGCGACGTCTCAGAACTCAGAAGTACCAGCCTTAGCGTGCCGTGACTGTGTTTGTGAAACCGACACGTTCAAGACAACTGTGTGTACTGAAAGGTGTTGATTTGAGCCTCACGTGTGCCTGCTCTCCTAACTCAGTCCTTGTGTGACAGTTCTCAGGTAGCAGAGGCCTCAGCTGTACCTGCAAGGTCTCACATTACACATAATGGTGCCAACTCTTGTTTGAAAAGACAAAGGTTGGAGTGTGTGTGTGTTGTGTATGCATAAAAACATTAGCACTAACAGACAGAAACATAAGATTAATAAATGCATGGCTTGAAGGATCTGCAGGTGCAAATTCAACAAAGTGGAGATAAGTTCAACAAGGTCAGCGGAAGAGAAGCCGAGGAAGAGAGGGATTTTGTTCTGAATTGCCACTTCTGTGGAGTTGCACCATCTTGTTGGAGGCATCTCAAATAACTAATTGCTTAATCATGTGGAAGTGACAATAGCCCGACTGGTTCTCATCCCTTCTCTTTCTCTCCACTTTAATCCCTCTGTTGTTTCGTGTGCCCTGCTGTATATGTGTGCATTTGTTAGTTGCTTCACTTCATCTACCTCTCAGTCCATGTGACTCATCATCTTCCTTCTCACACCTCACACTGTCTTATTTTCTGTCACTCCCTCCTTAAGTCTGCGGAAGCTATTAAAACGGTGGCAAATGGCTTCTCCGGTGACATTTGCTGACATTCAAGGAAGTGCATTTATCAGAGTACTACAGTTCACCTTGGTGAATGAAATCCATTTGTGCTGCTGTGATGGCCCGGTGGCCCCTCTGTCTAACTCCTTCTCTCTCCATCCCTGTCCCTAAATGGATGCCCAGTGTACGGGGAAATGGCAAGGTGGCGCACGGCTTCACAGCTGCTCTCAAATGTCATGCTGAAGAAAAAATCTTTAATGGGCTAAGTGTAGCCTTTCCAGCCCTAACTTGTCAGGTAATCAGAAATCGCTCTCTCACTCACTGCCTCCCTCCTAACCCGGCTTTTTTTTTCTCGTTCCTCAGCTCCCTCAGGCCACGACACACCACTAATTACCTGTTATACCAATCGGAGAGTGGGATGGCATGGAGGAGGATGGCTGCTTTTAAAATAGGAGGATATCACATTGTCCTTCTTATTGCCGTCAGTTAGAAGGGCTGCATATTTCCAGCCTGGTGATGTTTTTATACAGCCATGGTATAACACTTTTGCACTGGAGTCACCTGGAATATGACACCTCTTTTTATGAGTGGGTCATTGTCATGCAGGTGGATGGATTTAATTCAGCACATGTACCTGCAGGAACCAAGGTCAACCTGTTGTTAGTGATCGTTGTTCATTTAAAAAGAATTTACATTGTGATTCACAAATAAACATGGGTCTCAAAAAACTTTCAGTTAATGTTTATTATTCTTTTTAGCCATGATCACAATTATTATAGAATAATTGGTATTAGCACCACAGGGAAAAAATAAAAAAAAACATAATAAATAATGAAGTTACAGTCCTAAGGAGACTCTCCTCTCTGTTCAGGTGCAAAGGATTTTTTTCTTGCTTTATCTGATTGTGCACATTCTTCTACCGAGCTCATCTCATGCCTGGTGTGGAGCCCTGGGGCCCCACTGTATCCAAACGTCAAGCTTCTTCTGTCAAAGTGGACTGGCTAAACTTCTGAATGAGTGTGTTTTAAAGTATCTCAACTTTTTCCCAACAAGGTTGGTCTGAAAATAGTCAAACTGTGAGGGGGCGTTAAACTGACAAAAAGAAGGCTTTTACTGCTAGTAAAAGCATTTTCACATTTGCAGACCACACATTCATGTAATCTTTGTGTTTCTGAACCAAATTAACTGAGTCTCACTGCCAGCTTATTACATACTGACACTCTGTGAACAATCTGCAGAATTGATAAAGGCAGCATCGGAAGTGAAACCATGATGCCTAAAGCAAATAACTTGTTGGCATTGCAAGACATTTAACCCAAGCTTTTAATGGTGGAACAATGAAGATTTCTCCTGGACTTGAACAAACCCTCATCTTCAGTATAAGGTGAACCACTAACGCAGAGACATACTGTACTGCTGGAGTATTTATTCTATCACTGTGTTACAATACAAGTATCTCAGTAATTAAAAAAGCTTGAAATTACACATATCTGAGACTATTCAGAAATGTATAATGTTTTTTTTCTTTTTACTTCGGCAAAGTTAGAACAATGAGGGGAAAAAACTAAAGTTTCACAGTTACACACATCAGAATCTCTGGGATGATCTGCTATAGAAGACATCCTGCCTTGTTCCAGTATCAAAAAGATCTAATCCACCTTCTCCTGTGGGCCTGTAGCCCCAACATCTCACACTATGAAAGTTTATTGGCCCACCAGAACAATCACACGTGAAACTTCCAGGACTCACTGCAGTATCACGGTCAGATCAGAGTTGAAGATCATACCTGCTTCAACAAACCCACAGTCATCTGGACAAAGCAGGCAATACAGTGAGGATCATGATCTGGGATTCCTCCAGTGCATTTAACATCATCCAGCCTGCATTACTACATAAAAAACCACCAGAAGACACAGGTGGACGCCTCCACAATCACCTGGATTACTGACTACCTGACAAACAGACCACAGATTGTGTGTCAGGAGCACAGGACCACCACAGGGACTGGACTCTCCACATTCCTCTTTACACTGAACACCTCAGACTTCCAGTGCAAGTTGGAGTCTTGTCATCTGCACAAATACTTAGATGACTGAAGTTGTGGAGTGTATCAGTGATGGACAAGAGACTGAGTAGAGAGAACTGGTGGATGTTTTGTGGTATGATGTAGGAAAAATCATCTCATTTTTCCTTTATGGGAGAAGAAGTGGAGGTGGTGGAGGAGTATAAATACCTCAATGTTCACCTGGAAAGCAGGACGGACTAGCGATACAACATGCTGTGAACAGCTTTTAAATAGGAAGGGACAGAGCAGACTTCGTTTCTTGAGGAAGCTGAGATCCTTCAGTGTTTGCAAGAAAATGTTGAGTATCTTCTATAAGTTTGTCGTGGAGAGTGTAATCACATCTGCAGTCATCTGTCAGGGGAGCAGCATCAGAACATACTGATACAGAAGGCTGGATCTGTTCTGGATCATGGACGACCCTGTGCATCCTCTTTATGACACAGTGATTTAGCCACAGAGGGTCTTCGGTCACAGGCTTCTTTAGATCCAATACAGCTCAGACTGCTACAGGGGATGCTTCCTGCCCACAGCAATAAACCCTTTACACTGAATCTTTCAAAAAATGGATTACTGCAAAAATTAATTCCCATCAGGAATGAATAACGTATTTTTACTTGAATTCAATTACACTGAAATCCCACAAAATGCCAGTGCATATAATGCATACAAAGAACCAACTCCGTGTGATGTCACCAATAGATTTTCTGAAAGTTGGTTAAAGCCAAGTTATTGAGACTCTAGATAATGCCAACCAACCCTGGTTAGTGGAAAATGGTCAAATGGGTATGAACCAGCTGGAACACACCCATTGTAGGTCAGTTAACTTAGCTAATTCAGTAGTTAGCCTTTCTATATTTCTATTTCTGCTGGAAGGAATTAAAAAAAAAGAGTAGTTGAATGTCTTTGGACAACAAATGAGCAACTGTTTATATTAACCTGTGGAAGTAAACAAGGTATTGTAATCATCATAAAAAGTAGATGGAGAAAAGAAGAAAGTAGGTTTCATTTTCTATGTGAGAGAAACCACCGTTACCGCTTTGACGAGATGTGCGTTTTATGAATGTAATTTTTGTTGTGATGGATATTTTCTCTTGGAGCAGAGGTTAAAATCACTTTTTCAAAGGACAGGGTCCCTCTCTTTGTTGACAGGCTCTGCACACACTGCAGTGTTTACCTGCTTGTTGTGATTAAAATGCTAATGCCTGGTGAGGTGCTGAACTCCAAAGTGCTTTGTGGCTGGACAATAGCCCAGCTCAGTGTTGTGAGGCAGGCAGAAGAAGATTGTGGGAGTGGTGTGGAGGCCAGGGCTAACAGTGGAGCTAACCTACCTGACCCACCTGACCCAAGTGTACATGCACACACACGCACACACACGAGTCTTTAGATAGACAAGCAAAAGACAGTATGAGTAGAAGAAAAGCACATGCACGCTCAGAAATCCCTCCTGGTCCGCCACCATATATGAACAAAGGTATGCATGAGCAAAAAGTTGATTCAGTAGCAGCGTGTATAATTATTTTCCTCAAGGCAGGATATTAGAACAAGCCTTCAGAAGGAACAGGCGAGGTATGTAAATACACAAAAATAATTGACAGGAAGAAGATTGTGCAGTGAGGAACAAGCAAAAGAAAATGATTGATGGATTTGACCTTTTTTTTTAATGCGTTCCATCGCAGAGAATACTTAAAAAAATTGAGTTATATATTATTCAAGCTACATTATCTTTCTTTTTTCTCTTTAAAAATGCAAGTCAATTGGCATATAGTATTTAAATAACATCTTGTTGCAATGCAAGCTAAGTACTTCCATAAATATATCCTTTTCTCTCTTTGACAGAAACTGTTTTAAAACATTTTTTTTGGGGAGGATCAATAGACTAAACTGTCTAGATTGGTGGTGAAGGAAACACTCTCATGCAAAAAAAGAAACCAAACCCAAAACAAACCAAAGCACAGCCCTCTGTTGCACGATCAAAATGCATATGTGGCTTTTATGTTTTGCCAAATTTGGTATTTAACCATCAATATATATATGCAGACAACGGGTGGAAAAAAAACTAAGAAAAACAGTAGCTCAGGTGGTAGAGCGTGTGTGTGTGTAGTAAGAAAGTGGTCGGTGAGTGTATATTTGATTCATATTAAGCCCACCTAATCCCTTATCTTATCACAGATACTTTAAACAGAGAACAACAAAAAACTGATGGGAGGATTAAGGTTATGACATTATTGTTACAATTAAACATTATATTGTGCTTTTTACATGTTTTTGTTGCACTTTAAATTGATAAAAGAAATGTTTGAGCTCAGAAGTAACTCAAATTAAAGCAGTTTATTGCACTTGAGCAAGATACACCACACAAATGGAGGACGGCTCTACATTTGTGCACATCTAAAGTACACACATAAACACATGCTACAAAATCTCCAGGGTACTGCTGGTTATTGTTCTGCCGTTGAATCGAATAAGTGAGGGGTTTATGAGTTTCCCATTTATTCCGTGAGCTTCATGTGCTGCCTTTGCAGAAGAGCAGACCCTTTAAAAGTCAGCCCTGTCTCCCTCTCCACATTCTGGCCTTTCATAGCGCCTGGTCCCTTTATTGATAAGCAGGTTTTCCATTCAGAGAAGCATGGGCAGCCATACAAAGACTTGAGAACAGGAAATGACTTTTGAGGTCACACATTATTTGAGAGAAATAATTTAATTTTTCACAGCTTGGCTGTATAAAGATGCAGGTGTAACACTGCAGACGTACCGCACTGGAAAAGGATGAGGCAAAGGCATAAAGACAACTTTGTGTTTCCTCCCCGCCCGGCTCTCGCTGATGTTTTCTCTCCAGCCCTCCCTCGGGGCGGCAGAAATAGGGGTCTCTTACTGTGTGACACGGATGCTGTCAGGGCTTCATCCCCACACAGCAGAGTGAGACCTGCCTCCCAGGGCCGTGTGTATGTCAAAAATTGGTCAACTATCTTTATGGGGACTTTTTTGAGTTTTAAACCACTGGAGTAAGTGCATTTCGGGAAAGTGTTTGGTATTCACTTTCCCTTCAGCTCTTCAAAAGGCTGCTGAAAGGTGAAGATTCAGTTTGAGCATTAGAATTAGAATGAGGTTTAGGTCATGAGACTGTTAACTTTTGGAAAATGTGCCAAATAATGCATTATTTCAATAAATAAATGTACTTGAGAAAATTGTGTATGTGTGTGTATGTGTGTGGATGCAAAACTATTAGCGTAGCTCAGAAGGTCCAAGAAAGAAGCCAAAAAATATCTTGTTCACACCTTTCCCCTGACAGCCTGTCCATGAAGTGCTTTTCTGTGTTAGAATCTAGGCCATGTGAGTGTGTGTGTGTGTGTTCATGTGCATGTAAGTCAGCATGCCCCCTGCAGAATTTGCTATGCTACCGACAGTGAGTTGACGTGAACATGACTGAGTGTGTGTCTCAGTTATGATAGGGGAAGCAGATAAAATATCTGTGCGCCCAAATCGCCTCTTTTCGCTTTTCAAAAACACGCTTCTTCATGTGTGCAGACGGCTTTTATGTTCTTCATATGCAACTTCTTTCTGAGCCTCTCTTGAATACCAGATATATAAAAAGATGTTTATATTTCATGAAAAATACTAGCTTACTCTGAATTTGATGGCAGAAACAGATTTAAAATATGGATAAGAGAAGGCTGGAAAAGTAAATGGTACTAAAAAGAAACATGGAAAATCTGACAATAGATTAAGTTAATTGACAAAAGGTGAGTGACGTGATTAGATATAAAAAACAGCATTTCTTTTTCTAATTAATGATCACACTGTAGAGAAGTAAAATTGTGCAGAAGTTCACCAGTCAATAAAAAAAAATAATTTACAAATTGTGAAACAATTTCCCAATAATGTTCTTTGGTGTACATTTGTAGTATCTCATCATCAAAAGTATACACTATCGTCAAAACAGTATGAAAATCTGGAGATAGTCTGAAAATCAATATGGATGATCTTTGCTGAGCCTCAGGCCCTCAGAAAATCTGCAAGGATTCAGGGTTCACTGCAAATCACAGTGTAAGATTGCAGTTCTATATGTCAATCACAAGTGCAGGTTAAAGCATCTGGCCTTTTATAAGTGTTCAGTTCAAAAGCTTTTGTCTTTTATGGTAAATGATGGAGTTAATTAATGGAATAGGCAACTTTCACGCCTGGAATTGAAACATCAGTGATCAAAGGTATATACAAGTTTTACATCAACATATACAGTATGCTCCCATCCAGACATCTTTTTTCAGGGAAGACCTTTGAGGTTTCATCCAGACGATGCTAAGCTAGATACTGCATCCAATACAAAAGTATGACTGCTGAACTGCTTTACCTGCAGTCTAGACTCTTCACCAGCTGAAAACCTTCAGCTTGAAATAAGAATTATGTCAAAGAAGATGGAGGAATTTTATGAGACTAGAACAGGACAACATTCCCCCTCTCCAAAAGTTCCCAGATGTATATGGACTGTTGTTAAGAGGGAATGATACACAGTGGTAAACATTCCCCTTACCCAGCTTTTTGAGACATGTTCTTGCTCTGTGAATAAAATATGAGTCCATGAGATTGGGAAATCTTTTCATTCTCCTTCACCTAAACTTTAAACAGTGTCCCAATTTTTTGTAAATGTTTTTTTAATATTCTCCAAAAACATATTTAGTAAATCTTGTGCATAAGTCAGAGATGGTACTCACTTTGACAAATCAGGTTGAATGCAAAAAGCACGCACACATAGACACAGAAAAAAAACAAGCTCCTCTTTAGCGAAGAAAAATGCCTATTTACAGTGTGAATAGTAATTATCAATTTCTCAAGGGTACTGTACCTCATAGTTCTTGATGGGGTTGATGGGGCAATGGCGATAAGATGCAGTGACTCACTAACAGAGCCATCCTCCAACATGACACTTCAAACATGCTGGGAGTGGCAACCATTACACTTTGAGGCTCTGCTGAGGAGGCTGTGCTGTAATCATAATTGTTTCTAGATCAAGAAATCCATAATTAATTTGCCTGTCTTGAAGTTCAGCAGAGGAGTATAATGACTGATAAAGAAGACAGAGTCTGTTTAAGTAAGTTTACTGTGTGTGCGTGTGTCTGTGTGCGTGTATCGGAGGGATGATTGTCACTCCTACAGCATCTGAGTAATGGCCATAAAAAAATGCACAAAAGAAATAAAGAAAAAAATGTAGTTATAAAGATATTTAGCTACATGCTACTTGTCCTTAACAGGGAGCAGTGTGATGCACGTGTGTGTATGTGTGTGTCTTAACGCCATCCCATTGCGACGGAATTGAAATGCCATAACAGCGACAGCTTGTCCGGCTGCTTCTCTCCACTTAATAGTTCGACTGCGGTGGTATTTAATGCAAGGGGCCCTGCCTTTTTAAAAACTATTTAAAAGAACACACATAAATCACAGTGTGCAGAAAATGACCGTCTTAATGAAAACAGTGTTCCCTCAACACTCCCCTGCAGGTGGTCCAGGACCTGAGGGAGTACTTGGGAATGCGGAGACCACAGGGTGCAGAATAATGACCATGGAACCTGGACTGCTGAGTGCACACTTGTTATGCAAAAAAGGCAGGACTGTTAGCCTCGGGGCTGAGATGGGAGGGCAGAAACATACATACATAAACATAGGGAGGGGACAGCTGCTCTTTAATAATCTCTCGTAAATGGTGCCCGAGGCAATTAAGGTGCCCAGCAGGAACAGGAAAGGCAAACAATTCTGGCCAGCTTATGCTTAAGAAAGTTGTTTTAACAAATAAGTTTCGGAGATCCAGAGGAACCTTACGGTTTCCTCAAGTGTTGTTCATTTGTTTATTTGTTAAAATGACCTGTTTATCTTTTCTTAACAAAAAACAGTGGCAATGTTGTCAAGATTTCTCTCAATGCGAAAAATATAAGTAGGATGATGATAGTCGGTGACTTTTATATCAACAAGTCCAGGGGCCTCATTTAAAATGGAGTGCGTAGGATTCATACTAAAAGTGCACGTACGCCCAAAAGCCGAAAATGGCGGGCGCAAAAAAAAATCCGGATCTATAAAACGCACGCAGACTTCCACGCAATGTTCCCTTTATAAATCACAGTCCACCTGGAAAGCTGCGCAGCTGACTCCGCCCCATATCCCGCCCTCAACACGCCCATAAATCCATATGGATGAGCCTACTGAGCATGCGCAGTGGCTTCCTGCAGCCTGTTAGGGATGAATCCGGATGAATGCGTCAGAATGAATGAACGTGTCGAGCCACCGTGCCACTGAATTTCGCTGAGATCTGAGATCTAGAAGTTGTGGATGATGTGGAGAGAGGACAGTGAAACGAGATTATTTGGTGGTCACAGTAAAAGTAGGAAAAGTATATAAATAGTATAAAATAAAGCGAGTGAGTGGCAGCACGTCGTTGCTGCCCGTTAGTGCCACGATCGCACGACGCAATTTCCACTGGGGGCAGGGGGGACATGTCCCCCCCACTTTTCAAAATGATGTATTTGTCCCCCCCACTTTTTACAGTTTAAAAACTAACGGTAGGCTCAGCAAATCATCAAGACACTCGGGACGGCGGCCCGGCAGCCCCCGCTCCCCCTCCTCCCTCCCGTCTCCCCTCAGAGCTGCTCTAGGCTGATTTATGGTTCCGCGTTACACCAACGCAGAGCCTACGGCGTAGGGTACGCGGCGACGCGCACCTACGCCGGACCCTACGGCGTAGGCTCTGCGTTGGTGTGACGCAGAACCATAATTCCGGCTTAAAAGTAAAAAACATGAGCGCACGTACCCGTGCATGACAGGCAGACACACACGGGGAGAAGAGACTATTTCTTTAATTTTTATTTTTTTTAAAACTTTATCCTTATGAACGCAATTGTTATATAGTCCAACTTTCCTTATTTTAATCAGAACACTTTCTTTTTTCCTCTTCGGCGTGGAGTAGTGGGCTCGGAGCGGCAGTCATCCCCCCCCCCCCGCCGCCTGCTCCGTTATCAGCACTATTTTATTATAAGTCTGATATATATGTTGTGATATGTGATGACATTATTAAGAGTATGACATGAATCTGACTTCATTTCACCACCTCACAGCCTGCGTCGGCAGTTCCCCGTGTCTTAAGTAAATTCTTACGGGAGGGTGAGGGTTGCCGTAAAGATACGCAGATTTTTCGGTTAGTTTTTTCTTTTTAGATCCGAGGCTTTGCGTAGAAGGCGGCTTCCGCAACTTTCAGGCGCTTTTTCTGCGCAAGCAAGCTTTATAGATGAGGCCCCAGTACAGTTCGATCATAAGTCTGTGTGAATTTCTTAACCTCTAACCTGCTGGTTTTACTCATGACACCATACAGATATGAAAAAGAGAGTTCACCTTCTTTCATTTCATAGGGTTTTACGTATCAGGAAATAATAGTAAAAAAGAAACTGTTCATGCTCATGATCCTGTCCTAAAATTAGATGAATGCAACCTCAGATAAACCATAACACAATACACAGTGTGCCACTACTTAAAGAAAAAAAGAAAATTGTGAAAGCAGTGTGGACTAAAGTGCAACCTTAATGCTTCTATAAAGATTAAGAAGGCATGCAGCAGCCAGGAGCTGCTAATCACCTGCACCTGATTAATTGATCATCAGAAACTTCTATAAAAGCAGAATCTTGAGGTTGCTGTGCCAGAGGATTCAGGTGTTATGCCAAGGAGGAAAGACGACAGTAATGATTACTACCTATTAATACAGCCAAAGTACAATCCACCATTCTACAGTCAGAGAGATTATTGGAACATGTTAAAAGCAGCTACATGTAATTCCAGGAGTGGACATTTCAACAAGTTCACCCAAAGATTTGATCATGCAGTCCTTAGACAACTGTGACAAATCTGAGAGTCACATCTAAGATTTTACAGTTGGCTTGCAAAATGTAAAGGTTCATGACAGTTAAATCTTAAAGAAAAAAAAAAACACTTAAGTACTGTATTGCCTGTTTGGAAGGGTTGTGGAGAGTAAGAAACGCAACCAGAGCAGTATAGCTTAGAGTTGGCAAAACTGTGTCTGATCAAATGACAGAACATCTGGAACAACGTGCTTTGGGGCAGACAGGGCCAGAGAAGAAATGTCTGGCCATATTGCACATTTCCACATTTGGAGAAAACCAAACAAAGCATATCAGCTCAAACTCTTCATATTACCTGCCAGGCCTGGTGGTAGAGACATGGGAATATGGGCTTGAGTTGCAGTCACAGGATCTTGGCATCTGGCCATCACCAAGTCAATAAATGAACTCCTGTTTACCAAAGACTTATATTTGGAGCCTCCTGAATAAAATATGAAACTATGCACTAAGTCATACAACTGGACAGTGAACGCAAATAATATGTTCTTTTTCACATACAAGTCATTCATTATTGTATTATTGTATTGGGCATGAATGTGGGATGGCTGTGTGTGTGCGTGTGTGTGTGTGTGGGTGTGTGTGTGTGTGGGTGTTTACACGAGTATGCACAAGATAAAAAGTAATCAACCAAGACCGCTGCCAACGATAATAAACAATAAAATGAAAATGATAGTGATGATGATGACAGATTTGATGGCAGGACAACAGCTGCCACTGATGATGACTTCGATGACAGTGATGCTTTCTTTGTGTGTGCTCATAACTTGATTTCTCCTTCCTCAGATTGGATTCCTGAATAAAGAGGTGTGTTGCTAATCTTTGCAAGAATGTCAGGTGTATGCATGTATGTGTGCATGTGTGAACGCTGACTAAACCCTCCTCACCAACATCGCGAGCCGACATTTCTGAAGTGTTTGTAATTATAGTGAGCTCGCAGCTTCCTAAGCATCCTGTCAATCTGAATCAGAAAGAATCTCTACATGTACACATCTAGGCACATACACACACACGCAAGAAACAAGTATTTTCAGTGTGTACTTTCAAGTACATATAACAAATGTGAGCACATGTGCATGTGTGCTCTTACATGGGTGTCAGATTTTAGGCCGGCACCGTCGGTCCCATGTGGGAATTTGGCCTCAGAGACGAGCATGCATGTCTGCACAGAACCTGCTCCTCTCTCTCCTCTCACACAATGACAAAGTTTGGTTTTTAAACACACTCACACACACACACAGACTGACAGTTAGGTGTTAAACGGAGGGTATACTGATTACCCTTTTCACTTAGAGCTCAATTATGGTCTCAATGTGTATCCAAGCCTAAGGCCACAGCTGTCAAAATGTCCTATTGTCTGAGAATTCACGTCATGCAAAAGGGAGGTGTATTCAAAAACTACCTGCCATCAGTTCCTCGTGAAGGATTTTTTAAATCCTGGATTAGGCTCAATGACAGCGTTTTCAAAAGTTCATCGTCAACATCTTTTGAAAGTCCAGCTAAAGAAATGCAGTTACGGTTGTGAAGGAAAAGCTACTTTAGATTTTGACGATAAAACTGTTGTTGTCAAGCCGGTTTCTGAACTTCTCCAGAACTTGTTTGCGTGAATTATTTGATCATGTTTACAAATGGAGGTTATTATTGAGCTGGTGTGTAATTATGCACAAGCTTAAAGGCATTATGCACATCTGAACAGAAACTGAACCTGTCACTGCAGGGATTGTCCAAACCCACTGGTTTGTGAATTGCTGTTACAAAGTCTAAACTTGGGCTTTTTTTGGTTCTCACCAAGTTGGTCTTGGACTGTGTGGAGTGCAGTGACTATATTTTGTCGGAGTATAGGGTGTGTGAGCACGATTGGGGGTGGGGGGTGGGGTGGACAATCACCAACCTATCAATTAGAGGGCCAGTATCTAGTAACAAGACCATAGTTACTTGTGAGGAAAAAAAAAAATGGCCAACTCTTCATCTCACTGTGTTACAGTGAGATGTGATGAGGACCCAAATGCAGGAGATTCAGAGGCAGAAGTTGCAAGCATAAAAAAAAAAATGCATAAAATCCAAAAAACTAAAAGAAAGAAACACAAAAAAAGACCATCTAAAGATCACAGGGAACACAACCGGTAGTGAAACAAGAAAACATACCAGGGTAAATGGAAGAGAACACAATATGTACTCACAGGGGCTGAGGAGACACAGGTGTGAACATTCAGGAGCGACAGGACTAGTCAGAGCTAAACACACAAAACAGAACACAATTTCAAACTAAAACAGGAAGCAAAACTCAAAATGAAACAAGTACACAAGACTAAATCAGGGGATCTAAAAAAACACAACAAAAAAAACCCCCAAAACAGTAAGACAATGCTTCACAAAAGAAGTTCATGTCCTGTGAATGGAAGCCGGTTAGACCCAGAGAGGTTTTTAAGCCATTGTTAAGTGTAGTTGTTGGTTTTGACCTTTTAGGTACCTGGGTATGACTTTTACATCCATTTTATATCCATTTTAATATACTCTCTGGGTTTTGGCTTGCTTTTGGAAACTGCTTCAAGTGTTCATTCAAAAACTATTTTTTTAGGTATTTCCTACACTGGCTCCATTTTATTTTCGATTTTATAAGATTGGTGCTTGGTTTTCACATCCTTTTAAAGTATGCAGTAAAAAGGCTTTGCATTTTGTGTTCTAGTAAGTGATAAGCTGAAATGAGCTAGTTGAAATGAGCCTTCTGCGCTCATGACATCTGCTCACTACTTTTTGTCCTTGGACCACTTTTGGTGCATACCAGGAGCATCTCACATCCATTGTTTTTGAGATGTTCAGTCGTATTATTTAGGACTCATAGTTCAGATCTTATCAACATCCCTCAAATCATTTTGCTCACCAACTTTTCATGCTTCCATCATGTCAGCTCTAAGAACTGTCTCATCTATAACTTTCACAAGCCTGGTAAAACCAAATCCACAGGAGGTGATAGGTTTTATTTGTTTAACTTATTGTATGTTTTCTTTTCTTTTTGACTTACTTATCTAAATAAATGGTCCTGTGATGGACTGGCGACATTTACAGCGTGTACACCTACCTTTTGCCTGTAATGAGCTGGGATAGGCTCCAGCAGACCCCTGTGACCCTGGATAGGATTGAGCGAGCATAGAAAATGAAAGAATGAATATAGATAAATGTAATACATTAAAAAAGTGTTATATCCGTGATTTTGTTTGATATCTGTAATGTTTTTCCTCTTAATCTAATATTTCTCGGAAAACCTAAGCAATACACTTCACACCTGTGTACTGTCCGTCTTCATGTTGGGAGCGTGTAGTCTAAATTGCTGCTTGAAAATAGGTTATCTGCCTCACAGACATCCTTTTATTAATGTTTTGATGCCAGACCCCAGAAGCTGTTTGTTGGTCAGCGTCTGTTGTTCAATCTCTACACCTCTCTGTGTGATGTTTCATGTGTTAAACATATTCATGATGGAAACCCCAGCGGCTGCTGAGCTTCTTCACCTCACTTTCTCCCTCTTGCTATGAATTAAACAGAGAGATAGCGAGAAGAGGGTGGCGGAGGCTGATAGAGAGGGAGAGAGAGAGAGAGAGTTAGCGGAGGAGAGTGTGAGAGATGTGGTAAATTACATTGTCAATTCAAATCCCGCCACTAATGCATCTCATTGTGTCTGTGTCGCTGTCATTCCGGATGCTCAGTTATCTGTGTCAGTGCAGCCAGCACAGGAAGGCTGCCATGTTAACAGCCCAGTGAAAAGCAGCGCAAAGTTCAGCTAGCCAACATGCTCAGAGCCAGGGCGAGAGAGGGGACAGCCGAATTGAAGTAGACATGCTTGCAATGAAAAATTCATCTTTCCTACATGAGTTGATGTCAGCGCCTGCAGAGCTGCATCAGCTTAATTACAGCTAGCGCCCAGGCCTCCATTCCGACACGGCCTCTTTCCTACACGAATTAAAGCATCCCCGTTAATTCTCTCTCTCACACACACAGCTAACATGCACACGCTCAAAAGTGCCAGTGCTGCAGACATGCACGCTACCCTGTTGTAGTTATCCTCCCCTGCTGCTCACTAACTCCCACCACCACCCCCCTTTTCCACTCATTTCCCTCCACCAGCCCCTGTTCCCATTTCGTTGTCCTCAAAAATATTTTAAAATCAATTATCTCAACAAACCAGCTGTAAGGAGTGGGTGCCAGACACTTACTCTTGAAGTGAATAACTTATTTGGAATTCATTATTGTGTTGAGCGCTGTGACAGGGCCCTCCAAGCCTCTGCTTCCCTCCCTTAGTCTGTCTTTCCTTACATAAACTAACTACTGCACTAGACTGATCTTTTTTTTTTCTCTTTCTGTCCACACGGCTCCTCCTTTCCTCATCCTGTCATGCATTTTTAACCAGCTGAGCGCCACAGACAGAACCAGGGATTCATACACACACACAAAAATACACACAAAGCTCTCTTGATTGGGTCACCTCATTTATTTATCACATACAATCGTGGGTTGCTTGGAGATGTTTCTTTGTTGGTGTTGTTGCCTTCTTACAGGCATTATTATGAATGTCTTATCTGAGTTTAGTTTCTTTTTACTTGTCAACATATGTTACCTGAATAGTTTTGATAGTGCAGTTGAGTACAAAAAATTGAAGAACTCAAGGTTCCTTTTTTTATTGATTGACCAAAAGATTAAATGATTTAATTTCAGAATTTATTTCAACCACAATTATTGTAAAGAATGAGAGTAAAAAACATTTCAAGACATCTGACCTCTCATATATCTTTTCATCAAGATCTTTGAATCCTAAATATGTTATTATGGACATGGGACTGAAGGTCAGTTGATGCGAATTGTAAATCTTTATAACAATGAGCTCCTCTAAACAGCTGGCTAGAACTTCAACAGCTGATCCCCACAAAATAGGAGATGATTATATAGGACCATAAGAGTGGTTTGGATTCTGCATTATAGCTAGAAGATTCCTGGTTTGAATGTGGGTTGGGGACTTTATGTGCCTTTGCCGGCTATTTGTTGCATGTCTTATGTGGCTGTCAACTGGCTACTGGTCCAGGGTCTACCACTGACCTTTTTCCCCTCAAAGAGATTGTTACAAACAGAACCTGTGACCCTGAATAGGAAGAAGTGGATATAGATAATAGATGGATAAATGCAAAATTATTCAGCTTTTGTCCTAGTTTGTAATGTAATGAAATAATGGTAGCTACAAGCAATTGTGGAGCTAAAATTAAAACCTGGTAGAGTGAGAGAACTACTTGCAAACAGTTTGAAAGACAAATTGACTCATAATTAGCTGTTATTTTTGTGAGATGAACTAATCTGTGCATTAACTGTATCAGACAGTCACACTAACCCAGGTACGACCACTGAGTTTCCCTTAGTGAGATTCTCTTGGTGTGGGCTCCTGCTAGTTCTTGTGTTGTTTTCTGTTCTATAGTTGCAGCTGTGTTCAGGCAGTATGAAGAACTATTAATCTAGCTTTTGCCTGGGCCTCTTAAAATCACTGAGTGGACCATGAACTAAGCTTTTTAGATTCTATAGGCAAATACAAAGCTTGGAAGGAACTGAGTCATGCAACAGGACAACAATCCAAAACACTGCAGCAAACCTACCAAGTCGGTTGACAAATAAAATAATTTAGGTGCTGCTATGACCCAGGCACAGTCCAGACCGTAAGCTAAGTGAAAATGCTCTAGCAGGACTTAAAAAGAGCTGCAAATTTATGCAAAATGATGGAAAACCTCAGCCAATGGATTTAATAATGTGAGGATGAATAGGACATAATTCCTCCACAACCCACAGGTGTAAATATCGGCGGTGCAACCTGTGCAGCTGTACCGGCCCAGACGCCACCAGGGGCCCAGGAACGAGAGAGAAAAATAGAAAGTTTTTGTGAATGAAAAAGTCCAATCAACTTAATAGGCTAGCTGTCAGTCATGTTAAGTGCATGATGACATGATGATGTGACGTGAGTTTTCAGCAAGAAAAAAAGTAAACAAAAGAAAATAGATGACAAAAATAGCATAGCATAATGTTTAGCAAACCCACACAAAAAAGCAGTGCACAAAAGAGAGGAAAAAAAAGAGCCAGGACGATGTTAAAGCAAAAATGACAAAAATGAGATACGTTTTTTACTGCAACTGAGGAAAAACCTAGCGTCCCACCACAGGATAGCTTACCAGCTACCTCCATAAATGAAACGGCATTGACCCGACCAACGGGAGGAGACTTCTCCTGAGTCTGGCCAATCACGTTAGCCTACATGGCGACATTAACAGCTCTCTATAGTGGCTGTGCATGTGTGTGCATGGTGTGTACGCTTTGGTTTAGGGCAGATTACGCCTCTGCCACAACCATTTGAGAGACTGTCGAAGTCATACAGGAAAAAATTTGTTGGTGATAATCTACAAGCAATTGTATTATGGGGGTAGGTAATATTAAACCACATGTTATTGGTATTTGTTTTGGTAAAAATAAAGCCAGAATGAAGACCTATTACAATCAAATCATTCTTATAAAATATATGCAGAAAAAAGTCCCATTTGCACATGACCATACATGCTTTTAGAAAATCGCTTGATTTCTAGCACCTTGTTCACAGTTAAACCATATTTTCTCAGCAGTAGTTATAATCTTGCATGCTCTGTCTCTTATATAATATATGGCTTCCGTTCATGCTTTGGTCCGCAGAAAATTCTTATTCAAATATCAGGGATATTATTATACAGGAGGGACAGATTAAAATAAATGTCACCCCAAAAATGTGAATTTCTCCATAACCTGAAAAAAAGAAAAAAGAAATGGTCGTCTTTGAGAAATTATACAAACTAGCACATAAAACTAAACCACATCCAAAAAGGTGCACTGGTTAATGACTCTGACCTTAAATATGACATTGTTAATTTGAGGAAACACGTATTAGATTAGATAAATAGTTCTCTTTTGGATAAAAAAAAGAAGAGGCATATTGGTGATGATGACACTGTATAATTTATACTGTTTCAGTGAATTTACTTTGTGTCACTGTATTTACAGAAGCCCTGCCAACAGCTCACCATTAGTGCCAAACCCTCCTTACAGCTGTATTCAGACAATCATTAGCATTGTGTTAAAAAGAAACAACACCAAAAAAAACAACCTTTATTTGCTTCAGGAGATGACGCAGGGGTGACAGTAGAGGACTCAAAAAAAGGCCACAGCAGTCTGATAAATAGATGAACTTGAGTCAAGTTTTCCCACAATGCTGTGCCATTAAGCCTCCCTCAGTAGCAGGGCTCTGAGAGGTCACATTCAAGTGTCTCACTGCTCTTTTATGCAGTTACACAGCTTTTATGCATTGCAGTTTTTGGGCAAAAAACTGAGTGAAGCTTTTCTTAATGGCACCAAATCCCCACAGCCTGGTTTTAAGCTCATTTTACTTTTATGTGTTACCACAATCACTGCTTCTACTACTAGCAAAGGGTTCTCTTTCCTGTACATTTTTCATGTTGTGGGTACTTTGGAGGCACAGATGTACTTGTTTAAAAAGTGTACACATGTATAGTAAAATAAAAGTATCACTATGGATTTTTGCTTAGAGCGGTTGCTCTTTGGTTCATCAAAGCCTTCGCTGATGATTCAAGACCTTTAGAAAGTTTCCAGCTTTATATAACAGATGAGAGCCACATTGGAACTATGGACAGGAAAGTTGAAAGGCACCTTAATGGAAATTGCTCTCTTTCTTTCTTTCTTTCTTTCTTTCTTTCTTTCTTTCTTTCTTTCTTTCTTTCTTTCTTTCTTTCTTTCTTTCTTTCTTTCTTTCTTTCTTTCTTTCTTTCTTTCTTTCTTTCTTTCTTTCTTTCTTTCTTTCTTTCTTTCTTTCTTTCTTTCCTTCCTTCTTTGTCTGCCCCTCTCTTGCTCACTGCACTTATCCCACTTCCATACATGTTTTGATGGAGAGAGGAAGAGTAAATGAGTGTGACAGGGCCTGTCATCCATGTTCCCACAAAGGCCAACAAGGGCAACTGCAGAGGCAGGAGGTGTCATATCCTTACATTTCTCTCTGTTTCTGCCACCAGCTGGACTCTCCTTCTCTCTCCTTTTCTGTCACACTCCATCGCTCGCCCGTCCCTTAGAGTCCCCCGTGTCTCTCCTCCCTATGTGTGTTTAGTTTCCACTGTCACACTTCTTGGCATTCCACTTCTACTGATCTCATTCAAGCCACCTACTTTTTGTGAGAGTTGCTCAAAGTAATCCTTTGCCCCAGTGGTTATATCAGCTATTGATGAGTGATGGTTCTTCATGCAGTGCTGTAAAGATTGGTGACGACAGATTTCCTGCTTAGGTTAATCTTCTTGACATTTACCCAATGAAATTGCTCTAGAATTGTTTCATATTTTCCACTTTAGAAAGATGATTATGCAAACTTATGATCTTTCTTTGAAGAGCATTGTGTTGAAACATTTCAATGATCTTTTTGTATAAAAAGGTCACAGCAAAGCAAGAGAAAGAAATAAAAGATATTGCATTGGATATAGTGGACTGTGGGGTTTCTTTCTCTACTTCACAACATCTATCTGAATTTTAAACCTGAAGAACACCTGTCAGCAGGAAGATTTCATCAGATTTCATGATTCACAATTCCTCACAATTGTTTCATTTTGCATTTTTTTATTTACTCACCCCATTGTATCTCTTCTCATTTCATCTTTTTTTTTAGTAACACCAACTTCCTGCTATAAACATGTATCTACAAGCTGATTACAGGAGATAATGTGCACTACCTGTGTAGGGCCACAGGTGTAAACGCTGCAGTTTCATCATGGTCTGCAGACAGGATGGAGATGCTGGAGAACCTAAATAAAGACCCATCCCAGCTAAAATTATTTGCTCTCCCATGGCTAATAGTTCATTTTATATGGTTACTTTTACAGGTTACATAATACACAGCCATATAATGAAAATCCATGAGTATCTATGTGTTAATGTAGGCATCTGTTCACAGATTTTTATCAATATATGCCTGGAAGCAACTTGTGCTGAACTAGACTGAACACACCTACAATATTGTGTAGATGTAGGAGTCTCAACACAACAGCAGCAGATCAGTCAGCTCAGCCATCAGAACAGAAATTAGGTCAAATTAGCATTTTCAGCTGCCCTTAATCTTCCACTTCTTCATAAATTCCCACTTGTTTGTGCAACTCTACACTAACATTCCCAACAAATAGTTCCTTGCAGGATCTTATGAACTCCGAAGTATCCATCAGGATATGCTGATAGCTTGTGTGTTTATATCCTGAAACTGTGTATTGGAGTTTCAGCCTGTGCATGTTGCATTTGTCTCTTGGTTGTGCGCATGTTTGATTTGTATGTTCACTTTGACCATATTCACATGTACCCTCTCAGTTGATTTCAGCTCCAGTTGAATGGGGTTTGTTTGCATTGGGAGAGAGTAAGTGGGAGACAAGATCAATGCCAAAACCATTATGGGACACACTTTAAGTAGAGCAGCCCCATTTTAGCAATTTGGCAGTAGCCGAAGCGCACATGTGGAATTATTTAATCAATAGCTTTGTAGCTTGATAGAGAGTAGTAAATTATATGATCAATGTTGTGTACAGTGTCTCCATCTGCCATCTTCAAGAGTTTCTATTTGTGTGATACTTTCAGTGTTTGTGTGCTAACATAAGAGCACTTGTATAGGTGCAGATGTGTTTCCTGAATGCTTTTGTCGCACATTGTTGCTATGCTGCCGCATCGTTCAGTTTCCCACTTACTGAAATGAAGGACTTGCTTCCTGAGGTGCCATGTGCTTGTCTTGTTCTGTTGAGAGCTGAAAACAGAGAGGGATATCAAATAGCAGAGATGAAAATAGAATAAACCTGATCAATAATGAATGTGCATCATAGTGAACATAACATAGTCAGCCATCCTCTCGGCTATTCGTTTTCTATAATGCATTCTCTGTCAACAAGTGCATTTAGCATACCTCAACATGTACTGCAGTTTTTGTATAACAATCCTTCATAAGAATGTTGCATACATGGACAGAAAAAGATTATTGATGCTTTGTTGGCAGTAAGTGTCTTTCAAGAGGGAATTCATAAGCTGAAGTGGCTCAAGTACAGGATAAGTTCTCATTTACAAATACACACAATGACATACACCTCTATTTTGAGTCGATGTCTGTCGCTGCAGATGAGATCACGCCTTTATCCCGTCAGTCTGAAACAGTGCGCGTGTGTGTGTCTAAGCCTGAACACGAGTGGCGTACATCAGGGCGAAGCGATACATCTCCTCATTGTAGGTTCATGATCGCGTACGTGTCATAGAACTCACAGAGAGACAGCCTGATAGCCCGGCAAAGCGGCCTCAGTTTGAGCCTGATTTGTTTTTGTTTTTTTTTTCCCCCATCTCCCATTCCCTCTCTCCTGTCACATGGTAAAGCCTGAACAATCGTGGGGGGAACGATAAGCAAATGACGCGAGGAGGTTGGGGCAGGGAAAGAGAAGAGTGAGTGGATGGATGTAGGGGACAGAGACGGGGAGGGGCGGTTTGGGAGGGGGGGGGGACACAAAGGAGAGCCTGTCACACTCACTTAGATGCTGAAATATTAAAGTGAGCAGTCAGGTTGTAATTTTCCTGAGAAAGCTGAAGGAAGAGGGGGATAAGTGAAGCGAGAGAAAAAGGGAGGGGGCACAAGTGATAGAGATGCAGAGAGAGGAGAGGTATCACAGCTGATCTCGCCTTCCCCTCCTCTTGGATGAGACAGGCGCACATTTAATACTGCTACTTTAATTATCTTGGCTTTATACGGTCTCTGTCTTTGCTCCTTTTCTCCACAAGATGTGAATAATTTAGCGGGAATGGTGTAGTGCTGCCTCGAAAAGACAGCAGGCTCACTGATATGCCATGTATCTGTGGAAGCAAAACAGAGGTGAGAATAGAAGGTCTCCAAAGTAAGACAGCAGACTTGCGTATCTACGACGAAGTAGACAATGAAGTCGACAATGAAGATTTTTAAATTCTTTTCTTTTTTAAAGTTAGAAGTGTTCTGACTTTTTTTTTGGTCTGTAGTTTTCTTAACATAGCCACACTGTACAGTAAGTATAGTTTTATAGACACATTTTTGTTTCACTAAGAGAGTGCAGCATACACAGGATTATAAAAATTACAATTTGCTTCAAAAAGCATAAAGTAAAAAGCACAGAACTATTAACAAATCCTCATAGTTAAAAAATAACCTACAATCTGTTGGTATGACAGAAAAACTAGATAGATTCCACATATACAGTACAAAGCACATCTGTAGTAGTTTTTCATAAAGAGGTAGTTTGATGTCCAACATGTAATTGTGATGACTTTGATTTTATTAAGTTTATAGATTTAATGAAAGAAAGTTTGGTTTGGAGCTTTTTACATGTTATGAGAGGAATGTGAGTCCAAATCTGTGATAAACATTATCACGAGCTTTATTAACAATTCAAGGGACTGCATCAGCAAATGGTTTGAGGAATTGTGCATAGCTGCATTTCAAGGACAGATAATTTGTTCTCAATCTCTGCTACAGTTTCTTAATCTTATTCAAGACACAGAATAATGTGTGGGATTTTTATGACCTCAATTTTCTTGACTGTTACTGGGGTCTTGTCTGTTTAACATTTTATTCCTGACTACACTGGTCCATCTTTAAAAAACGGTATTTGTGAGCAGCCTGTTATACTAAAAACCTGCCATAAAAACTACTACTTTTAAAAAACGTCTACAAATTCAGCTGAATGTATTGCTTTATATTCCAGTGTTACATATACTATTGAATACTTGACTGACTAAACTACAAACTATATGTCCTATTTTCACACAGATAGATTTTTGCTCAGTTCTATTTGTCTACAGTGGATTTCTTAGCAAATACCAGGGTTTTCTATTTGAGAAGTCAATTCACTCTTCTAGACTCCACTCAATATTTTAAAAGACTAAAAGACAGAGCTGTGGTTAAATGTAGGAGTTCATATCCATTTTAGCTTTAGCTTCCCTGCAGTTATGTCAAGCATGCACGTCTCTGTGTAAGTTACCCTGTATCTGTGTGAATTCTTGTGTCTTGGTGTGTATTTGACTGCCTGTGTGTGTATGCTGGTGTCCAGGCGTGTCACACTTTGCTTAGCTCACCAGTTTGGGTCGGTGAGGGTGATTTGTCAGGACACTGCAGGTTGGTGGGTTTGCTGGTAGGTGGGGAAAGACGGGGTAATGAGAGAAAGTGATGATGCAAGTTTCTCCCACTTATCATCATATTGGTATCGGACATTGTGAGTGTATGTGTGTGAGTGTGCGTGTATTTGCAATGACAGCCTGTCACCCCCGTACTTTAAGTTCCAAATCCACTCCTGTCTCGAGCTCCGCAGCTAAGCAGCATCACTGTCGGGATGAGTACGATTGGTGACTGAAGAGGACACTGAGTGCTTAGTGGCCCAGACAAGGTGAGGGCTTCTGTGCCGGGCTGAGGTGGGCTGTCCCCCGTGTCAGCTCGGGATGCTTCACTGTCACTACTCCGGTGGGGGGGGGAGAGAAGGGAGGACTGAAACACGCACAATGATATAAACACTGCTCTGCCTCACGTCATATTTCAGCTTTTGAAGAAGTTTTAATGAGCTGAGAATAAATGGAATTCCTCCATCTCCCCCTTCTGCTGCTCCCGTTCCCTCCGTCTCCCCTTTGTGTGACTTGTCTCCATTCCAATCACAGCTCGCTTCACCGATTCCTGAGTCACATCTGAAAGACAATCGACATGACAGCCTGAGTCAGCCAGGACAGCGAGCCGAGCACAGATTAGTCATCCCGGTAAGGTGCTTTTGTCCAGGAACAATGACAGATCTATGAAATGAATGGGAGAGTGATGCACCGAGGGTGTCTGACTGTCTCAACTAGGATTACAGATACCCCTGAGTGTGACCGTAGATGGCTATGTGTCTTTTGTCAGGCTCTATAAAAAGATATGACTCTACAGCTCAATCTCAAAATTAAAAGTAAGATTTTACCGCTGAGTTTACTTTGTTATCTTTTGCTTTTCAGAGCGACCTGGACAGATACAGTATGCAGAGGACAACTTACTCTCTGGAAGTTGTTTCGGTCAGAGACAATAAAATGTGTCAGGCTAAAAATGTGTCTTTGCTGTGTGTGTTACAGGTCGGGCCACAACTTGCCTCTCAATTTTGAGAGCTGTTTTGAAGCTTCCCAATCAAACATGATCCGCTACCACTAATCTTGTTTGCGACTAGATCGGTCGCCATAATCCTTTCCACAACAAATAGGCTTCTTCAGTACACAGTGAAATCCACCCCCAACCAGGTTCAGATGGACTCTCACAGTATCATCCCTTGGAAATCTATCCACAGGGGACGCCTACTTTATCTGACTCCCTAGAACTTTGCCAAAGAAGGGAGTCACAAAATCCCCTCTATTTGTATTTCTCATTATCAACCAGTGAATAATGTGTTCATGTGTAATGATACATTATTTACTGGGTGACGGGCTGCAAAAATAAATATTCATCCCTCAAAGTAAAAAGCTAAAATCTTTACACTGTATATGAATGAATGGATATACATTAGAATAAAATAATACAAGTAAAATGTTTGGTTTATTTATTTTAAGTTACAGACATTTTATACATTTGAATTTTATTCGTACGATTAAGGTCAAACACCAGCATGAGGACAATTAATGCCCAGAAGAAAGATGTATTCCAATCAAATGTAATATGATTATTAGAGTTGATAAGATACGATTGACTTCTCTCGGCTTTCATATGCTTAAAGCAAACCAAGTTCTCCTTTAGGAGAAACAAGCTGATTATAAATATGCTTTAGAGTATAGTTATGACTGTTCTGGTTCTCCTGCTAATGTACAGAAGAAACAAGATGTTTATGTGAATAAACAGGTTGTAAAGCTGCTTGCTGGACAGTTTCCCATATAAACAGATGGCATCAGCACTGCTGCTAATGTTGACAATAGAAATGTCCTGGCCGATTTAGGGGCTGAGCTGCTGTGTTTTGATGACACACACACACGCTCACACAACCTTGTCCCCCTGTAACCTATGTCGAGAAGGTGTATCTGAGTGCAGGACTGATTAAATCAACTTTCATTTCTGATTCTGCTCAGTCCCCAGGGGTTACCATGTACCATCTATGCTTTGGGTGCAGGGAGGGAGTGAGGAGGTGAAAAGATGACAGAAAGGGAGAAATTCAGCTGCTTAGGCTCCAAGCTAATTTTACAGTTTATTGGAGGTAGAAAAGCAATGTATATACAGTACATGCAAAATATCTCAAATGAAGAATAATGGGGGAATTTATTAAGGAAAGAGGTTGACTTGATCTTCAGGTAAGAGATCATGCATCTCATGTCTGTGCTTCTCTAGTTGTGGCTTTAGGACAAAAATCTGCCTAAGTGTGGGAGCGGGATTATAACTATATACATACTGTACATAAACCTTGGTGTGTCTGTTTGGGCTAGATTTCAACTTAAGAGCCTCTGCCCTCAGATCATTTTGGTTCTGTGGACTTGCAGGTCAGGTAAAACTGTTTAAATGTCAAGACTCTTTGCATGAACCATTGTGGTTTTTAACCGAAACTACTAAAAGCAAACAATACTGTTTCCACAACAGGCGCCTTCGTCGAACTCGTCGAGTGGGATGCCAGTCAAAGCTGTTGTTGGTGTAGTAGTCTGTCAGTGTATTTGCAAGCTTTGTAATCGTTTTATATCAACTACAGTAAGGAATTGTATTATTGTTACATCAATCAATCTACATTTCAAATTCATATTGACGCTTGTTTGTGTTTTTAAGGGCAAAGCTGAGTCGTCTCTTTAACTGTTCTCACATGAACTTAGTGCATAAAATCACTAAGTGCATGAAACAAAACAACAATCTTGAGTTGTGCCAGGGTAAACTGTACAAGAAGCAGGACATTATGCAAAAAGTACACAATAGAAATAACAGTGTTTTGTTTAACAAGCATCAATGGTATGGTGGATGAGAAACCCCATTTGTTCAGTGTTGACTTTTTTCTTGTTAGAAACTTGCTTTTTAAACAACTCTAATTGTTATTTAATTAATGTTTTGAACTTGGGTATGGTTCACAATGGACGTGTAGCTACTTGATCAAATGTGAGATCTGTTTGTGTTGAAAATAATATAACTGGGGGTGACAGTGTTCTTTTTCTTCTTGTCCTCCTCCAAATTTACATTTAAACTTTAAAAGTGAGTGTACAATAAAAAAAAACCAAGACACATGCAATAATGACATTTCTCCAAACACCCCTCACTTGCCACATCCCAGAACTGTTACTGTACCCATAAGTGGTATAATCAACTTTAGATTATAATAATTATCCCTGTTCTCTTTAGAAATTTTGTCCTTTTGCATAAAAAAGTTTTTTTTCACTTATTTTTCAACGCCTACAAGTTATCAAAATTGCTGCACCAAAAGCTGGTATGTAGGAATTCTGATATCAGTCTGCTTAGATTTTACTATCACAAAATATCTTTGTAAGACCTCTGCAGGGTGCACTCGCCTCTTCCCCGAAGACACCTGTGAAAGACTTCTATCCTCTTGAAGCTCAGAACTCAGTGAATTAGAAATTGGTGGCTGGAGTTGAAAACCTTGCTACAATGCATTCATGCTTTGAAATGCCTCCCAAAAATTCATGACACACATTTAGAAATGTTTACTAAGCGAACACGCTAAGGCACAGCTCTCTTCACTTCAACAGGATGTCACAAAAGCTAGTTTGTATCGGTTACATGACTTCCTTCAAAAGCTACTCAGGTACATGTTCGACAATGATTCGACAATGATTAAAGGAGCCATTGCTCATTGGAAAATCAATCTAAATTCACTTCACCGACAAGATATCATTGGTCACTAAAAATTCTCTATGTGCTAGACAGCTGAAAGCTGCCTCAATACACCACAACATGAATTTAGACGTCCATCACTTTGACTTTAAAGACAAGCTAAACTGGTTTATATCTATACCTTTACAAAGACTTCCGCTAAAATTATTGAAAGACTACTGAAAGATTTCTCCTCCTGCCAAAACAGGTCACACATGTTCACCCTTTTTCTAACTGTTGTCATGAACTATAATGTTTAACATGCTAACTGTTGCCTGTGGTGTGGCAAAGATTAGCAGCATCTTCTTCCAGAGTGATGCGGTAAAACTAAGTCATGCTTTTGTATCTTCTAGATTAGATTACTGTAATGTATTATCAGCACGATGTCCAAGTAATTCTCTGAACATCCTCCAGCTGATCCACAATGCAGCAGCATGAGTGCTGACAGGAATCAACTAGGGAGACCAGGTCTCTCCGGTGTTAGCCTCCCCTCCATTGGCTCCCCGTAAAGATTGTATTACTTGCGTATAAAGTCCAATGTGGCTTAGCTCTACAATATTTGCAAGACCTAGTAGTACCTTATGTTCCTAACAGAGCTCTCCTCTGTATGCAGGTTTACTGGTAGTTCCTAGAGTATCCAAATGTAGATTTGGAGGGCAGGCCTTCTGCTATCAGGCACCATTACTATGGAACCAACTTCCAATCTGGGTTAAGGAGGTAGACAACACCTCCACCTTTAAAACCAAACTTAAAACCTTTCTCTTTAGTAAAGCCTATAGTTAGTGTAAACTTTAGTGTGTTAGGCCCAGTAGTCATAGCTGCAGCTGCAGGACAAGACTAGAGCAGCTTGTCTTAAACACAGCTTCATCGTAGATATGCTGCTATAAAGCTATGCTGCAGGGGGACACCAACATGATCCACTGGGCGGTGCCCCTCACCCCTTTTGCTCTCATCTTCTTCTCTTTCCTGTCTTCAGATCAACCCTCAGTTAGAAGTATCTCATAACCATAATTCTCCATTGTGCTTGTGGAGCTGATGATGGACTTTAAATCTTTTGGAAATTGTTTAGGAAAACTTCCCAGACTGGTAGACAGTAAAACTTGCTTTTCTGGGATTATTGCTGATGTCTTTCCTACTTGGCATTGTGTTAAGACACACCTGAATGCTTTAGACCAACAAATGGCTGAAACATCTGCTATAAAACCGTGTAACTGCATGCGAGCGTTCGACTATCGCATCGCACTGCATGACATCAGACGCTCTCTGTCCATCTCCCTCCAGCAGCTGCCACTTTATTGAGGTTTTTGTAGTGAAATGAGGAGGTATCATATAGATAACTCTCATTTCAACTAACTGGACCAGCCGTTCCTCATCCATAACTGTTTCCTACAGCGCTTTCATCCGGCTTTCAACGCGAGCGACAAGAAGGAAATAGAAGCAGGGCACCCGACAAATGTTCAGCTCAAAACGGCGCGCTGCGGCCAGTTAGGACAGTCCAATAGAAAATAAAGCAATGGAATTGATTTTGTCGCTGATGCTCGCTCGCATCGCATGCAGTAGGACACGGTAAAGGCTGATTTATGGTTCCGCGTTACACCAATGCAGAGCCTACGGCGTAGGGTACACGGCGGTGCGCGTCGCCGCGTACCCTACGCCGTAGGCTCTGTGTCGATTTAACTCAGAACCATAATTCAGGCTTAACTCCGCCGGCCGGAGCTTCCGCCATTTTTTCGTAGCGGTGTATCGCGTCATTCAGACAGCCAATCAGCACAGAGCCCCATTATCATCCCTGCCCACTCAGAATCCCGCATGGAGAAGGAGGTTAGAGACTGAGATGATAAGACATGGCTCAGAGGCTGAATTTCCAATTTATTTAGCAAAAACAATCAAAAGCTTGTTTTTAAGACATTCAAGGCCTGTTTAAAATAGACATTAGATGCCATAATAGGTCCCCTTTAAGTGAACAAGTGAACTTTTTTTATAAGTGATTTAATATTTTCTTGGTTTTGTTTCTGAGGATGACATGAGATAAGATTAGGATAAGGTATGTATATTCATAATACTCACATACCGGTATATTTACCCCAGTAAAAGTAACATTGTAAAGAATGATGGAACAATGAATATGTAACTTCATTATTTCAAATGAACTGTGGCAAATGTAACTCCCACACTTGCACACATAGCCTCGACGAAATCAGGCAATACGGATGTGAATTTTTTATAAGGGAGTGATTTTATCAGTCAGCACCCTCTCCACTATCAATCCTGCCTCAGCCCTTTTCCCCTTCGCTTTCCTCCCCTCTGTCCTTTTCCTCCCCTCCTCCTTCTTTCTTCTTTTCATTGTGGAAGGTGTTGAAATATCAGTATTGTTTACGAAGAAGATTAGGGCAGAATTGGGCAGAAGGCGGTTGTTCTGTGGCGATCAAGATAAGATAGAGGATGGTCATGTGTGTGCGTGTGGATGCTGTCGGGTGTGTGTACCATTCTACCACACCTTATCTCAGGAGCAGGCGGAGCAGCCATATGAAGTTGTTCATTGTAATTACCCGTGGCATGAGTAGATTTCATAGTGAGATTTAGCAGAGAATGTGACAGCATAAGGAGGGAAAAGGAAAAGAGAGGATATGAAAGCGGGAAGTCGGTTGGAAAGGAGGGGAGAAGACAGTTTTAAAATACATACATGCCACTGTAGACACACATTTCCCCTTTCCAGTGTCTGCACATCATTCCGAGTATTTCACTGCTCTTGTCTGACACCTTAATGCTACCATATCTTAATGACCTTTGGTAAGCCTAACATGTCAGCGACTGTTCTAATAATCAGCTTCTCCTGACTCATCCTCATCTTTTTCTGTTTTTCAATCAGTTATTTTTTTCTCTCACTCTGTCTATTGCTCTCCACTGTAATTATCAAGCTGGATGAGAATGTCAGGTGCCGTCAATCAGATATGCATCTTCAAACAGAAAATCAATTCAGTATCTCTTTAAATATATTTATATTTTATGAAGTTTTTTTTTTACTGTACATGTCTTGCATGCATTAATGCAATGTAGTAACCTGAACTCTAATATTCTACCAACTAAAATGTGAATTAAAAATGTAGATAGATAGATAGATAGATAGATAGATAGATAGATAGATAGATAGATAGATAGATAGATAGATAGATAGATAGATAGATAGATAGATAGATAGATAGATAGATAGATAGATAGATAGATAGATAGATAGATAGATAGATAGATAGATAGATAGATAGATAGATAGATAGATAGATAGATATTGAGCGTATAAGGAGGACGGTATAGAAATCTCACTCACGAGAGTTAAAACTCTATTGCTGACAAATGAATTAATAACAGAAGCACACCTTTTCTACCACAAAGGAATTCTTTAGCCCCAGAGTATATCAGAACGTTCAATTCCTCTGAAGATTGAAAAGCAAAAAGGAACTGATAAAACTTATTTTTTCTTATAGCACACCAAATCAAGGGCATCTGATTCATTCCAGTGGTGGGTAAGTCAATACATTCACTGTCTGCGGAGGACAACTACAGTTGTCCAACTACATTGCAGTTCAGAAATGAGTGCTTGATATACTGAGCAAAAGTTGAAAGCGATATTGTCAGAACTTAGTGAAAGCAACAGAGACACAATGGTGTGAAAGGGTGTCAACTGCATAAACTATCATAAAGAAGAGCAGAAAGGAGTGGCAGAAAATTATAACTGGAAAAAGGAGTAAAATAATCATTCATTTTCCCAAACCTGTCTCATTTCCATTCATGGTCACTGGTCTATTCCACATGTCATCAGGCAATAGGCCTTAAACTTTCCCCAGCCTGGATGACACAGCCATACAGTAGGTGCAGGTTAAAATCAGTCAACCTAGTTTAACCTGCCATCACCTTCTACTCTGCCATCATCAAGTCTGTCCTGTGCACTTTCATCATGGTTTGGTTTGGAGATCAAGCAGAATAGGGACAGACCACAACGAACAATAAGTTCTGACCTTCCCTCCACCCACGACCTGTACCAGTCCCGGTAGGGCTGGGCGATATATCGTGATGATAATATATATTGATATATTTTCAAACGCGATATGGTACGAGACAATATCGTTTATATCGATTTTTAATTTTTTTTTTAAATGATTTTTTTAATGATTTTGATATAGCTTATTTTGTGACAAATTGACTTGAATGTTTTATTTGAGATTTGCACAAATGTTTTGTTATTTGCACAACTGTCAACCTCAGTGGAAAAGTCTGCCTGTTACTGTCTACATTGTATTAATTGCACAGTGTATTTTAATTTAATTGTTATGCAGGAAAGGGATATTTATTTTATTTTATTCAAGAAGCATTTTTATTCTATATATGCAGGCAGTTTATTTTTATTTCATTTGTTTTATACATTTTGATATTGTGCAGACCTCTGTTAATAAAGGAACCTGTGTGACATTTGGCACGAGGCTTTGTATTAAAGCTGACTGTTTTTTTAAGTGTTTGCCTCAGAAAAAAATGAAGCTAACAGAGATGCTATGCTATAATGCTTTGGGGGAAACCCCAATTATGGCACACAAAAAATATCGATATATATCGAGTATCGCCATTTAGCTAGAAAATATCGAGATATGACTTTTGGTCCGTATCGCCCAGCCCTAAGTCCCGGGTCAGGAAACAGGCAAGAAACATTTTTGTAGACCCTTCACACCCTGCACAACGCTTTTTTCTCTCACCTGGAAGTCACTACAGAGCACTGTGCACTCGAACCAACCATCCCAGAGACGGTTTCTCCCCCCCTGGCCGTCACTCTGCTGAACTTGTTTGCGTTTCAGAGGAATATTTGTGCAATAGCTTCATGTCTGCAAATTTTGGTTCTGTACATGAACCTTGAGAGACAAAGTCTGCAGAATCAAATTCCCTGTTTGTTTGTGCAAACCTGGCAAAAAAATTTATTCTGATTCTGTAATGCCTCTTTTTCATCTGTAGGAGAAAACTGTTGCAGGCACAGCTGAAAACTCCACACAGAAAGGCCTCACCAGGAATTTGAACGAACAAAAACCAAGTTACTAAATGAGAGGGCTAAAACGCAACACGACTGCTGGCCATTCTTCCATGTAACACATACATGTTTTATTCTATTCTGTCTCTTGTGCAGTGTTTCTCAGTACTGGTCTTCAGGATTCCTGATTTAAATGAATGTTTCTTCTCATCAGCATGTCACCCTGGTCTGCACATGTCTGTTAATGATTCATTCTTTGATGTGTTCTCAAGTTGTGTGTGTGCTGGAGCAGAGAAACATCTTAAACATGCAGGACAGTCGGTCTTCAGGACGAGGACTGAGGAACGCTGCTCTCGCGGATGGAAAGGGGAATGGGAATTTTCTGATATCCATGCTTCGTAAAGAACAGACAAATGTTTTAGCAATAGTCAATTCCATTTCTCTTTTATTCATTTCTCTCTTCAGTCTATGAAAAATCCATGGCTGAAAACAGCAGAATATGGTCCATCTGCCTTTTGCTGTAAATGTCACACTGAAAAATAATAGCAGCTGATTGTATGCAGTGATAAAGGCCATGGGATTTCTTTTTTTAATGTGTTATTATGGATTTTTTTTTCTTTTGATCCTATGCTTTTTATTCTACATCTGAATTGATACTTTTCACATTGAGACAGTGCTGATGCTCAGTATATAGGAGAACCTTCATGGTGGACGGCAACACGTGTATTACATTTCCTTCACAGTACGTTGTTGGTGGGTCTTTGATGGACTGGTGCCCTTTCCACAGATATAACGCAACTGTCACCAATGTCATCTGAATGTGATTGGTAGTATTTTAACATGTTTTTGAGGGGTTTGCGTTATGGCATTCTCACTGCAATAATGTAAGGATTTTACTTTTTTTTTTTTTTACATTTTCCCTCAAAATGCCTGACTGCTACCTCCACCAGGCTCAACAAACCAACTGTTAATGTATATATAAACTCACAAAAGTAACAAGCAGCACTGGACATACTTGCTGTTTATCCTACATCTACAGCACAGGGAGGTTTTGATCAAGTATTATGGGTTTCCAAGAATACAGCAGGTATCCAAGCTTTATCGTGATGGTTTGATTAGGCCTATGACACTTTATTCAATCATGAAATGCTGTTGAATTTCAGTTAACTTACTTGACTGAATTTATTTGAGAAACAATTTCATGATGAATATTAGAAAATAAAAGAGAGAGCATAGTTCTTGCCCACAAATGGCTTTATTCCACCGGAAACAGCTTCATGTTGTGTAGATCCTTTACTCTAGGCCAACAGGCAACACATTTGAAAGTGGTTTTCTCAGGAACCACAAATCGTACACTGTCTTTAGGGACTGCCTGTCTGCAGTTATTTTATTTATTTGTAATATTTTTATGTTTACAAAGGTGAACTGAATACTTAGAAATAACTCATTATCTTGTGCTGAACAGAAGATTATGGGGTTTGGATTTTTCTTCATAACACAATATTAGAGAATTACTAAACCTTTTAATACTCAAGCCAAAAAAAGAAAGGAAAAAAGTCCCACCTGTACAGTAGTAGAGTGAACTGTTCATTTTTCCTTCCTATCTGTAACTGCAGACAAATTGGCTCTTTAACCTCTAACAGCTAATCTGTTAGCTTGTCTTATCTCAACACTTTTCTGAACGCTGTGTGTGACAGACACACACACACACACACACGCACACACGCACACACACACACACACACACACGCACACACACACACACACACACACACACACACACACACACACACACACACACACGCACGCACACTCTCTGTGTACAGCACAATTCAACATTCAGCTCTTCATTAGCTCTGCCTAAAGATATGCAAATGTTACGTAACTGAGGCATTTGAGCTACTCTGCAGGTGTGTTTACATCTGCCTGTGTGTGTGTGTGTGTGTGTGTGTGTGTGTGTGTGTGTGCGTGTGTGTGTGTGATTATGGACTGAAGGTTTCTTGAAGACATCCTTACCTGAGGGAGAATTTAAGCTTTTCTTCAGCTGAAAGAGCAGGCCAGGAAGTGTGCCGTGGGCAGAACAGACTGGGTTTAGTGGAGAATGAAAGGAAGAGAAGTGGAAAATTAATTCCATCGCTTGAATTCAACCTAGTCAATGTCATCTGGCCAGCAATCCCACTACTTTTGGAGTAGTAGCTTGAAGGGAGAAGGTTCCTTATTATTTCAAAAGTACAGTTACAATATAATTGTTTCACTGTAGGCCTACTATACAACGATAATTGCTATCAAAGACTTAATTTATTTTTTGACCACAAACATTGGTTGTGGGCTAAAATCCTCCAAACCATGGTTGACTGGCATTGTGGCATTGTTTGCAGGTAAAAAAAGCCTTAAGAAATATTTGAACTGGATTATAAACTTTTGGTAGAAGAGTTGCAGAAGAATAAATGAAGAGACAACATCTCTGTAAATATTACAAGGTTGTTCTTCTTGACCAAATGTAAAACCAAAAGCTTCTCTTTCCTCAAATCAACATCTATTGCAAACCTAAAGGTTTGCCTTTAGATAATGAATTCACATCATACGCTCCACATGATAATGCTATTTTTCCCTTGCGTTGAATGTTCACTAAACAATTCAGATACACATTTAAGATATTTTTAAATCATTAATAATGTCATCAAAACTGTATACTTTATACAGTGTGAGGAAAAAGCTTAACCTATACATCAAATAGTCAGGAACAAATAAGCCATGTATATACCAGGGCTGACAAAGGTAATGAGTTAATAATGTGTAAACAAAAATTCTGTTTAACGGCACTATTTTTTAAATGCAAGATTATTGTATGTATGTTGCAGGAAATATGTCCCAGCTCAACCTGTAGTTTGAAGAAACAAAAAATGATGTATAGCCTAAGTGTAATAGACTGTTTTGAAGCCTCGTTTTCCCGAGACTGAAAATTCACACAAAAAAAGGCATATATATATGTATATATACACAGATATATATATATATATATATATATATACATATATATATATATATATATATATATATATATATATATATATATATATATATATATATATATATATATATATATATATATGTATATATCTGTATAGATATACATATGTATTAGTGCTGTCAAGCATTTAAACATTTTTAGAGATTAATTAATTAAGATCTGTAATTAATTAATCTAATGAACAAAATTGCTGAGAAAAGCCAAAGATCAAAAGACAACAAAAAAGTGGCTTTATAAAGTAATGTATTTATTCCAATAACAGACTTGAACAGATGCAGCCCTAGTCACTTACATCCACTTGGCAAGATCATTGGCCAGCCTCTCGGTCGCAGACCTGCGCATGCGCGAGGCTCTCTCCTCGAGTTTAGTTTGGGGAAGAGCGTTGCTGTGGTAACATCTTTGCTGCTAACTTTAGCTGAGGCTCCGCTCGCGACCAGGTGCTTTCTTTGCATTTATGTGGCTAAACTTGAGCTGCTTCGGTGGTGAGCTAAGTCCTTTCCACAAAGAACATATAAAAATCTACCTTTATCAATGGTGGTAAAGAGTAAATGTAACCAAAGTAATTTGTACTATATTTGTACCGTATATAACTGGATAAGAATCGATAAAAGAATCGATAAGGAACTGATTCAATAAGTGCTATCGATAATGGAACCAGAATCTGTACATTTTTAAAAGGAACCCTGCATATTAAGACATGTAGGTCTTAAAAGATAAATGTTGGTATCAATTATAACAATGTGATATAAAAAACCTTGTTGATGTCTTCGTTTTTATAAAATTTGAAAATATAATTTAACATGTAGGTCGCCATTGTTTTTTACGTTCTGGGTAGTACGTCACACGGTGGCACCTGCTAACCCCCGTCCACTGTTTTGACACCCAGAAACAGATGAAAACACAGCTAAACAGGTGACGGCGCACCAGAAACACAGATGAAAACACAGCTGAACATTAAGGTGACGGCGCACCTACAAAAAAGTAAAATAAAATTAAAAAAAAGTGCAGCCCCATACAGCATGAACTATAAAAACACCATAAAACTCAGATAGACTAACAGACCACACGTTTCAACTAGCAGATAACCGATGCAACAATAAAAACCCCAGCCAGATCTGGCGTCATTAAATTAAATAAAGATGTTCTTGCCTATTTGAAGCGAAGTCTGCGCCTCCCGTTTCGTCAAAGTCCCGGGCCAGTCCCCTCAGCGTCGGGTCTGTCATCACCCAGCACCGAGGCCGGTTTTAGGGGGGAGAGGGGGGGGCTATGCCCACTCAAACGTGCATATTGCCCACCGGCGTCTCCATCCCGGCGGCGGCAGCGAGAGCGGAGAGCGGAGAGCGGGTGGCGGAGCGCTGCGGGCTGTAGAGCCCCGGCTACGCAGGCTTCGGCGTAGCCTACGCAGGCTACGGCGTAACCTACGCCGTCTACGCCGTAGGCTACGCCGTCTACGCAGGAGCCTAATGCACTGGTAAGATGCGCACAACATTGATCATTTTTGCAGATCTCCCGTGCATCACAGAACTTTGATCCAGTTTGCCTGAACCGAGACGTCTTATGGGCTCCCTCGTCAGCCTCCACGGCCGGGAGAGAGCTGCTCATCTATGTTTTAGATACCTGTCCCAGTTAAACTAATGGGGCTTATCTTCCCAGAGCCACCGTCGTACGTCATCGCCCCCAGAATACATTGCGCAGGTAAAACATGGCGCCTCCCGCAGGTCAAAATATGTAATAAACATTGTAGATTTTTAAAGCAATTAGATTATTTTATGTGTTTCTAACAACATATTTTAGTATAAGAGAACAATTGTGGCTAATTAGGGACTACATGTCTTAATATGCAGGGTTCCCTTTAACAATTCCCATCCCTAGTGCCTACTTTCTCTTAATATAATCATCAGAGCCAGGATAATGAAGTAGAGATGTATTAAATCACCACCTTTTGCTGATTTTGACAGATTTGCTTTTATTCAAGGTAAGAGTGATCGGTGCATGATCACTAATACTGACTGAATTACAATGTCAATCGTTTTTGAGATAATGGAATTACTAATAAGTGCCACACTGCCCTGTTGTGGTGAGTGAGTTCACTCACCTCCCTGCCACACCTCATCTGCTTCATGTCCCACACCTGTTTGGTCCCAGCTGCAGCTCCTCACTGCTCATCAGCCAGCCAGTATTTAAACTGCACTGAGGCCTCACTCAGGGCCAGATTGTTTTTGCAGCACACACTACTGTCCAGCACTCGTTCTTGGTTTGACGGCTTGGTTTTGACTCCAGTTTACCCCATACCACGTCTTCTTGTCTCTGCCCCGACCATCTGCCCATCCACGACAAGTCTTTCGCCTTCTCTCTCTGTATTCAGTTTGCCCTGCTGATTGTCTGCCTAGTTCTGATACTGCTTCTGCCTTGATCATGATTCCAGCTAGCCCTTCCACAAAGTTGTAGCTGGAGTTATTGGGTTGTTCTCTATTGCTATATTAATTTTCCCCCTGCCAATAGGCAGTGACAAGGCCCTGAAATACAAATACCTCACGCACAGGTGCAGAGAGCATGTGGCAAAAGTGATTTATTCCTGTAGAAGTAGGGTGTAGAGGGTTCCCATTGCAGTCTGTGTGACCATCACTCACTATGCTGGGAATATCAGGGAACAAGTAGAAGACAGCGGTGTGCAGCATTGTAGAGACAGCCTGGCTTTGGCATAAAAGGGAGGAATAGAGCTGTAGCTGACCCCAACACTGACCAGTGAAGGTTGGGCACCATCTAACATCAGCTTCAGTTCGAAGGCTAAGGTGATTTCATAGAGCAACTGGGTTTTTGGAGTCCATGGATGTATTGAATAAATAAAAAAAAATTACTACCTTAAAAAAAAAAGTGAACTTCAAAACTAATTTCACTTCCCTGAAATGTAGCTGGGTAAGTGAAAGAGAGTTTGTGAACAAACTTCTGTTGTCAAGATCCATACAGCAAGATAGCAAAGAAAATAAAAGCTGCTAATAAAAGATTAGGGAACTACTCCTTTCATTGGATTAAGTGACATGATTGTCGCAAAGTGCTGCCTCCAAAGTGCTTTGATGTTACCACAGGAATGTCATAATTTCCTCAACCTGAGAGGTTCATCCCTGCCTTTGTGACCATTTCATAGAAAGAAGAGATCCACAATCTTGTTAAGAATTGATAATGTTTTGCTAAGAAGTAGAAAATGACAGTTATTGTGTTCAAGCTATCAGTGAATAGAGCTTTGTGTTCCACTGGAGCGCGGTGTGTGTTTATGCATCCCTATTTAGAGCAACCTTGCCATGTAATGAAAAAAGGTAGAAAGAGAGAGAGCAAAGAGGAAGAGGCTCAGTGAAGCAGCTCTTCATACTTTCAATATGACAACAGTGAAGATTTCTAAAGATAAATTTACACTGGGTATTAAAAATTTTAAAAATCATTGTTAAGAAAATTAGAAAAATCCCTCAAATATAAGGAAGTGTCACATGAATGTGACAAAAAAAGAGAGGGGACTGTGAGGGTGAGGAAAGCTATGAAGAGGAAGCAGAGGGCACAAAAATGACAAAGAAAATCAAAGCAGTGAGAGGCAGAAAAGTTAATGAAATGAGCTTTAAGGACCAATAGTCATTCTGTTTGCTTGCATTTACATCCTGACTCTGATTATAACAAACACTGATACTTTGTTTGAGTACAATATAACCCTCTGGGAGTATTTTGAGTGAATTTTATACTCATGAATGATACAATGGCAGATACCCGTGACCCTCCACAGGATTAAATGGGTATAGAAAATGGATGGATGGACAATGGCACATAACTCTGTTTATTTTCTGGATAAAAATCCCATGAAAACAAGTTTTATTCTTAGAAGGAACCATTTATAACCATATAAACCAAGAGCTGCCCCTCTATGTCCTATACTACACTGCTCCAGGATGTTACAAGAGCACTAAATGGCCAAACCAGCACTACACTTGACTTTTTGTTCTTGAGTGTCTTATATGACACGATACAAATGTCAAATATATGCAAACAAGCATACATTTATTCCACGTTCCATTGAGCGTGCTCTGGGTCCTGTCCTAGCCATCATGGGCCTGAGCAGGGTACAAACTGGACAGCTACTTCTCCGTCACAGGGCCACAAAGAAGCAACAACCACTAACACTCATAGGGTGCGTTTCCACTAGCAGGAGTTCAGGGTAAACATGGCATGAACCTTTAACAGGGCCAACCGTCTTCTCGGCCCCTTCAGCAAGCGCGTCTCCATTACGCTGTAGCGACACACAAGAACCTTTGACTGAAAAAAAACAACAGCTGCCCACAAGGTGGCGGTAATGTGCATTTCTTGCTCTTCGCAAACGGGCAGCAGCCTGAAAAGAACGCAGCAAAAGAATAAAGAGACGATGAAACACGTACACAATGGATACTACTTGCGTTTTTTTTTTTAAACAGTTGGATTAATAAAAATCCATCTGGACCTCTGCAGTGGCGTAATATCCCAACAAGACCTCGCCAGTCCAGCAATCGCTCTTTCTTGTAATCTCCAACTTCAAAAAATATCAGTTTTTTAACTTCAGCTTCCTTGGAAAAAAACGTGGTCTTCTGTGTCAAACAACTTTGTTAACAAGTTCATTCATCCAACATCTCGCTTTTGTCCTTGTTTGTAACAGACAAAAGTCATGCTTCACACAGCCGCGCGAGGTCCTTATCAAAGGCAGAGCCCTCTTTCAGACAGCCAAACAAAGGGCAAATTCCATCACTTTTCTTGTCAGTTACTGAAATATAAAGAGTGACACGCAGAAATTTAAATAGAGATGTGTCCCAATTATGTTTGGGTCAGTTGTAGGACATGAGTCTCCACAAGGGAGCATTGTTGTTGTTGTTGCTGTTGTTGTTTTTGCACTATTTTTCCATCCGCCTAAGTTCTTCTAAGGGATGGAAATGTGTCTATCATTCATTATTGATGACCATTTGATCCAGATCACACAATCCACCTTTATCCCCATCACACTTCTCACTTTTGGTCATCTTTTTTTCTTCTTCTGTGACTTTTGATTTCCTCTCTCTTTAGTTGTCTGCTGGGTTATAGCTGTATTTATTTGCCCTTGTCACATAACTGTCACTTCCACCCGAATCAGTCAAATTTAGATGACCCTAGAGATTTTTTTTTTCTAAGACATTTAAACTATTTAAAGCTATTTTTCCTTCATTGGCCTTGTCGTCTTTACTCCTCAGTCTTTCTGTTTCTCTAACATTCACACACAGTCACTCACTCATTCGCCCCCGGGTGGTTTTTCCTCCCTGTGACTTTGAATAAAGCAGACGAGGTGAGTGAACTGGAGGACTCAAAGACAACTATTGACACTCCACCAGGGACATTTCCAAAGGCAGCAGTTTATTTGACACTCAGCCAATCAGCTTTTTGCTTCTGCATGACTGACAGTGGTGGTGTCTAATTACACAGGAATGTTTAGAATCACCTAGATAATCCTCTAAATGCCTCTCCAAAACTAAAACTCCCCACTTTGGATAAACAACAGGAACAGCTCATTGTATTTTTAGCAGTATGGGGATGAAGAGAGGGGGATTCCCCTCTTACCTTTGACAAATAAGGTGCATTTTGAAATGTGGAGACCTAAGTGGAATTTACCTTTCAAACAACTTTCCCGGAGTTAATCAACATTCACAACGGCCTGTTCTTTTCTGAAGCATATCACTTTTCTTCACCTGCAGATGATTCAATGAGGATATCTACAAAAAAACTATAGGAGCCCATACAGCAAAGAACAAACACCTGTTTTATAACCAGTGACATGTAAAGACTACTGTTTAGTTTACCAAAAAATGGGCCTGCACATTATCCTTAATCTGTTTCATGATCTGTTTCATTTGGTTTTTATTTTTCACCCCCCTTAACAGTTAATTACACATGATGTACCTTTATCCGTTGCTGTCTGTCTGGACTAACTAACCCAGCCAAGACATGTCATTATAAAAATTTCCAAGATCCAGCAATAAAAGAAGGGCCTGTTACAACCAAAAACGTAATAACGGCCAATAATGTAATAACTGCCAATAATGTAATAATTTTGGCCATTTCAAATGTAATAAAGCCAATAGTGTAATAATGTGCCAATAATGTAATAAAAAAAAAGTTTTATTACATTATTGGCTCATTATTAGACTATTGGTTGTAACAATCCCGACCCCCCCTCTATATCGGATGAACCTGCTTGTATAGCTGATGAACATGGCTTTCTGTTTCAAACTGAAGCTAATTCTGATAAACAGTCTATGGCTAACCCTTTGGTTGACAATGACATTGAGGATGCTGGATGCAACAGTGGTCTGAGTACAAGAATAAAGGAGTTGTTTAGCAAGGACAGCCGATGGATGAAAGCCTGGATAGTCCTTACTCATCTGACTTTCGGGCAGTACAAAATCAAAGACATATACTGGAAGAAGTAATGCCAGTTGTCTGTTATGATTCCTCCCTTGTCAACTATTTTAAGTTTTTTTTTTCACATTTGTAAATGAGCGAAAGCTACTTTTCATTTGAGGAGGAACAGTTTTTATTTTTTTTGTTCATGTTTTTGCTGTATGTATATTATATATTGCAGTTCAGATTTTTTGATTGGAAATAAACAATAATAAAAACAAGAATAAGAAGAGAGAGACGCCTCAGGACGCTTGTAACATACTTCTGTTAACCAGTCAACAAATAGATCACTACTGAAACCAGCTGTTGGAGATCTAAAATGAATGCTCTGCAGGGTTCATATGTCTAACTTTGTTTTTCATGTTTGAAAATTAAAAACTACATCAACACATTGAGCTTACAGGCCCCAAGTGACGTTTCAAAGTTGTTGTTGTTGTTGTTTTTTTGTTTTTTTACAGTAATGATAAAGCAGCTGTGTAGATGTTTGTGTAGACATATCTTGGATGAATAAATATGACGACTATATGTCATCCACTAACTGCCCAAAAACTGCAAAAAAAACCTTTATTTCCAAGAGCTGCTGTCATATTTATGTGTTATTACATTATCGGCACCAGTTATCACATTTTGAAAGTTTTTTTTAAATACCAGGCCAATAACGTAATAACCAGCCAATAATGTAATGCCTTATTACATTATCGGCAAAAAGTTTCTTAGTCTATTACCATTACTTAGGAACTCAAACTCTCCTGGTAAATGAACAGGAGCAGAAACAGAGGGCATATTAATGTCAAAGTTAATTTATTTACTAGATAAAAAAATAAAAGCAAAAAGCAATGTATTCTAAATTATTTTTGTTTCGTTATTTAAATATTTTTCCTTTTCTGTAATAAAGTGACAAAGTGCTTGAACATAGCAACGACTTTAACATTCAAATATTTTTGCATTTCTGCATACCCACTTACAAAAAACAAATCAAAGCTTTTCCATAAAATATAATATAAAAATAAACTCTTTAGAATAATACACGTAGATGTCTAGTTTTAGTGATTTTACCGGCTAATTGTTGTCTATAAGAAGAACAAAATTAATAATTCATGCAAGTGCACCCTAAATATCAATAATATGTACAGTACATTTTACTATTGTATATCATTAAAACAATTTTGTAAATAATAAACAAAAACATTATATTACCAATTGATTAAATTGTATGCAACTTTGTTTTGCCATATTTATGTTATGTTTTCTGTGTATTTTTTTATAATGGTATTTCTAAAATGTTCTTACTGAATTTGCATAGAAGTGACTATTCCCAGTGATAAAACTGTTTGTCCGTGCTCAATAATCATCTAGGCTACTCATTTTACAGCCCACAGTGTAAGTGTAAGTTATTTGCATTTTTATTTATATTTATATTTAAATGTATTAAGTCGGCTATTGTGAACTGAAGTTGATTTAACTTAAAATTGAAAACACTGATAGATAAATGTGAGAGAAATTACCTTTCAATCAACACAACACGGTAATGGTACGGTAAAAGAATGCACTAGCAAGCAAAACTACTCGCAACAAACACCGGTAAAAACAAAAAACAAACTTACTTTTGGCTGCTGAAAGCCTTTTTTCATCACTTGAGTTAGATTGACTCGCTCTGGAGGCTCCGCCCACTCTTGGTCTGAATCCAGCCTAAACACGCATGCGCATGCGGCGATGCTGGCTGCTACCGGGAGTGTTGGACATATATAAAGGCTTATATAAAAACTTTATATATCTATGGTGTTGGGCGCCGGTAACAGGTTATTACCGGGAATTATTCAAAGCAGCAACACTCTATATATGAATTTATTCCATCCATCCATCCATCCATCCATCCATCCATCCATCCATCCATCCATCCATCCGTTTTCCGCCGCTTATATTAATTTATTATTTATCTATATTATTTATCTTTGGTGGGAATGTAGAAAATATGAAAGTACTCAAATGGTATTACGAAATTAACTGTATTAAAAAAAAAGAATAAAACAGTAACTATACCAGAATACAGTTACTCAAAATTTGTATTCTAAATACGTAACGGCGGTACATGTAATCTGTTACTCCCCAACACTGGCTGCTGGTTGATGTAGAACCGCAAACTGAAAATATTATAAAAGCAAATAATGTAAAAGGAAACTAACAAAATGAACAGTATTTGTTTCAGGCATAACCCACCCTACTCGGCCTCTGATTGGCTCATCAGTCCTGATGCCTAAACCTAACCAGTCTAACCAACAATTAGAGGGAGCTTGTTACCAAGTGGGATTATATAGCTGTTTGTCAATAAGAACAACCTTTAAAATGACAGACTGGACAGGAGGCAGACTTGTGGGTGAAAAATAAACTTTTAATGTGTTCCAGGCCTGGATAACAGGATGAAAACAACTAAAGGAAAAACAACTCCACCAACAAAACTCAACATAACTTAAACAGACAGGTGCTGGAGTCAACCTCTCCCCATGGCAGGGGAGAGGTTGACTAGACTACTGACCCCTCCCCTGGACAAGTCATCAAAATCATCAAATCAGAGTACTCTAGCAATCCACCCAAGATGCTCCCCATAATACATTCAGCTCTTCAGCTGGGCAATCAAGGCAGCTTCCCAACTACAGCATAAACACAAGTATCGGAGATTCACATGTCACAGCAGAATCTGCACCTTCTGTGGGACTGATAATCTAAATGTTACAACATATAATACAGCATATATACCTTAAATGTATATTGTTGATCATGGATACACATGAATGTGTATTGTTGAACAGCATAAAAAACATGTGGGTCATGCCCTCAGCATCCTCTGAAATAAGGTTGGTCAGTTACCTGTGGGCAGTGTGGCTTGCAGACACCACTGATTGATGTGCACCAGAGAGGATTGACCGGCGGTGCTGACTGAAAAATCAGGGTTGTACTCCATATACCTGTGTGTACCCCGCACTACACCGCTGACTTCTGCTGTCCTACATAGTGATATCTGGGTTGACTCCCAGCTACTTGGACTTAAGCACACGGACCTACACTCCAGGAAGCTCGTTCCACACGTCACAGGAACACCATCTGACAGTGGTATCCCTCAACAATGTACTTTTGGGATGGTACAAGTCTCCCTCTTCTTTTTGGCTTTATTTTATCCCTATTTTTGTAAGTTCCTTTGGAAAAAAGCATTTGCTTAATACAATATGATGCAATGAACTGTGAATTATTTTGAGGCTGTGGTGGCTTGTCATAGTAGCTGGGTTAACATAAGCCAATGGGCTGCTTATATCTTTTTCATGGCCCAACTGCATATGATTAAATCTGAAATTAAATAAACAGTCCCCAGAGTGCAGGCCCTGTCATCACTCTATATATTATGGCAAGCAATGAAGACAGTAAGGGAGCAGACTAAGAACTCTTACAGTTTCAGAGATAAAATGTCCTTTTGTATTGTCAAACCAAAGATGAGCTGTAAGTTGATTTGCCAATCTTAATATCATATGGAATTTTAAAGTAAGAGGGAAAATGAATGGGACCTCTAATACAGACTGATTTGCTTATAGGTACCACACTCATCTGCCTGCTTCTGCTTCTGCTTCTGCTTCTGCTTCTGCGAGTGATTTGGGGTTGAATGTGATCAAATGCATGTATTCTTTTCCTTTTAAGTTTTTCTTAAAGAAACATGTGAGGAGCAGGCTGACAACTGTCATTAACATGCCAGAAAGACAATGAGGATGTTGAAGCTGAGGTTGAAACAGAAGGAGATGTAAGACAAGGTATAAAGGGGAAAGGGAGTAAGTAAAATTTTGCAAAGGATGCTGGAAGGAATAAAGATAGAAAGAAAAGAACTAATCGACAGCAAAGTAGAGAGTGTATCCTGACATTGTCGCTCCAGCTTTAATGGAAGATTCATGTTCACAAGGTCATCGATCACCTGTGGGAGACGGGCAGGAATAAGAGATCCAGAGCAGAAGGTCTGTTTGAGGAAAGAAGAGATGCGGTGAAGTCAGGAAGGAAAGTCTGCAGAATAAAACAACAATGATGGTGTTGTATGAAAAACAGAAAGGGACAGGAGAAGAAGAGTGCTGACAGGTGCTCCCTTTTGAAAAATAGCAATATCAAAATCATTATGTTAACAAATAACAATTTAGGTATTCTTCAGTAAAACGTTGCCTGTTAGGAAAGAAAAAAACCTGAATGTGTCATCTAAAATTAACATTTTTTTTGCATTGTTGCCTCCCAGTTCATGAGAATCGAGAGAGAAAAGAGAAAAGACAGAATCAGAGGGACGCGATCATGTTAGTTTCCTTAGCTAAACAATTGTTTTACAAAACGTGTGGATTATAATTGAACTAAAATGACTTTAATTGCACCATATTTAATTGTACTTAAATGTAACTTTTTTCTCAAAAGTGGTCTTAGATTATGTTTATCCTTTACAAATAATTAGAATTTAATTTTCAATTGAAATTAACTGAATTGAATTGAGCAAAATGTTTAAATATTTTTTTTTGTTTCTCATTTATTAAATTATATGTATTTTTAAAATATGTTATTGACTTTTATTGATTAACTATTATTATTATTATTATTATTATTATTATTATTATTATCCATCCATCCATCCATCCATTGTCCACCGCATTATCCGAGTCCGGGTCGCGGGGGCAGCAGTCGGAGCAGGGATCCCCAGACCCGAGTTTTTGCTTCCGCGACCGCCCGGGCCGCAGTCCGCTTGGCCTGCCGGTACCCGTCAGCTGCCTCGGGAGTCCGCCGAGCTAGCCAGGCTCGGTAGGACTCCTTCTTCAGCTTGACGGCATCCCTTACTTCCGGTGTCCACCACCGGGTTCGGGGATTGCCGCCGCGACAGGCGCCGGAGACCTTACGGCCGCAGCTCTGGACGGCCGCGTCAACAATGGAAGTGGAGAACATGGTCCATTCGGACTCAATGTCTCCGGCCTCCCTCGGAATCCGGTCAAAGCTCTCCCGGAGGTGGGAGTTGAAGACCTCCCTGACAGGGGAATCTGCCAGACGTTCCCAGCAGACCCTCACGATACGCTTGGGTCTTCCAGGTCTGACCAGCTTCCTCCCCTGCCAGCGGATCCAACTCACCACCAGGTGGTGATCAGTTGACAGCTCAGCCCCTCTCTTCACCCGAGTGTCCAAGACATACGGCCGAAGGTCAGATGAAACGACAACAAAGTCGATCATTGACCTCCGGCCTAGGGTGTCCTGGTGCCACGTGCACTGATGGACACCCTTATGCTCGAACATGGTGTTCGTGATGGACAGACTGTGGCTAGCACAGAAGTCCAACAGCAAAACACCACTCGGGTTCAGATCGGGGAGGCCGTTCCTCCCAATCACACCTCTCCAGGTAACACTGTCGCTGCCCACGTGAGCGTTGAAGTCCCCCAACAGAACGATGGAGTCCCCAGTTGGGGCACTTTCCAGCACCCCTCCCAGGGCCTCCAGGAAGGCTGGGTACTCTGCACTGCCGCTCGGCCCGTAGGCCGAAACGACAGTGAGAGACCTATCCCCGACCCGAAGGCGCAGGGAAGCGACCCTCTCGCTAAGTGGGGAGAACTCCAACACATGGCGGCTGAGCTGGGGAGCTTTTAGCAAGCCCACACCAGCTCGCCGCCTCTCACCATGGGCAACTCCAGAGTGGAAGAGAGTCCAACCTCTCTCAAGGAGTTGGGTTCCAGAGCCCAGGCTGTGCGTGGAGGTGAGCCCGACTATCTCTAGTCGGTACCTCTCAGCCTCCCGCACAAGCTCAGGCTCTTTCCCCCCCAGCGAGGTGACATTCCATGTCCCTAAAGCCAGAGTCGTCGTCCGGGGATTGGGTCGCCGGGGCCCCCGCCCACGGCTGCCACCCAAATCGCACGGCACCTTCCCCTTATGAACTCTCCCGCGGGTGGTGGGCCTACGGGAGGGCGGGCCCACGTCGCTCCTTCGGGCTGCGCCCGGCCGGGTCCCGTGGGCCAAGACCCGGCCACCAGACGCTCGCCTGCGAGCCCCGACCCCAGGCCTGGCTCCAGGGTGGGGCCCCGGTAACGCCAGTCCGGGCGACGTACACTTCCTTGATGGTTCTTGCTTCATAAGGGGCTCGGAACCGCTCTTTGTCTGACCCGTCACCTAGGACCTGTTTGCCATGGGAGACCCTACCAGGGGCATTAAGCCCCGGACAACATAGCTCCTAGGATCATTCGGGTGCTCAAACCCCTCCACCACGGTAAGGTGGCGGTTCAAGGAGAACCATCTATTATTATTATTATTATTATTATTATTATTATTATTATTATTATTTTAACCATTCCACAGTTTGATCATTTGGATGTTTTCTTTTATTGTGAGTTCTTTGAGGTTTTCTCAGGATACTTCAGCTTCCTCTCATAAACACATGAACGCTTGGCTGATTCTTAACTGTCCATAGTTATTGTGAGAATACATGGGTATGTTAGAGTGTTCTGGTGATTGTCTGGTACCAGTCCAGGACCAGTCCAGGCCCTGCCTCTCACCCAGTGACATGTGGGGCCTCCAGCTCCTGCACAACATTAAACAGAGTGAAGCAGTTATAGTAGATGGATTCATGTGAGAATACTGATAAATTATCTGGTTATCAGTGGCCTTTTCTCATCTTTCTTTTGGGACTCATACAGCACTGATATTACCTATATTGTAAATGTCTGGTAAACAGTTACAAATACATCCTCACATACTGGAGATGAACAAGAAGAAAGTGGATAAATCCTTTCTGCAACACTTTTACACATTTACTCTTATACTTTAATTCCATACGAAATACCAGGAATTCTGTACTTTCGTGTGAGAAAAAAATATCACATCATCAGCGCTCATAAAGGAAAAAAAGAAAAATACATACACATATTTTTGTCACTTCAAGGTCAGACACATTTCTGTACAAGACTGAAATCAGACCACAAAAGAGGTAAACACATTCACAATAACACACACACATGCACACTCACACTCACGCGACACAAATAAACTCTACCAGACCTTCAGTGAGCCAGATGTGCTCCATGGTAGCAGATGAATGAGCCATAGTGCCAGACACACACTCCCCCCCTTAGCAGCCTTCCTACTGATCATCATACACTTGGTTGGGTCAGGAAAAAGCCGCTGTGTGCATACTTGAGTGTGTCCATATTATGACATGAGTGCTTATCTTAGCATGTGTGATTTAACGTATAATATGCCCACTCTGCTGTTGATGCGTGCATGTGTGAATGTGTGTTTTTCTTGCACTTGACTAGCCATCTATGTGAAATATGTGAAAATGTACTGCTGAGGTGTGAGTGCAAGTGTATACATCCTGAATTTGTTGTACCAGTTGTTTTGTGTGTGTGTGTCTGTGTGTGTGTGTCTGTCTGTGTGCGTGTGTGTCTGTGTGTCTTACACATCCCAGGGCAGTATATGTGCACTGGCAAATTAACTTTAAGGGGTAGAAAATAAATAGTGTGAAAGGAAGGAAAAACAGAGTGATGCTATATGATTACAGTTAACTTATTTTTTTCCTTCTCTCCTCTCATTTCTTTCTTTTTCTGCTTTCTTCTCCTTTGCTGCCTCTCATTGGCCTGCACCTGTCTACTCCGCCCTGGCATTGTGCTGCTGTGAAAACGTTTAACCGATGCTGAATGAACCAGCCAGCCCCCTTCCCTCCCTCCCCAACAAGCAATTCCCTTCAGTGTTGGAGAACTAGCAGGGGTGGAAGTTGGTGGGAGGTAGGATGTGGAGGGATAGAGGAAAGGGGAGAGGGGGGCAAAAAGGGCAAATTTTCCCCTCCCCTGCATACTTTGCCCCACTTCATTCTGGCCCAGCCCAGAGCAGAGGGCTTTGTTTCCGGGACAAGGCAGAATCATGGCTGATGGCTCCACTCTTCCAAAGTGAGCATCACAATATAAAAAGAGGAGTGGAGGGGTGGAGGGGTGGAGGGGTAGGGGGAGCTGCAGTCCAGGAATACTGCAGGGTTGAAAGCTGCCGTCAGACTTCCTGGCTGACAGGTCACAAACGCCCCATAACCCAAAACGAATGGGTCCAATTCATGATGAGGCATGGATATCATCCCACTTCACAATCCATGATGCATGCTTAAAGAGATCCCTGCTCTGACATCATCATGTCGTCATGTCTTTCTATTTCAGTGACTCAGCTCAGCTGTGAATACTCACGCCACCCACATACAGATATTAATGATTATTATGAAGTTTTCTCATCATCACATGTGAAAAAGGACCCAAAAACCAGAGGTCCAGAGAACCAGAGAAGTCAATTACTTCCCTAAAGGCTCATATTTGGGTGTTTGAATAGACTCCCCAATCAAAACCTTGTTGGTATTTGAAAGGAAGCCTCCCTTGGGGGGTGATTGGGGTATGTCTAACCGGGAGGAGGTCCCGTGGGGAGGTGGCCAAGGAGACTGAGGTCTGGGCCTCTCTATTTAAGCTGCTGCCCCCACGCCCCAATTTCTGATAAGCAGAAGTTAATGGATGAATGGATGGATTTGCATGGTTCTGTGATATCAAAGACCCAGCTCAAAGTAGAACAAGCTCCACATCTTCTCCTTCACCCAACTTCCTCATGCAGCATTACCCTCCTTTGAAGAAGATAGCACAATGTGACTTCGATTTCCAAATGTTCCACATCCCATTCTGAGGACAGGACTGGGATCAATACTAGTGGCCAATATGAGGGGGCGGGGTGTATCTGGGCTGACTCCACCCCTGAAGACTGGCTGCTATGATGACAACTGTAAAGATACAGGGATTTAATAAAGGGAGATGAAGGAGTTTATTATATTTCAGTGAAACTTCTTTTGAAAAGGGGCAGTATATCCCTCCTTAAGGGCTCCTACACCGCACAGTTTCTAGTCATACAAGATCATTACATTTCACACTATATGACTTCAAACTGATGTTAAGAATGGAGCATGCAGACTTGAAGTGAGACCCCCTGATTGGTGGAAAACAACAACCGATGTAGAATAGTGTCATCGGTATTTGCTGAAGGTAAACAATCTAACCAAAATAAGAAAATGAAAATCACTTAAGTAGTAACATTTATGTGTACTGAAAAAACTTAAAAACACACACACACACACACACACACACACACACACACACACACACACACACACACACACACACACACACACACACACACACACACACACACACACACACACACACACACACACACACACACACACACACAAAAAAAAAACATTTAATATAAGATTATGTTTTGTTCATGGCAGGGAAAAGCAGTCATTATTCATTCAGAATTTAATGTTGCGTTTTAACAGACTAGTCAGTGTCAGAAATCCTATGATTTCCTATGAAATCCAATGATTTCTGACACTGTCAGAAAAAACTAAACTGGATATTTTTTGGTTGTAGAACCTGCGAGACGACCGTTTCTGACCAGTTTCCACTGCACAATATAGAAACAACAATTCCGAGCTAAGACCAAAGAATTTGACACAATTCCTTATGAAGGTGATCTTGAAGGTCATCTTTCATCTGCACCAACACCTAAAACTGGAAAAGTATACTGGTCTATAGATGATCTAAATGAATGTTACAGCTAACACTTTCAGGTGCAGGTCCCTTTAACTCTGTACAGGCCAAATTAAGTTTATAAAGTAATTATTTCAATGAACAGTATTAAGATAACATCACCCTTCTGTTAATGATAGTTAGAAAATCAGGGACCTATTAGGTTTTATATATTTTCTGAGCTATAGATAACATCAAAATGGCTAATATTCTTGTTTGGAGATGCCAAAACATCAGATTAGGAGGATTGTAAATTCTGAATTAAACCTTGTGTGCAGTTGGCTTTTCAGAAATCGATATTCTGAAACTCCTTCGGGTTGATTGACATCAGTTAGGATAAACCCTGTCTATGCTGGAAAACCTCATTCAAGCAGTGTTCTACCTGAAGTTCCGCATATGAACTTATGTTATGTTGTATGATTGATTTAAAGTATGTTTTTATGTGTCTCAGAAACTGTTTATTGCTGCTGTCGTGGCCAAGACACTCATGGAAAAGAGATTTTTAATCTCAATGAACTTCTCCTGTTTAAATAAAGGTTACGTTTTAAAAAAAACAACCAGTTTTTTATTTAGTGTAAAAGATTTGTAATTGCAGTGTCAGCATCTGGAGTTTGTATATAATTTGAGCTAATATTTTCAACCAAGCTGTAAACTGTTATTGTGCTCAATAAACAGATGTACTGTATACACTTTTATATCCAGCCAACTTGATTTTTACTGGACATGTTACAAATGAAGTATTTTTGTCGGTCTTACACAATATCAGTCCATCCTCCAACTATTTTTACCAGCATGCATGCTAATAACAAGCTTATTTGTTGACATGAATGTGTGCAGGGGCTCAGGTGGTAGAGCGGGTCATCCAATGATGGAAGGATCGGCGGTTTGAACCCCGCTCCCCCAGTCACCTGTCACTGTGTCCTTGGGCAAGACACTTCGCCCTGCTGGCGTGTGAATGTTGTATGAATGTTCCGGTGGTGGTTGCAGAGCCGTTAGGCGCCAATTGGCTGCCACATTTCCGTCAGTCTGCCCCTGTGCCTACTCACATAGTTTACCATCACCGAGTATGAGTGAGAGAAGGAATAATGGAACTTTTTGTGAGCTTTGAGTGTCCTTAGAAAAGCACGAAAAAAATCTGATTCATTGATATTATAAACAGACGTTTGAACACTTACCTGGATAATGTTCGATGTGATGTTAAGCAAACTGAACCAAGCTGTGAATCGTAACTTATCTTACATCCCAATAAAACCTGGATATAGTTATTTGATCAGCTGACTGCATTTTATTTACTTTTGCTGTGTTTAAAGAAAGTAGATTTGTTGTTTGTGTAACAGGTTATCAGACCATCTTCCAACAATTTTACTTGTATCAATACTAATTACAGGCTCTTTTGTTTTTAAGAACACGTGATTCTGCTGCTACCAAAATCCACTTTTATTATAACTGCTAGATAAGCAACGGGCTATTAACTATTGGGACATTGTAAAATAGATATGAAACAAAACTATGCACATTTCAAGATTCACAGGAATGCCTGGAATTCTGCATGGCAGTCAGAAGAAACTGGAAACTCCTGATGTGTCTGGACCGGATAATGACCATGACACCTAACTGGATATCTCTCATGAAGCTGCAGTTTCCACAACGCTTGTAGTATCTGAAAGAAAGAAAGGTTGTCCCTCATGATAACTCTTAGTATTTTGGATTTTACTATAATGGTCCCAAGGAAAAAAACGTTATTACATATCATAGGCCATAATATAAGTCGCTGTAATCGAGAAGACCTTCTATCCCTTCTATTTTTTTATGTTTAAGTCAACACTGTTATAAAGCTCTATAGGTTGTTAATAAAAGTTCTTACTTTTCCTAATGTGAGTGAATTATCATCTTGAATTTCAGGGTCATATGTTTTAACAGACAGCAGGATTACTTAGTTGTTATAATTTTGATGGGCTGCATTGTTCGATCATGCACAGAGAATTCAGCTCTTGACCGACTTTTCTTTAAAACCTGCACAGAAGAATAAAAATAAATAAAAAAAACTGTTGTGAAGACAGTCAGGAATAAAAACAGGTATTCCATAATTTTGAGTGACAGTGTTTGTAATGACACAGCTACTTTTTCAGATTAGTTTTAATCACAAACTAATAATTTTCATCCAAATAAGGCGAAAAAATTTGCTTTTCTCTGAAACAAAGATTATTTTCAAGTTTGAAATATTCATGTAAAGCTCTTATAACATTCAACATCATTTTTCAAACACCTTCAGCTACTTTCACCACAGCTGTTAACAAGATATTAACAAGTATATTACTGAGAGCGTCAGGTAGTCTAGGAATTTCTGTTTAGTCTCTTTCCATGATATACCAATATGAATTTGATTTAAGCTCTTTAAACACAGGTAAAAGATGCGATTTGCTGCCTTTTACAAACCAATTCAAGTAAAATATAATAAATCACAGCACTTTACAAATCGAGAGTAAGGACACTCACAAAAAGACTTTTCCAAAACAAAACCCTCTCACTGTATTAAGTTGTTTTTTTTTCCAAGTGTGTCTACATCATTTTATGCATTCCTACATCACTCTAAACAGCAGTGCAGACAGTTTCTTCATATCAACACCAAAAACATAATAAAATTTACTATCGTACCTTTGGTATTTATCTGCAGCAGATGTTTTCCATTTCAGTTGGTATTTTGGTGCATTTCACATATTAAACTTAGTAACAGAAGAATATGCTGGAAATGTAAGCTGCACAGGTAGCAGCGAGGGTAATAACAATTACCATTCAGAGACGTTCTGAAATAATCTTTCCTGAGGAGGTTTGTGATGTTTTCTTTTGTTATTTTAGTTCGGGATTGTATTCATGGGTCCAACACCTAAGGCTGTATTTGGAATTTCTCCATTTAATTAGGAATTATTAATTAATGCATCCAACAACATGTTTTCAACCTGCAAAAGACAGATCTATAGATGCTAAAGTATTTGGGATGGGTACCAATCACAGCTGACCGGGGTGGGATGGGGGAGATTGGGGGATGAGAAAGCTGTACGAACAACAAAAAGTAGGAGGAAAGAAAAAGAATGGATCAAACCTTCTGATGAATCTGTAGTTTTCTGCGTGTTTGGCTACCCCACATGAGTTCAAAATAAATACATAGGAAGAAAACCAACAAATCCATGAAAGTAGTATAAAAAAGTGAAAATGAAATTGCCACTGTTGAAGAAAGGATTGTGTTGCAACAAAGATTTCCTCAAGCTTGAAAACGTCCCATTCAACTTTCAACAAGGCATTTTGGGAAATGTAGGGAGTCTGACAGAGATGCTTCATAACACAATCACGAAGAAATAAACTTTGTAATTTCTTACAATGGCAACAGGTATCTGATTTTTCTTTTTATAGATTTACTCTGCCATGTGAGCTATGTAGAACTTCCTGCTATACACATAACATCTGGCTATCTGAAAATCATTCAACAAATAAACATTTCAGCTACATTGCACAGGTTTTTACAACATTTGTACTGCAGTTTGTGCTTCAGCTTAGCCTTTCAGTTTAGAAATGCATGGATAAACGGATCCCCCCGAGCATTTCCCACGTTTACACCTGTAGCCACAACGCATACCTTAGTGGGATTTCTGCAAAACAGGAAAGTTTGATAAACCTGACCGAATGAAAATAAATTAATTAATTAAAATCCAAGTTGATGCTTGTATTGTTTCTATTGTTTGGTATCAGTTCTTGGCTTATTATTGTGGGAAGTGTATTTCATAACACAGCTCTCTCCGAGACCTTCCTTGTTTTTATACCAATAGTTATAGATATGGAACAGAACCCCCCCCCACACCCACATCATTTCAGTAGTGTATTTATATTGCATTAAATACAACGCATTCGTGACATATTTTCAGTCTGCTTCCCTCACACAAACAACCACTAAGATGCACACACGTGAATATATCCATGGAGAGAGGCTGAAAAAACAATTACAGTTTCTCATTAAGGCACTCCTAATCCCTTTATGCAAAACACAGTTACACAAGTACACACAATGAGCAGAAAGAGAGAATGAGGGATGGGCAAAAAAGAGGAGGGAGAGCGAAGAGAAAAAAAAACCTTGCGCAAATGCGAGGAGAATAATTACATATATCATGAAGCCGTCCCTTTTATTTCGGATGTCACTTCTGATGTTACTGGCCAGCTTTGGCGCTAATTTGAATTCAGACCTTTATCAGTCGCCGGCAGCAGATTTTGAGTGACAGCGCCACCAAACGCCTCTCGCCAGCCGTCCTATTGATTTCTCTAAATCCCCAACAATAGCATTTGCATGCTTGTTTCTGTTATAATACAGATATGCCGTTTCGGAAATTAAAGAGCGGCAGGCAGACCAGAGGTAACTAATTGTGTGCCTGTGTAATGAGTGCAGTTTCAATTTGATATAACCCACAGCTTTTCCCCTTGCAGGCCTGCGCTAAGTACTTTCAAGTCTTTGTGGGGAAATAATTGATTTTTTGTGCTTTGGGCACAGGGAAAACTATTATGATCTTTTTGAATAATGGCAGCAGGAGAAAAGGCACGTTGAACAATTTAAATTGGTATTAGAGGAGAGGAAGGAAAGCAAGGAGCACTTGGTGATGGGCGGAGGACTGATAGCGTAGCCGAGTCCTGAATTTGACTGACAGACTGCAAATGGTTACCAGTGTGTTGACTGCGCATTCTCTTAGCGAGGAAGTGGGGCGATGTGAGGTGTCGTTGCCGTAGTAAGTAAAGCCACATTGAGCCTATAACTGGCTGGATTTCTGGCTGGAGGACAGGATGAGATGGAGGGATGCTGAGAGGAGGGCAGGGTGGTCTGGTTGACTTGTGGTGCCAGGGGCCTGCTAGTGGGCCAGAACTGTGGGTGAATGAACAAGTGCACGGGGTGGGGTTGGCATGTTGTCATATCGCTGCAGGGTTTGGTGTGTGTTTGTGTGCCTGTGTGATTGTCCTCACTCGGTCTTATTAGTGCCAGGAAACAGGATCATGCAACTAGAAAGTCAGGGTGCAGAGTCAAAGAGCATCACAGGGTGGTTTTAATTATTTATTTATTTTCTCTGCAGATGCATTACTATATCTAACTGTCTGTTTGCACCAACCAGTCTGAAGTATTTCGGGGAAATGTGATTATTCTAGATATCAGTAAGCCAAGCTGTGCTCCTACTCTCTTGACAGAGAAATCCTTTTCTGTCCTTTGTCCCTGTGCTCTCTGTTTTCTCTCCCGGGGCTTTGTTTCTTTTGTGACAAAAGCAGGGTTTCTTAGTTAATTCGGCATGTTCTAATTTCACACTCTTAATTGTACGCGGAGATAAACAGGTTTCTCCATTGTGGACGAAGGTGACGGTGGGAGAAAAGCGTGGAGGTGGGGGCTCCCGGCTTAGCACTCGTTTTACACAGTGAAGGGCAACAACCATGCCACGTTCTCATGTCTTTTGAAGTCGTCTGGTTCCCTATTAAAATTACAGCGACCGCTTTCAATGGCATTATCCAATACTCATGGCTTCTGAGTGACAGTGGAGTACCAAAGCAGAAAGGAAGACGTGTTCAGAAGGACATACTGTCAGCGTGCAATCTTGTGAGCCAGACAGACAGCTGTTCTGCCAGCATCAAATACAAGACGGATGTGTGAACAGCACACACGTGTTTTTATGTAACACAACTGGAGTATGTTATAACAGTTACGGCTTAGCCTCTATTGCTTGTTGTCTATATTTCAAAGGGACAAAAGTGTTGCTGTGACAATATGGGATGCATTTTGGAAAGATTGTCTGTAGTGTACAAGAATGTACAGAAAACTGTGAAAATGGTTACAAATGTGCATTTGCTAAAAGTGCATATTGATTCCTGAGTTGTTGTTGTTTTGTTTTTATTTTGTTTGGGATGATTTAATAGAAATCAAATGTAATAAAAATGTAATAGAAAAATAACCCTTAAATAGTAAAGAAGTTACATTTGCTAAAACAGCCTCAAGATGAATATAATTCTACATGTTGTGGAATTTTATAATCCGTAAAACGTTTTATCACATTTCAGCACAAAAACAAAGCAGTTGGAACTTACCTGTGTGATCAATCAAAAAAAAAAATGTAATTAATTACGATAACTGCAAAAATAAAACCTTACACAACTTAAAATATCTCTCTTATTATAAATGTTGTTTTCTCTTTGAGTGAATAAACTTGCTCGCTAGTGTTTTATTGGCTCTGTCAGGTTTTTTTTCCATGCATGTTATATCTTACAAGAGCTTTGTGAATACCAATGTGGTATCTGCGCATGCATGAGCAGAAAGAAAAATGTGACGCAGATGTGGAGAAGAGGCGCCACCTCAGATGGACAGATGATCATCAGGAGCTGCAGAAGTCACATGCAGGCTTCTGGTCTTTGCCCTGTTGCATCTCCTGTCAGCGCAGCCCAGATGTGACATCTTAATGTTGTCAGCGCCACTGTAGTGGCTGTGCTGTGACACTGTGAGTGTGTGTCTTTTGGATGTGTGTGTGTTTGTGTGTGAAGGGTCAACTTGTGCAAATAGAATGGCAGTGTGTGTGTTGACTGGCCCCCGGGCACTGCTTTTATCTGTCACGCCAACACACACACACACACACACACACACACACACACACACACACACACACACACACACACACACACACAAGGCCTGAATGCTGAATGTGCAAGACAGCCTCTGTCAAACCCAGAGAAAAGGTTCATTTAGGATAAAAATATCACCTAAACTACAACAATCACTCAAAAAACATCAACTTGTACAATGAATATTTTTTTAAGTGCCATTTTTTAATAACATGAAAGCATTTTAATCATATTTTCAAAATTGTAACTTCCTTAAAGGGCTTTAAATAACATTTATCTTAACAATAGAAATAGTCTAATGTAACTGTATGTTATATTTATTCTGTAAGTCTATTGATGAAATCCAGTGATGTTTTTGTTTTTTTTTATTTTTCTTTCCCAGCAAGCTTCTACATGTGTTTAATTGGATTTTTAAAATCAAACCCTGAAGTGCCTTTTGTGTGAGGATGTTTCCTGTTATAATTGCTGAGGCTCATAAACCAAAGAGATGCTGCCAGCCAGTGTTTGTATCCATTAGAAAATGTGAGAAATCAGTGTTTATTTTCATTTGATAGCGTTTTAAGTTGCACTGATACTTCTGAAAAAAGAGAAAAGCATTTTACTCAAGGGTAAACTTATTGTATTGTTTGCCTCAGTCCACCGAGACAAAAGCTCGATTTTTTACAATTTCACATTGAGTCGATGGAAATTAGATTTGAGAATCTATTAGATTGCAGTTTGTATGAAAAAAATGGTTTAAAGAAATATTTCAGGGACAATGTGTGCATACACATTCATAGAAAATACACATTTGAAAAGAAGATAAAATGATACGATGATCAATTAAAGTTCCTTCTCATTTTAAACTATTTCCAATGTTTGTGTGTGTTCATATATCGTCTCGTCGTTCTATCACTGCAAGGAGTGTGTCTGGCTTGAAATCTGCAAATCCCAAAGTGTGTGATGCGAAATGAGCCACTTCAGAGTGTAAACACACACCGCTCAGAGCACTTGGCTTGTTATTCTATCCTTTTCTCTTTCATCGTACTCACTTCTCACCCTCTTTCCATCAGTTTCCCTCTACTTGTCCCCCTCTCCTCAATCTCCATCCATATACTCATTCCATCTCTCCCCATCTCCGTCCCTTCCTCCATCTCACACTCCCTCCTGCTTCATCTGTATCAGGGAAGCGGCGGTGGTTAATTTAGTTGGTCATAACTAATAGCAGCTAATCTGCAGGCAGGAGTCTGCTGAGGATATTGGACAGTGTTGAGGTTAATCGCAGCCCGCCCGGTTAGCCAAGGCAGACAAGGGGAGGAGAGGGGAGGATGGTGGGAGAGGAAGAGGTGGAGGAGGAGGGCTTAATTCCACCGAAGGCAAATGGCATGCCGGTTTTTATCTGGGCGCCTGATAAGGGAGCGCTAATACACCGAGGAGAATGGATGCTCAAGGGCCGGGTTCCCCTTATCAGCAAACTTTACAACAGGAGCCCCGGACTAACGGCGCAACCCCCACGCCGTGCACAATAAGCACCTCATTTCACCTCTCAAGCAGAACTATCGCCACACCACCACCAACTACCCACCCGCCCCTCTAGTATGCCTGCATGTACGTACACACTTACACACATGTATCCCGCATCCTCTCCACTTCACTCTTCCTGGTCGCCGGCCCCGCCCACCTCCACCTCCTTCTTGCTGCCGCCATCCCATCAGGTCGCACATGACACACATTTACGTGGACACACACACTTGCACACACTCTTACATGCAAACTGCTTACCTCCCCGTCTCCCTGCAGCCCAAAGCAGGCAGCAACCAGGAATGGGGGAGTATTATAAGCGTGGGCTAATTGGAAGATCACTCTAATGCATTAAGAGATAAAATAGTTTGGCTCCAGGCCTAGAGGCAGGATCAGAACAACATTGGAGGAAGCTATCTGGCCCTGTCACACATTTGCAGATTTCCATACTAACGCAGAGAGAGCAATTACCCCAAACACAGAGCTCTGTTGGTGCTACAACACACTCCCTGCCAGTACCACGGCCCCAGGAAATTAGAGGAGGTGTATGTGTGTGTGTGAGGGAGTGTGTGTGTGTGTGTGTGTGTGTCTGTGAATAAGCTTCAGTGGTGGAGGAAATTGGCTTAGTGTTATTTGATTGTGTATTTGTTTTCTGGGTAAAAGAGGCAGGAATTGGCTTTGGGATGAGTTTGTGTTTTACAGGGTGGCCTTCGGCGTGTCAGTGGAGGAAAGGTGGAACGAGTGAGAGAGAAGGAGGGGGACCCAAATCCGCCAAAACAAAGATATTAAGACAGTAGGCTAATCAACATGGCTAACAGGGAAACAGGCATCTGCTTGCTTACACCCTGTCTGTGTTGTTTTTCACATGCTAATCACTGTTTGTTATCATCGTCAGTGGGAGGTGCGTGTGTATTTGGGTGTGAGTGTGTTTGTGTGTATTCAATTGACTTCCCTGTTAATGGTTCTTCAACAAAAATCAACCTCAGGAGTTTTTCAGGTTTTATAAGTTAGATCTATTCCTTTCAAACTGTGTTTAGAGACTTCATTGCAAAGACTTTGACATTTTTTTTTATTTTTTTATTTATTGCTGCAAATATTAGGAATAATTTTTTTGTTAAAAATCAAAAATTACATAAATTACAGTAAAGGTGCTCTGCATAATTAAACAAAAACAAAAAAAGTAATTATATTGCTTGTAATTACTTAATTGCCTTGTAGTTACTCAACTACTTTACCAAAGCAGCACATTCCTATGATCCCCATCCCGCTCACTTCCACAGGTTTTAATGTAGTTGTTATTCTGTGATGTGGCACCTGCAAGCCTGAGCTGCAGGTGTAACAGGTTGGCGTTTAGTTTATCTTGCCGGGCGTATTCGGGTTCATACTGTGCTGGCATGTGCCCGCGGGGAGAAACATGGACTCCTTGATTCTCCTCAGCTAAATGGATAACAGGTCACGGCTGGAAAGAGAAGCTGCTAACGGTCAGAGCAATTTTATACCTTAACCAAGATGAGACCACTTAGCCAACAAGGCACACACTTCTACACGAACACACATGGAGGTCTTTGTAGATCCTCCCTGTAGGGTGGGACAGACATCAGCCCTTAGCGTCCTCAACCATTGTTGGCTATGATTTGCCGTTAAATCCAATTTATCGCTGTTATGGAAATGCGACTTTGCCTTAGGGTATATAAGAGAGGGTTTATTCCACAAAACCCTCCATTTATCCATTCCTCATCCTATTATTGATTGACTACGAGGGCAAAGCTTAGATTAATGTAACAGTGACCTATGGATACAGTGCGTCTTTTTTTTTTTAATTTACAGATTACTGTCAGTTCTTATTAGAGTCATCAGTGTTGATATATAGCAGTAGGGTAGCTACTAAAAGTACTGGGGGGGAAAAATCTGAATTACAAATTACGATGGCAGTAAATAGAAAATATGACTTGGTTTTTTTTCCAACATAAACTAGCAATATTCAAAAGATTTGTGCGCCACATTTTCCAGTCCATCTGAATGTCTGCCTGGGATTTTTTGACTTTTAGGAAAGAATATGCTCAGTGTGTTTGTTTCAGTGGATAGCATGTAAAAAGGTTTTTTTCTGCAGCCGCTAAAGCAACAGTTCCTATGAAGAATAAAAGTGATGCTGTTCTATTGAGACACAGAAAAGCATTTTTGAAACCTATTTTTCTGAGCACAAATATGTTGTTTAGGAGTGATAGCAAAAATCCTGGAAGGATATCTTAAAATCAAGGCAAAAGAAAAACTGTTTTTTTCTCACACTCATGTAACCAACGATGAGATATGTGGTTGAATTAAATCTTTTGATACAGATGAGGAGAATTCAATTGATCATTTATGCAATTAAGTTACATGTTTCTTCTCGTCAGCGAGTCTAAAAGCATCAGCAAAAAAAAAAAAATGAAAAAAAGTCTAAAGTGCAAACACATTCATGCACACTTGCAAGCTCCAGAAATCAGACTCTTGTTGAGATGGTGTCATGTGGGTTGGTGTGGGGTTGTTTTTTTTTTACCTCCACCCCCTGTGCAGTTTGCTAATTGCTCACAGGATGATATGAACTACTTTAACTCCTGTCACAGTTCTCATTTCACCAGGGATGAACAAAGACTCACGCTGTAGACGAGGGGAGGTGCTTTTTCTATGCCAAATTTGTGCATGTCTGCATACACATGCATTTGTGCATACTTGTGTGGAGGGTGTGGTCACATCCATGATGCAGAGCATTGTAAGACAACCAACGTTGGCCCCTTGGTCTTTGCTTGTTTTTCCACGTTGTGAGGAGACGGGCTGCAGGTATCAGTGAGAGGCAGCGAACGGCAGCCAGACCAAGATATCTGAGATAGCTGCTGTCTGAGCAGAGGATTTCAGAGTGTTAGGCTATGCTGTTACACTCCTAACACTCCATCTGTCTGTCAGGTTCATGCACACTTGCACAAGGATACAGTATGAACACACATTCACACATTTCCACACATCAGATCAATATAGACTGTGACGATGACACTGAGATGCTCAATGTGAGGCCAAGAGGATTTTTTTTTTCCATCTGTTTTTGCTCCAATCTCTCCTTTCCTCTCCTCACATGTCTGCTCCCCAGCCTCTGCAATCTTCTCTTCAAACAGTCCACCATGGAGCATTGTCTCACCTCCACTTGTCTCTTGCTCCGCTTCCTCCCCCGTCCTTGCTTCCTCTGCTCTCCAGCCGTACCCTCCCTCCTCATTGTTCCCGTGAAACAATTGGCAGATGTAACATTTAATTACGGCTGTATCTCCTCAGGCGCTGTTGAGCAGAGCCAAGCTAACGCCACTCAGAGCAAAGGAGGAGTTGCATTACAATTTGCCGTGAAGTGATTTATTTGCTGAACAAGGTGGGGAGGAATAGGAGGAGGAGGAGGAGGAGGAGGAGGGTCAGAACCAAATAGGAAAGGTAATTTCTAGATACTCGCTGCAAAAAGGTCAAATGCGTTTTAATGACTGTGTTTTCTGATAATACAGAATGAAGTATGGCGGTGGCTACAGTGACAGCGGCGCCGGTGGTGGCGGTGGGGGCAGTGGGCCTGGCAATCATAAAGTTGCAGATTGATATCACATTGCGACACATTAATGGAGTCTTGTGGCTGAGGACTTCATTTGCAACAGGCTTTAGGCCTCGCTTTCGCTATACGACTGTCACCACGTCTGATTTCTTTATTCCAGGCGGGGCCTGCCGTTGTTGTTTGCCATCAACGCGAGTCAATTTTAAAAAAGAGCAAATGAAGTGCGGCCTATTAAATGTTGCCATTCAAACAGTCGTCCGGAGGTTTTTGAACGGCTATTAAAACAAGAGCGAGGAAACGTGACTGCGAGGGAACTGACAGAGCTTAATGTCCTTCGTGTACAGCCAGCACGGAGGGCTGAACGAACGGGGAAGTGAATGAAAAGAGAAGAGAACTGATAAGGACAGAAAGAGTGGAGCTGATTAATAAAGACGACAGCAACAAAGCGGACCTCTAAGATTAATTCAAATTCTGAAGCTCTTCGGGGAAAGGTCAAATAATTATAGAGGGTCATCTCAACATACGTCTGAATTCCTCTGACCCTTTATTTTATAATAATATCAAATTCAAGCTCATATTTATCCTAAAAAGTTACTACAATTTTTTTCATAAGTTCAGTAGAGCTACGGCTTCATAACAAACTGATTAAGATATTTAGCATGACAATGCTTTTAAATAACTATTGATAAGGATTTAGCCTTCATGCACTACTACATCTTGTACTCTGCATCCTGTTTGGCTGCAATAAACTACTATTATTCAGAGTAAACAGATCCATTAACCTCCCAAACAGGATCGTACAGTATATGAGCCGATAGCTAAATGGGAAATTGTTTCTGTGATGTGGTCTGACAGCTTTAAACGCAGTGAAGATCGGCTTGTATATCTATGTGTTTGCAAGCACACAAAAAAAGACAGCTAATTTGAAATTGACTTCATTGGCTAAAATGCAGTTCGTACGTGAGCATGGCATGGCCACTTGGAATTTAACCAACATTACTGCTGTGTATGCACAAAGGGAGCCTTTCAGGATTGATTTAATTATAGCTTTGCCTATATGCTTAAGCCGAGGCTGCAGTGCTGAATGTGGCTGCAAGTCTGCAGAAATTATCAGTCAACACCCCTCCCCTCCCCAACATTCACACCCAAATCCTGTTTTTTGAAAATTACATAATTCTCCTTATTAATGAGCATGAATTGTACTCAACAATTAGAGATGGGTGGAAAATGTTAAGTTGGGTGTAGAGAGAAATGCTTCCAATTACACGGCGACACGGGGCCTTGTACCTTCCCGTCGCCGGTAATTAAATCCACAAGCTTCTTAACGAGGCAGCCATGAAATAAGAGTTGAAGGGTTAATGCGACTATCATTTCTCCCGCACATGGACTCCATGAGGCGCTCGCACGTATTAACATAACTATCTAACAACATGGCAGAGAGCACACTCTTTACTTACACTTTTACTATTCTTGTTTATAGAAAGAAAAAAAAAACGAGAAGAGGTTGCCATGTCCAAAACCGCATCCCAATGTTGCATATTAAACGACTAAAATGTTTTCCCTCGAATACACAATTAAAGCTGCACTCACACCATAGTCACATGTCTCTTTTTTTTCAACCTACAAAACGTAACCAGTGAGGAAGCTTTGCTGGTTTTCCTCCTATGATTTTTTTTTTTTTTTAATTTTTCACCAGTTTTGTTAAAAAGTGTGTGAGTGTAAAGGCTGATTTATGGTTCCGCGTTACACCAACGCAAAGCCTACGTAGACTACGCCGTAACCTACGCCGTACGCTCTGCGTGTGTAACGCGGAACCATAAATCAGCCTTGGAGCTGCTGCTCGCAGGTCTGCAGCTCAGAGCTGAACCGACGCCGCAAGGCCACCGTTTCATTTCGAAGCATCATTAAAATAAAACGTATAAAATAAATGTAGATACAAAATTTAAATGCGTTTGTAACATCAGAACATTTTACCCCAGCAGAACTCCCCCAGTTTTTTGTTGTTGATTTATTTTTTGTCTTTCCCTCCATGTATGATTATTTTATGACGTCTGAGGCAGCGCGTGCGCGCGGCTATTTGATCATTTTGTTAACTTTTCACCTTGGTTCAATATCCTGTCAGCGCGGCTGAAGCCCGTGCTTGCCTTGTGCCATTATCAGCAGCAGCCCGTGACTTATTGTAATGGCTCCCTTCAATCACGGGAGGATGTATTTGAATTGATAATAGCGGCAGAATGTGGCAGTAATGTGCAGGTTGCGGGCTGGGGAGGCCCGGGCGCGCGCTGCGCGCTCACCCGCATTAATGGAGCAGAGAGAAAACACGGCGGCAGCTTTACCATGCACGCAGGTGTAGGCAAGTGTAAAATGATCAATATGTGCGTCATATGTTTTTTTAAAATCGTATGTTTTTTTTTATTAGTCAAATTAATACTTAAAAGGTTATGTTTCGTGATTAATATGATTTAAATCCAGAATTTGATTACAAATGGTCGTTTATTATCAATTAGAATAATTTAGTTTTAATGCATTCTTTTAGACAGGGTTCAGAAAGCTCAAGGAGGATGGCATATGTAGGATGAGGAATGTGTAATGTGGCTATTTTAGCCTATTTCCATATGAACTAAGTCTATAACTCGAATGCATCTGGGAGTTTGAAACTTCAACCCCATCATGTAGGCTAAGGCCCTCCTGGCACCTAAAGATAGTTGCATAATCCGCAGCCACAATGACTTTACCGTGATTATGTGTGGCCCCTAATCCTCGGCTGCAGCAGAGGTCATATCTGCAAAACTCTCAAGTCCCGGCCCCTCAGCGCTGCGCTGCCAATTATTGATACCTTATACGAATAGGCGATGGGTTTCATTTGTACTTCGTTCAGCTCAAAATGACCTGAAAATGTGTCAAAGAGCTGACATTGTTGAAAACCAACGATGTGGGGAAACCTCATCAGTGCGCCGTCCCTGCAGCTTCTCCTCTCCAATAATTAAAACACTGGTAAAATATCAATGTCGCAATAGAAATGAGCGTACGTCTTCTCAAAAAATGTGTCACAGACATAAAAGATATAGAGGCTGTTCACGCCACTATAATTCAGTGAAAGAAATGAAGTCTGTTCATTGTAATGTAATTTAAGGTATTGGTGCTTTCTAATTTTTGCGCTGCTGAATATATCCAGGTATTCAAGCTGCATTTCAAATGACCTTCTGTGGTAAATGCTGGACCAGTTGCACTGCTTTTTCATCATTCTATTCAGTCTAACCTAATCCTAAAATGATGTATTATAGCCTGCTGGAATGTTTAATATCTGTGAATTTAACCACAGGTCAGATATCCCTTGTAAACACACACGCTCTCACAAATGCATGCATACACTCTTTTCTTATTCCGCAGTATAGATTCATTACCCTTGTTTGTTTTGTCGACCTGTAAACAGTAAAGGCTGATCTGGTATCTGTAGCTTGCAGCTTTTCCTGGGCCAGACACAAACACATTCTTGTTAATGAGGCTGCAGAATTGCCTGCACAGTCCTCCACTCCAGATCATTAATATTGTATTGTTCATATCATGAACTCCTATGTTACACCGAGCATGCATTTTTCATTGCGATAATCCTTAATTATTTTTATGCACCCTTAATCTTTTATATAGTTTCAGTGTTTTGCTTAAATATTTAATGGCATGATGATGCGGCTTGTCTTTCAGGACTCGACTTTCTCGTATAGAGGGAGGGGAGATGGAGAGTAGGTGGTACAGAGAGGAAGGAGACAGAGAGAGAGCGAGAGAGAAAGAGAAAGAGAGAGATGAGAAAATGGATTTTAACGCCTCTCCCAGTATAAGCCTCCTCGGCACTGTCTGGTTGAATGACCAGGCCTCCAGTAGAGACGATGTTTTAATTCACATCAACACTGACCTCATTCAAAATAATCCTCTCTCCCTTAATCGCTTCCATTCCCGGCCTGCAACTCATTTCTCCATATTTTATAGCAAGAGAAAATAGATGACATACAGCACAGAAATAATTATCGCTAACTTTATTATGATCATGATTATTATTATTAATTATTTTATTGTGATTATTATTATTAATAATATTATTATTTTAGTAGCAGTATATCATGAATATAAAGTGATGTCATAAAATCCATAACTGACCTAACTATGTGACCTTTATTAATTAGTGCTTATGCAATATTTATAATGAAGTTACTAATTATTGAAAAGGAGGGCTGCAGGACTGTACTAATTTTATAATATTGAAATATAGTTTCTCGTCTTCTCATTTCTGTGAAGCTTCCATCAAACATTAAATCAAGGCAGAAAAAGAATGTGTAAAATGAAGCTGCAAAAGAAGATTCAGATGATCACATTAGAATAAGAATATGTAGTTGCCAGATCAGTAAGATATATTTAAAATCTTGGATGTGTTAAGTCCAATCAGTGCACAGATTTCACCTTTATCTGCTACATTGATTATGTTCTCTTGGAGATGGCCGGAGACTTTGATTCGGAGGAATTCTGACTGAAGGGAAACTTTGTGAGCACAAGAACATTTTCTAAAAAAATGCAATCAATTTCAAAGTTAATTCAATAACATCATAGTTATAATGTATAGGACTTAATTTACCCCAAATTCAGCTCAAGTCCGATAACCTTCTCCATCATTTGTTTAAGGCCAAAGGTCAACCCACAAACCTGATCATTGGGTTATAGTGTTAGGCTGCTAATACAGTTATAGTGAGAGATGTATCACTGTGCCCTTGGCTTAAAGCTCCTGCAGCTGAGTGGCAGATGGGTAGAATTGTTGCTGGTTCAAAGGTCCATACTTAGATGTGTTTATCTCCACATCTTGCATGGAGGGTGTGTAGTTTAATTCAAGCATCGAGCACAGGGATCCATTAATCCCATCTACTGATATGACAGGATCCGAGATGGGATAAATCTCCACCAACACCATTACTGGTAATGTTACTGTAATAATAGCTATAGTTGTGTGTGTGACTGAGAGTGTGTGAGAGAGAGAGTGATTATATATAGAGTATAGTTCTAAGTAATCTGGTTATAGATCTAGCCCATGATGAGGACATGAAAACAGGAGTGGAACGAAAACAGATTCAGGGAAACGCCAGAGACTTTATCTTTGTGAGATTTGGTGTTTTTTTTTTTCTATGTGAAAAGAGTTGAGACAGACAACACGCAACTTAATGCAAAACCTTACTTGTATCCAAGACCACAGGTGTCCTTGTTGTAACTGATAAAAAAAGCAACACAGCAACAGCTCTCATAAAACCAAAAATAAATAAATGTGTAAATGTAAAACAGCTAATGGGTTGGTTTAACCACAAAAATAATTGAAAGAAAAGTAATATGAGCATTGCAGTTTATTTAGGTCAATTCAAACAGTTGGTAATTGTATTTATTTCTATGTGACTTGCGCAGGTTGGTGGCTTGTAAAGAAAAAGCGCAAGAAAACATTTTGCAATAGGTTTTTAAACCACAGCGAGTAAGGTTAAATGTTGTGGTCATTTTTTCATCCGTCCTCCCCTCTTGTACTCCATCCCCTCCTCCAACTCTGCATGCCCCTCCTGTCCACACCTGTCTTATTGTACTGAGGAGAAGCTCTTATCCGTTCTTCCTGATTCACTTATGCTCTGCTTTCTCTGCACTTAACTCTCCTGGTGATCTTTAAGACCACCCAGGTTCCCACTGTATTTGCCCCAGGCTTGTGTTTGGCTGAAGGCTTCCACTGCAGACTTGAGTTCCAATTTGAAAAGTAAAGCTGGTCACTGGTATGTTTGAAAAGCATTTAAAGGAAGAAATTAGTCATGATTAGAAACTGTAGTTTCATCAACTTAAATAATTTGCTATTTTACTTTGTTTTACTGTATATTAGAGATGTTTTATAGGTTAATTTATAGGACCTGCATCAATAATGGTGGCATGTTACAAAATCAAGTCGTGTAGCAAACCGTGGTCAGTTTGTTTGATGCTAAATATCACCTTCTGTGTTTGTATGTTGCTCAGCTTGTAAAATATTTGGTTAGCTGTTTCACAAGCTTATAACGGCATCATGAAGGAGGATGGCCAGACACCCAGAGATACACCACCCCCGCTCTCCGCATAGCATGCTCATCCATAAAGGGCTCTTTTGGCCTGCTGGCGTAGTGTAAAACCAAGAGTGTAAGAGGAAGCTGAATTCATCATTTTGGATAAAGAACGGTAAATAAAATGCACTCATATGAAGCAAGGAGGGGGAGCAGAAAAAGGACAAGAATGAGAAGAAAAAAGGAGGAGGAGAGTGTGTTCACTGCTAATTAGCCACCTAGCACAGGGCCTTCCTTAAAGAATACCACGATGGCGAGGACTAAGACGCTCACATAGCTGGAGCACTGGGCTGCGTTGTGTGGGGGGTATAGCATCCTCTGAGTGTTAGGTAATTGGGGCGTTGCACCGCTAGAGAAAACTGCTGATTTCATAGGAAGTGCTAACAGGACCTTTGTGTGCCATGTTTCCCTTTTCCAGGGAGCCAGAGGGGCCAGACACAGAGAGCTCCGGGTCTATAGTGGGAACAGACCCAACCATACCTGAGTGGATTCAGCTACAGCGGTAATGAACCTCTTCACATGGCCGTTCACCCAAAAGAAAAAGAGGTGGGTAAAGAAAGGAGGAATGAGAGAGAGAGGAGGGGGGTGCAGCCTAATTTCACAGCCGCAGAATAGCAGGTGGGACAAAAGGTCTAGCTTGAGGAGCAGAGGTGGGTGGGTGGGGGGCTTTATTAGTGGTATTCTCCTGCCCCATTTACACCATCTCTCTCCTCGGCAATGGAGCACTTATCACAAGTGTACCCATCCAACTCACCAATAGAAACAAGCAAATGCTATCCGTCAATGTTTACCATTAAGGATCTGTCATTTGCAGATCCACCATATGTGGCAGATTAATGGGACACAGGCCCCTCTCTCCCTCTCCGGCTACCTCTCTTTCTCTCTAGTGTACACGTAACACACGGTGTGGCCAAACTCACTGTTGTTCTGGGAAACAGAGAATGAAAACAAGACACAGAGAATGGAAACAAGTGACAGAGAGAGGAGCAAAACCAATGTCAACTGGGAAGTAAAACAAGCAGCGAGTGTTACTTTAATACTGTGGTAGAAACTACTGACAATGGCACTTTTCAGTTTAGAAGTTTGCTGTGTTTATTAAACTAGATCACTTGCAAAGAAAAACCTTAAAGCCATGCTTAAAAATGATGCAAAGATGCCTTTTCATTAAATAAAAATGTATTTACGGAAAAAGAAACAACTGTGATCATGTATGAGAATCCTTGTTTAAAATGAATCAAATATCATAATTTTTATGAATAATTATCCACAAATAATATAATTACCTTACAAGTGCAACTTTGAAAAGACATGCGTAATAAGCAGCTGATAACTATATTTAGTAAGATGTTTATATATATATATATATATATATATATATATATATATATATATATATATATATATATATATATATATATATATATATATATATATATATATATATATATTACATTTAATTGTTGAATTTTTATTCTTAAATGGTGTTTATTTAACCTTAAGCATGTGCTGTTGGTGCCAAAACATTCTTCTTGAGCAGATAGTGAATATACCTAATAAAAAGCTTTCAAACTGCCATTAAAATGCATTTGTTTCCCCATTTGAGTAGAATACATCATTTATTAAAAAAAACAAGACAGACAAAAAGAAAAAACAAGATTTGTGGAGAAATGTGCTGTCTGCTCTTTTCTGGAGAGATTTAATTTGTAACAAAATAGGTAATTTTGTTCTTTTCAAAAAAATTATAAAAATCTTGAGTTTTAACATAAAAAAATATTAATTTGTAATGCACATGAAACCTGTTTCTTAGGTGTGAAAAAAGAAAAAAGTTTTTGTCTAGAACTGCAGTGCCTGCAAATATTAACTTCATTTCATTTAATAAGCTGGTCTGGCACATATTATTCACTCTATTCATCTTTGATTTTGTGCCAACCTGTGAAAAAGATTTTATTTTTGTGGTCCTGTTGCACATAATATTTCTGGAAGTTGTCAAAAGAACTATCATCCTACTGAAAGAGTGAGCTCAAAACGGGAGAAATTACCATCCCAATTCTGAGGAATGTCTATTATTGACAAAACTGGTCTAAAACGACTGGTCATTTCAGTTTTATTCTGAGTATATTTTCCTTATTCCACTTGTATCAAAGCTAAATGGATGGTGACTTCATCTTTTCAGTTGATATTGATTCCATGATGTAGGTTAGTAGATGTGAAAATGAACCGCTCCAAATAGCAGTCAAATGACAACAACTTCAGAAGTCTGTAAAGCGGCTTAAAGCACACAAGTTCTGCCAGATGACTCAGTCAACATCTACTTCTCATCAAAATAGGAGAGATTAAAAACAAGAATAATAGGACAGTGAGAAATACAGTTATTGTGTTGTACTTTGTGAATCAAAACTCACAGAAAACCTGAAAAAACTTAAGAAAAAAAGGTTAGAATGACAAGCAATTTCAGCTTAAAAACCTGAACAACTGCAGTCTGCAAGAACTCACATGAATATCTGCAGTTTTCATCATGTCTCTTGTCCAGATCTTTCATTCAGTTGTTCCCCTTACGCAAACAAACAGGTTTTTAATCTGAAAGTGCTCCGTATGTCATTTTATAAGCACCCTTAACCTCCTGCAGCCGCTGTGCATGCACAAATACAGAGACTGCCGTTGAAGCAAAGCAGTCAAGCTGTCGTCGAGACACTGACTTCTTTTCTACAGAGTACATACTGCCCATCTTTGTCACCACTTGGGGCTGAATGGTGACCCACTGCCAAAGAAGAGGAAGGGGAAGAGAGGAGAGACGGGGCGAGGGGTGACGCTCAGGTGGTCCTGGCTCCCCGTTTCTTTCTCCTTCTCTGTTGGACAAACATCTCCACACTGTAGTCTGTCTGTCTGTGTGGCTTCCTTCACCCTCAAGGCCATGTCTGCCTATTCAACGGAGTCCTATAAGTAAGTGACTGAACAAGAGGGGGTGGAGGTGGGGGGCGGAAGGAGGGAAAGGCAGACAAATAATTTAGGTTCTCCCCTTTTTGTTGTGCTCTTCCTCTGAGCAACGCGAGAGAACACGAAACAACACAAAAAAAGAAAGTCCTGTCTCTTTTTCTGACCTCCTTCCTCTCACTTGTTACCCGTCAAAAACACACATGCAGGTGCACACACCCACACAAGCAGAAGGGATTCTAATATAACTACAACTTGTAGCCAACTAGCATCTGAAGGGCCTTGAACCGTGCTCATTGTAAGTGTGTGTAGGTGTGTGTTTATGTGTCTGTGTGAGGAAGAGAGAGAGGGACATATCCGTCCTCAATGCTGTAACTATTTCCATCATGATTACATCAGATGACAGCAATCCAAAACAGGTTAGTACTAAGAATACGGTACTAATGCTCATCTGAATCATTTTATTCAGTTCAATTAATGTCAAGTCGCGATTTTTATTTCATAAATTTGCAGTCTAAAGCCAATCCGTATAAATTCAACTCCACTAAGAAGGAAAATGTGTCATTTTCAGTGACAATAGGAGAGCACTATCTCATATCATGTGCAGTAGGGTGCAGTGGTAATGGTCAGATATATACTGAAATGTCAGTGCAATCAACTGGCTTTCAAAGGAGTAATTTGACGTCTGATTTGGCAGCTTTAGGTGGTCAGATATACTCTCTGAGGGATTACAATGCAGAATAAGATACTGAGATGTTTCTTAAATGTAGCATCAGAAACACAAAGATCTACCTCAGATAAAGAGTTACCAAAATGATGGAGACAGCAGGAAATATTAAGATAGAGCCACAAACTAAAGGGATAACATACTGTGTTACTTGAGGAGTTTCTTATAGGCTGAGAGCAGAGGTGCGCTGCACACAGAAAGACAGGTTTGTGCCATAGAGAGTTGATGGACAAGTTGGATTGACAGGCAGACAGACAGGTCTTTGGCAGCCCAGTCAGTCCCATTATGGCGCAGGGGTGTTCCCTCTACAGTAGAAGCTGTCACTCCTCTATCGCTCAAATGACAAGCCACTCTAGCCGGGGACGCGCCGCTACGGGCTGAGAAAGCATGTCATCTTTTCCTTTTCTTCCCCCTCTCGGCGATGTCTCGCTCGATAAAGGAGCAGCCACAAGAACAATAGGAACGACGGACTAGAAAAGGACAGAGAGAGACAGAGAGATGAGGGAGAGGGCGAGAGCGAGATGGGGCGTTTTGACATCTGAATTACATTTCTATCGCCTCAGACATGAGAGAAGAATGGAAGGGGGGAAAAAGATGGGAGGAGGGAGGGAGGCGGGACGCCAAAACCATCACTTAGATGTTTATTTTAACTTCACTGAATTTGGCTGGCATCTAAAAAACTAAAACCTCGGTGCCGGTGACATGAGCTCTGAGAATGAGAGTGGAAGGAAGGGGCTGAAAGAAAATGATATTCCGGTTTTTTTTTCTGTCTGGACTGAAAGCAGTTCTTCAAGAACTTCAAACTTCTAGTCTCTGACACTGCGTTCTGCAAATGCCACACATGAGGCCTGACAAAAAGACAGTGTCATCTGACAAAGATGACAGCAGACTACAAAGACTGCAGCAGAGATGAGTGACAACACCTGTATAGAAAAGTGTATCTCTTAAGCTTTTGCTGTTTCCCTACACAGGTCTTCAGCAGAGGGAAAGAAAAGCTGCGCAGACAACAATGAGCCCTAATCTATTCACTCCTTCGACCTATTCTCTCATACTTTTAACTTGTCTCACACGCATATATGTGCACATGGAGCACATACTGTAATGTGCTTGTGCATATGTAAATGTGTGTGTGAGGATGTTATTGACACCCAGCCCTCTATAACCTCATTAGAATCTTTCAGGTCCCGCTGTGCTCCCATCCACACACACTCACACTGCTTTGATTTCTTGAAGTCTAAAGATGTCAATCACCTGCCCCCCCCCCCCCCCTCCGCCCCACGAAAAAAAAAGTAAAAAGTCAGAGCAGGGGAATTCATACAGACAGGAAAACACGGATGTGCGCGCACACGTCTGAGCATGCATATACACATGCATAAACTATCCATCAACGTCCTCCTCCCATTCGCCTCCATCTCTATCTTGCTCTCCCTCGTCACTCCCCCTCAGCCATTCCACCATTTGAGAGTAATTTCATGTGCCAGCGTGGTGCATAATACACTTTTAATGGACAACTAATTCTCTGCCATTACTTCGTCAACATGATTACGGGATCTGCCGCTCGCAATCCTAAGGAATTGGGCCCAGGCTTTTTAAATATACACAAGACATTAATGTGTCTCTATTCAGCTTTACATCAGGGGATGTCAGCCATTTACATAATGCTGCCATTGAGGTCTGTGACAGCCTCCCTCTCTCACTTGCCCCGGCTCTATTTTCCAACATGATTTCTTTCCACAAAGGGCCTCAGAGCTCTGCCGTTTTTCCCTCTGCCGTGCGGCTCTCCTCGATTCTATGAATCCTTGCACCAATGTCATGGCATACAAGCAAGAGAGATGGAGGGAGAATGAGAGGGAGAATGAGAGGGAGAGAGGGGAGCAGGTACTAGGCGAGGTTGGTTTTTCTAAAGGGGTGTGAATGGGGAAAGTTGCCTTTCCATCACCTGTACAAAGACGGGGTATCAGGGGATAAAAAAAAGGATGAGTGCATAATTTGACCACTTAAATGGCTAGTTCATTAGGCCTGTCAGGATAGCACTTCTCTGCCTGTTGGGAGGCACCAGAGATATGCAAATGGATTCTCTGCACTGTAGACAACGTTCTGCTTTTCTTTTTAGAGTATAAAACACAGCACTGGCTGGAAAATGACAGCTGTGCGTTGGAAGTAAATCAGTGGTTTAGATTTTTGAGATTTCAATGTATTTTGATTAACAGTTTAATAAAAAAGAGGTTAAAAGATTAAACATACATAGGGAATATTATCTAATGCAGCTAAAGATGGAGGTAACTGAGACATACTACTGACAACAACATTGCCTATGTCATATGGAGGTTGGTGTTGACATGTTAGGACATTCTGCATCCACAGTCTTAGCTGAAAATGCAGCTGTCACATTTTATGGGTCATTATGTCAAATAGGAATAGTTTTGGCACTGTTGATTATTCTAAATTGTACAAGTTTTCATAAGGTAATGTCATCACCTAGTTAGAACATGTGGCCACATGTTGGCTGTATCTTCATATTTACAGAAATGAATGAACACTGCTGTTAAACACTGACAACTAGAGCATTTCTGGATGGATGGATGGATGGATGGATGGATGGATGGATGGATGGATGGATGGATGGAGTCATACAAATGTAGGCTGTTTTCAAAACCACTGCACATACAGAGAAGCATGAAGGATGCTGGATACTGGTTCAAATGTTATTGTTAGTGTATAGTATGCCACCACATCAAATAGTATACTGGATAACCAGAAGTCAAATGTGTGACCAAGTTCAACTGTAGTTGCCCACGACATTATGGGATACAGTATGCAAGGTAGACTGATCAGGTGCACGATGAACATTTTTCCAGAAGTAGTACACCATCTGTACTTTTCACATACTTTGGGGTGTGCAGTTTTTTGCATACTACAAAATGTATTACACAGTATGAATACCAGAAGTAAATTATGCAGTTTCCGGTATGATTGTGCATTTTCAACAGTTATGTTATAAAATCAGTTTGTGACAGTAGTTTACTATAAAAATATATGACATCTGTGCGATTAATAGATTTTAAATCTAAATCAGATTTATTAATCAAAATCGATGTTAAAAAAGGAAAATCGGAAAATCGATTTTCCTTTTTTGCAGCTGGCTGCATTACAGACAGAGCTCGTCTAGTCATCTTTGTTTGGTCAAGAAAATTGTAAATGTTGTCACTTTACTAAACTCAAGGAGGATTAACAGTATCCCCACTTCATTCCCAATAGGGACATTTGTTTGCTATTTTTCTTTAAAAATAAAGATAAAATATTTTAAACAATTTATTCCATTGTCTTTTGTAGTTTTACCAAAAAAATCGAAATCGAAATCGAAAATCGGGTTTTCAGAGAAAAAAATCAGGATTTTATTTTTGTCCAAAATCGCCCAGCCCTAATGACATGTTTCAAGGGTAATCTTTTCCGTTGTTGGAGTAAGTAATATTCCCCTCTAAGAACGTTTGGCTCTAATTCTGTGTTTTTTTTTAAATCCAGGTCCTTAAAACCCAACGCCCTCTTTGTTTTAGATTTTTACCTGCTGCAACAACTCTGTTAACTCTTAAAACTGTTTAACACTTTCAAAGCACTAAGGGATAGGCCTTCTGATAAGCCTTCTGAGGAACTGAGGGCCTTCACTCTGGCTTGGGTCATTTTGACTCGAATCTTAGTGCTTTGCAAGGGTTAAAGGTTTTTTTCTCTAAACATAAACAAATTAATGTAAATGAAACAAAATGATGCAAATATAAATACAAAACCTGTAATATAAAAGATGGATTTATTTATTAAAATAATACTCACAGTAGCCAGTTCATCTTATTGTTGAAACAGAAATCCAAGCAAATGCTTTTTGAAGCAACTGGATATCTGAAGAAAGTTTTTTCGTCAGCGATCAATTTACGTCGAATTTCACTAAATGTTAGAGCGAGTGCACAAGAAAGTTGAATCAAAAGCTGCAAAATTGAAGCTCTGAAAACAATAAACGCATAAAATGGTTCACCTAATGCATAGGAGAGGGGGGGTAGTAATAAAACAATGTATGTGCACACAAACACAGTGGCCTGGTGACATAGGAAACATATTCTCTCTAGTGGCAGGAAGTTTGGGCAGCGATTGAAGTTCATAATAAAAGCCTCCATCCGGTTTTGGCAGGTTAGGGTACATTTTGGCCTCGGTACACAGCTTTGCGTGCGGTGTTTGTATAGCAAGGTCCCCAGTTTAAATCAAAGCCAGCGAGGTTGTTATTGTCTCCACAGGGACATTTCCTATTGAGCTGCGTTTGATGTATGAGAGCAGACCACTATTGGCCACTGGGGCCAAATACAGGAAGTTGTCTTTCATGTCGTCAGATGCCATTTTGTCAGGTCACAGCCAGTTTACGAGTCTCTCAGGAGATATGAGAGTTAAAAAGAAGTTTAACATTACATATTGTCAACAGAAAAGCTGAATTTAACTGACAGCAATTGCGAAGTTCCTTAAAAGCAATGTCTGATGTTCCTCGCAGCATTAAAGAGGTGAGTTATTGTAATCCACTATCAAAATATCGTCTAAATTTAACAAGAACAAGAACAACAAGAACAAATTTAACAAGAATCCTATTTAATTTGTTAGCTGTTATTAAAGTGATGATTTTAAACTGTAAAAAATATACATCAATGTGCGTATGGATAGAAAGCTTCTAATAAACAAGAAGTGCATCTACAAGCCCATCACTGAAAAAAAGGATAATGTAATTTGTTTTCTGGTGTGTGCAGTGCATACTTGACATGAAAAAGTCAGCTCTTTGACCAAAGCGATAGAGCCGCGTGAGGACGTCGGAGGTAGCGCGGTAGTGTGAGCGGTAATTGCCTCTAATGGAAAGACATATAATAGCCAGAGAGAAGGAAGGACATACAGCAGCTTAAGAGTGAAAGTACTTTCTTCAGAAAATGCCTGAAAAAGCTTCACTAAAAGACTTGTGTGGGTTTGCATGTGTGTGCGGGGGCTTGCATGTGCACAAATGTATGTGCGTGCACGATTCCGAGTGCTGCATTGAGCACCTTTAGGTGGTTAACAGGTGCGTCCAGATGTCCAGAGACATGTGAATGTTTCTGATAGTCTGGCCTGTAATTTGTCACCACTGCTGACATTCAAGGCTCTGCCGTTTTTCAGCACAGATGCAAAGATTTGTATAAAAGGGAGAAGACTGTGAGACTACAACTCACACACTGACGTAATCGTGTATATAAGGTGAATGTCCTGTCGGAGTCCGAAAATTTAGGTCAGTGCGAGAATGTTTCAAGCTTAAGCTGTTTCTAGCGGCCAGCAGGGGGAAACTCTCCAGGGTTCAACTAAAGAGTCTCAGTACACAGAGGTCCTTAAGAACATGGTGCTCCTTTTTATTTACCACACTCAAATACTTTTCTAGCAAGTTGACAGTTTTAGACCAACCTGAACTTTTGGAAAGCCACAATTTTTGCTTTTTTCTTTATGGAGGAGAGCATGAGTTGTCCAAGTTGTTTTTGTCTGTTTTTCATGACATCTTGCATGGCTTTAAATGTAACAGGCTGTGTCAAGTGGAGGTCTCTGTTGTGCTCGCACCACCTTTGTGTTGTAGGCTACGTCTCATCTCCATAGTAAGCTTAGAAAAAAGGAGGATTTCTGGAGAACAATAAATATTGTGAGAGGTGTCGGGGTCTGTTTCAGAAAAGCCATGTTTTCCCAAACTACCGTATCTAAACAACAAAGAACAAAACGAAGAATTACCTGTGATACTTTCCAGAGAGCTATTTGGTTCAGCTGGACTCTCTGAAGTCCTTCAAGATGATTGCAACGGCATTATGACTCATATGATAACATTGTTAAAATGTATCCTCAAAAGATGACACCTGTTTCTAGATTCATACAACGTTCCACATATTTGTAATGTTTCAGGAACCTGTACAGTTCTGGTTTGCTTTTTCTGGGCAACATAGTAGCAATGCAGCTGGAGGCTCAAATATATGCTTTCGTCTCCAAAAATTATAATTTATGGATTTGCACATTCACGTAGTTATTGTGGCTCATTGTGTGAACTGCCCGTTAGTCTACAGTCTACAATCTCTTAAAAATGGAAAATACAAAAAGTTGTGCAGCTCAATGGCTATATTATTTTGTTTTAATGCAGTATGATGCTAATTGTGTAAATTATAGTCTTAATAGAGAAGAACTTATTAAGGAATGCTTCGGTGCATTCCTTAATTATGAACTTCCCTGTGGTGGGATTAATAAAAGACAATAAAGACAACTGCAAAACAAAACAAAGACATTCATCTGACAGAGTAACAGTACAAACAGTCCACCAGCCTTCTGACTGATGTCAAGAGTCAAAAGTAAAGCTGTAATGTTAGTACCCTGCTCACCAGCTGCAAAATTGACGTTTTTCGAGGACAGGACATTTGTTTACATCTTTATACAGCGACATCCATGTAAAATACTAATTGATAAAAATGTCCCATCTCTCAAAATGAATTTTACAATATGACTGTTTCTCATAAAATATTGTTTTGACTTCCGAAGCTCAGCACTGACATCCCGGGGTCTCAGATGGTGACAGGTAAAAACACATGCTATATATGATAATAGACATTTCAATGAATAGCTGAACAGTGCTATTAGAGCGGTGAGGGGTAGGGGTATGGCACTATGCAGATCACAGAGCAACAGGAAGATGATATTGCTATTACCAGGTGTTGACACATCCGATTGCATTTACATTTTCATCCAATGGAAACCTAAACACAGAGTGTTGTTTGTGAGAGTTAGCCACAAATCATGAATACCAAAACAGTAATCAATATGTAGGGTAACACTGGGAAATTGCATTGTAAAACATGAAAACCCTGACATCTTGCTTCTTCTTTTCCTCCTCCATCTCATCTGTCTTTGTCTCTATTTCCTCTCCTCTCCTGCAGACTCTCATCCTTCACTTCCTCCCTGCCTTTCACCCATCCCACTCTCGCTCTCCAGAGCTTGAATAGGTCGTCGGCAAGAGACTTGTCTGTGTTTGTGTTTCGTGTTGTCAATGGCAATGCCGTTATCAATTAGTGCAGCAGTGGGAGCCCAATTAACAGCATCAAACAGCTAATTAATAGAGCCATGTGAGTTCGTAGCTCACAACAGAAAGCTGCATGACTCTACGCTAGCGCAGCCATGTTATAGCATGAGAGCGCTGCAGGGAACACAGGCCCGTACAATGGCGCAGTTGTGTGCACACGTACATTCATGCATGCACATGTGCACCGAGATACACATAAACACTTATTGTGTTCTTACAAAGGCAAATATGCCAAATTTACCCACAAAATGTTCAGTTAAAACAAAGGTTGGTGTATTCATGTACACGCCAAGACTTAGGGATACACAGATCTTACAAAGACAGAGTTGTATCACAGCTACAGAGAATCAGCCACCAGCTGAAACAGACTTTTAGTACGGGGGTTTTATTTTATCTGACAACATGGAGACACATGTTAGTTTAAACTTTAAGGACATCCATCCTGTTATTGTTTGCACATCTGGTTTAAAAAGCATACTGCAAATACAGTGCATAGGCTACACCATATAATAAAAAGCACTGTGTGTGTGTGTGTGTGTGTGTGTGTTTGAATAAAAAGGTTCTCCCTGTTTTGTACAACTAAGACAAGGTTAATAAGATGTAATTAATTCACATCATTCACCTTGAGCAACCATATTAGGTCAAAAAGAAGGAACTGGAGAATAACATAATAACATCGGAAACTCCATCTCAACTTTGAGTTGCACATTAATTAAAAAAGAGCTAATTTAGCCAAGTGCATCACAATAACTTGAGAACCAAATTTCAATTTTTTTTTAAGCAATTCTGTAGTGAATTTGATTTGATTTTGAGCAGTTAATGGTCTGATTTTTTTTAGCTATATTATTGATCGCAGACATAATTCAGTAAAGGCCTTTAAAAAAAAAATAGCCAATGAGATATGTCGCCTTCATTTTTTCCGATAATCACAGAAAAATATGAATATTTTCTGGTTCCTACATATCACAGATAAATGTCTGAAGTGTCCCCAGGAAAATAGAACAATGATGTGAGCTATTTATAAAACAGTAAAAAGGCAAAAATCATTAGATGCATCTATCAGGGTAGAAACAGAATTGAGACCAACAGATCACCGAAATGTTTGCACTTAATGCGTTAGGCGTATGTTCTATCAGCACAAGGACAGCGTGTACACATCCATCTGACTAAACCTGAACATGTGTGCGTTATTCTCTGAATGTAAAGAAGGGCAAAAGTTGGCAATGTTGATTCCTATTAAGGCTTCCTGGCAAAGCTAAGCTGCAGGGCCATCAGGCCAGCGACTGCAACAAGTTAAGTGCTCAATTTTTCTCTCGACAGCTGGGCACTTGGTGGAACCAAAGGACACAAACTGTACTTCAGACAAATGGCTCACTCGTCCCACATGTGGGTGAAGAGCTCCACAGGTAATCACGAACATGCATTTACACATGCAAGGCTACGGTGAGCCGGCTCTTCTGCATCATGCCAATATTCTGCGGGGGCTCCAATATTCAAATTTTAGCACGTACTCAGAGCAGCCCACTAAAGCCAACAGCAAAAAGACAACTTGGGGATGGGACGCTCTTGACTAATGGCAGTGTGCCAAGGCCACGGGCTAGACTCAAGCTGAAGCAGAGGATTCTCCCCCTGCAGGATCAGCCCGGGGCGCAGTGCTGAAGCTTAGAGTTACTGGATGGAGAGGTGGCTGCACATGTGGCCATGGAGAGGCAAACACACAGGTGTGCCCAGATAGATTTATATACACACACATGAATTCAGAAGAAAACTATGACCTCAGCCACTTCTAATTCTAATAAGCTCAACATTCAGAATTTCAGAAAGCACTTCCTCACTCCATCACTCACACACACTTACAAAGTCTCTCAATCACTCACAGGAGCTGCTGGTTGTGGCTTAGGGAGCGGTTTACTAGAACTGAATCAGCTAAAGGTTAATTGCACCAAAGTCTTCATAGACACATGGACGGAAGTCTGTCTGTGTGTGTGTGCGTGTGTGCTTTTAACAGTTATTGTATCTGCCAAAACCCTTACTCAATTGCCGTATTGAAGCAAAATGCCTTTTTGTCAAAGAAGGATTAGTGTGTACATAATCTATGTACATTTCCCCCTGAGGAGGCAGACAAGTGGCTCCTGGAACCCCCCCCCCCAAAAAAAAAAAACAAAAAAAAACCCCACAAAAAGCAGAGTAGCCAGCAAATTGTTTGGAACAGGTGCATGGCACCCTGAAGGCTAACACAGGAGAACATTGTGGTTAAAATGACTGCCTCAATAACCTTAACCCATAATTCTGTAGTGCAAGAGAAACGGTTTCATCTAATTCATATTTTTTCATTTGTTTTACAACATGAATAAACAAAAATTCAGCAGATAAGACACGCTACAATGGAGTGTATTTGTTTTCAACTGTAGTTAGCTTATAAAAGTGGAATCTTAAAGCGATCTCTGGAGGCTCATATGGATTTCTCTATTTACAATGAACTCTTTGCTTTTTGCAGCAGTCCATTTTCTCCACCAGTGAAGTATATGCAGTTACAAAACCCCTCTTAAAAGTATGCTTGACAGAAACCCAGCGATACAGAAAGACAGGAGGTTTTTCAGTGTCCAAACAATTTGGTATCTGAGTGGAGTTGCAGGAATTTACTATTCCATCCAAGGTTCCCACTCAGACCTGGAGCCTCTAATGTTCATATCAGCGTGTCCTTGAATGAAGCCTTCGCTTCAGTGCTAAGTTGTGCAGTGCTAGGTAGGACGTGGAGGGGGTGGCTGTGGTGGTGGTGGCTAAGAGTCAGTGGCACAGTGCCGCTCTGCGGCCTCATTGACCTTCAAAGCACAGACAAGGACCCTCTCCATCCCGCCAGCACCACTTGTGGCAGGAAGAGAGGCTCATTGACTGGCCCCTAATGGCCCCCTGGTCCACAGGAACATGGGTCGTCAGGTTAGAACTGTTTCCCTGGAGACCACACGGATATATATATTATGATAAGAGTTGGTTTGAAGGGTGAAAGGAAGAAAAAGAGGAGATGGAGAAAAATACTACCGGTAAGTTGATTTGGAACCATAGACTCATGAATGCACAATAACCAGCACAGAAACCCAACGCCGTGCTGTAAAGTAACATAACATTACCATAAATAAATAACAGATGCATCATCTGAACCTGCGAATTCAAGATTTGCTGTATTTTATTTCTGTTTTAGAAATATTACAACTGCAAAAAAAAAACCTTTCTCAAATTTTACCGACATAGTCTTATACATTTAGTTTTGTATAAAATAATTTCTTTCTTGATGACTTTAGAAGCCATATTAAATGATAACTGCACTTTTTCGTGAGAACCCTCACCTCCCTTGCATGACGATGTAAATGCAGCAGTGAAGGGTTTTCACATTATTTTCCGTCACTTACATGGGGAAGACATGAAAACAAAAATATGTGTAAAAAACAGGTACCTAAAAAAAACACTCTTTCAGTGCTAAGGCTTTACATGTCTCAACTTCACTGAGTCTTTATTTATTTAACAGAACTAAATCAAAACCCAGATTCATCCTGTATAAAGCTTAGTACACTCCTCCTGCTTCCATAGTAATTAGGAAACATAATATTTATTTGTCAGTATATATCTCACAAAACACACTGAAATGAGTCCCCTGCATTTAACCTGTCACTACACGCTGGGCAGCCATTTTCCTGGAGGTTAAGGGCCTTGCTCAGGTTCAAGTGTGTGGTCTCAAAGACCTGCAGGCCCAGGCTTTCCTCTGGAACCACGAGGCTACCAAGGGTCGCTGCGGCTAATCCAATAAAGAAATAACTGACTGCTCATGAACAAGTAAACAGACTGTTTAGGTTTGCGTTAACACAATGCTAAGGAGGAAAGACGTCAGTAATGACCATAGAGAAACAACAGTTGCTGCCCTTTCTACCCACGACTTCAGATGAAAAACAACACAACACGTGTTTTACAGCATTTTCTTATGCTGGAAAATTTACTTTTATTAATTACTTTTATTCTTAACTGTATTTATAAAAAATATAATTATATGTGTGTGTGTGTGTGTATATATATATATATATATATATATATATATATATATATATATATATATATATATATATATATATATATATATATATATATATATATATATATACCCCATACCCCATAATAAAAAAAAGAACAAAAATGTTTTATACAAGCCACAATTTCTATATATTTCAGCATATAATCAACATTTCAAGTAAAAAAAAATAATGAGGGGTGTTATTTCATTATGTCAGGCACTAAAGGGGTAAAGAATGAGGAGGGGATGTTAGTGAGACTTTAAAAACACACCTTTAAAAAGTTTCAGAATGCTTCTTCACTGAATAAACAGTTAAGCAAAAAAACTGAGAAGAGATCAAAAGAACAATTAAATAATAAGTAAAACAACAAGTGAATATAAACAGGTATAGTTATCTGAAAGAAGGCACTATTAGAGGATTACATCTGTGTTCTTGAATAGTTGCTGGGTTTAAATGTGAGGACTTGTGACTGTCAGTCAACAGCACGGAAATGAGCTGCTTGCGTTGATCATATTATATCACGAGTAGACTAAACACTACCATGAGAAACTGCCAAAATTCATGGGAAGGATACTCAACCAACACAAACCACTCATGTTGTCGTATATCTCCTGAAGCTCGTCTTCGTTCTCTGTCTCTCTCTTGTGCCCGGCCTGACCTAATCAGTAATAAGTCGAGTGCTTTCGTCAACAGCACAGCCTCTTCAATTAGCAGCCCGTTGCTATAAGCTCATGTGTGAGCATCACTATGAAATTGCATGCGTGTATGTGTATGGCCAGCCTCCAGACTGACCTCAACCCCCTCCAGTTAGTCAGCTAATAAGTCAGCCGTTGAACTTAGCCTCCTGCGTATCCAGATGGAAAGGTTTAATGGGTATTAAAGATGGAAAGGCTGAGCAGGTAAAGGAGGATAACTACAAGCAGACTCTCGAGCCAGCCAACTCTCTAACTGAACAGATGGGAGTCAAACACTCCAGTTTGTGTGGTTGCATCTCTTTAAAATGTATCTACAGGGATAAAAAAGCCAGCCTTTTAAATGACCCACAGCAATAAACAGACTAAATCCCAGACATTTACCCCTCAGTATAGATAAAATTCCATTTCCACATATTTCTCCATTTCTTTCCGTCCAAAGAAATACATTATTATTGTCAAGGCCAGCATCATCTTTGTGCGTATGGGCCACATTTATTTGCACTGGATGGTTTTCCAAATAGAAAGAGTATAAGAAAAGAACTCCCAGGGGACTTTGCTGCATTCCACTTCATAAGCACAAACAAAGTGATCAAAAAGCCATCGCGGAGGGAGGAGATGGTGGTGGGCTGAGGGGGCAAGCAGAAAAGCCCCTTTAACAACAAATAAATAAATAAATAAATAACTGAGCTAGGTAAATAGAAGAAAGGGAAGGGGTGGGGGTTAGAAAGCAGGAAGGAAAGCAGACCAAACTGAAAAACCAGAGTGACTCCACTACCGATAATGAGTGGATCATTTAAAAAGCCCTCCTTAAATTGCCTTGAGGTGGAAAGGAGAGAGGAAAAGGCTTGAAAGGTTTTGAGAGATTCGGAGCAATGGACAGACTGGAGGAGAAAAACAAATTCCGAGTTCAGCAACATATGGATTATTATAGTTCATGTTTTTGAGCATATCTGGTGCACACTATCCCTGGCCTTGGTGGAGAGACTACAGAACATAGTTTATCTGTGCACATTTTATCTCTACACCTATCCTTTTACACTTTATACATTTTAAACTGAAAAAAAAAAAAACCCAAAAAACATCACAACATCGGGAGAGATTGTTGTAGAATAATAAAAAAAAGGGGTAAAACAGGACAAATGTTACACTGGCAGTTGGTTGCTGGTCCTGGAAAAGTCAGCGATGACACCATGACACAGTTGAGCCCACTGGGAGTTTGATACGAGGGAGATGTGTAACTGGCACCAGCATTGTTTATTGCAGCTGATTAAACTTAAATCTGTGATCAGAGGCACTCATGAGGAGAGTTTTGTCATCATATTTGTGTGAAGGTAGGACGTGAAAGGAGGAGATGGCAGCTGGAGGCCCAAGCAGAGAATAAAGTATAAAAATATGGAGTATCTTCTAATCATTTAAATAGAAGTTCTAGCAAATGTTGTCTGGAAGCAGTAGTGTAGAAATAACTGTCTAGTTTAACAATTATGTTTTTTTTTAATTCTATACATCTGATATAATTTTTAACTTGAACTAATATGAAAATTGAGGTTTGAGTTGTTTTAAAAATGAAAATTCACTCCTCTATGGTCCTCAAACGGGCTCCAACCAGAAGAGCGCTGTGAGTGCTGTCTGCTGGTGTTCAGAACTACTCAAAAGTACTTTAGAGAACACCACTTCATAAAGAACTGAAATCACTTAAAATTTAGATTTCCGTAGAATTTGGGGGAAACAAATTGTCAGAAAGCAAAAAACAGAAAGCAACCAGTTACATTGTGAAATGACTCTGAAGAGCACTAAACTTATCATCAGTTTTATGAATGACAGCCTTGCACACGTCCTCACTTTCTGCTCTCCAGTCAAATCTATGGGGACAAGTTTTGGAACAGCGCCGCTGACCTGATGGAATGAGTTCAGTGCAGATCTGAGGTCGTTATGTTAAAAACGATTGAAGACTTGGTGAACTATCAGGGAGCCTCATGTGTGTCTGCAGTTATGCAAGTGAGCTCAAAAGTGAAAGCTTCAGTAGTGCTGTTAACCAGGTTTCTGTCAAAATGTAATGAACCAAAGCAAATAACACAAAAAAGTATTAAATATAAATTTTAGTGTTGTTGGAACTCCCCGCATGTCATGTATTTTTATTTGCTTTACACTCGTATAAAACAGCAGATCGGCATAAGATAACCAGCCTCAAAGTTTGATGAACTGAAGGCTTTTACAGCTCCCAAGACCGTTTCCAAACGTAGCTGTTACTGAGTACGTTTTAGTTAAAGTGCACTCACAGGGAAGTATAACAGCTTGGGAGGGAGAGATAGTGCTGCTGCAAAGCCGCGATGTGCACCATTGCAGCAACTTCAGCAACATCGACACGCAGTGTTTCACTTTTAAACAGGAACCAAGCAAGATGTGTTTGGACAATGTTCTTGAGTTGGGAACCAGCTAAAAAAAAAGTGTGTACTGTATGTGTGAGTGTAAAAAATATAAACAGGGAATGCTACATGTAATTTGGATTCATGGAAATTTCTTTGCAAGTCTAAATAAATAATTACTGAGAGAAGTATGAAAATCCTTAAAAAAAAACAACAAACAAAAAAACCTTGACAGGTTCAGAAAAACGTAAAGATTTAGATGGGCAAGGTATTACAAACTGAAGAAAATAATTTTCTCCACTTTGACAAGAAAAAAAGAAAAAATAACCCCCAAATTCAAAGCAACTGAGTACACATTTGCACCATAATACATGTGGCCTGCTTCAGAGGACACTGCTTGGTGAGGCTTCAACTGCTTCCTCCATCAAACATGAGGACCTATCCGCACTAAATGTTTTCCTGCTCTTCATCAGTCATCACTCACTTCCTGTCTTCAACTCCTTGCTCCCTCTGTCCCCTTCTTCCTCCTCCCTGTGCTCGCCTCTCTCCTTTCCCTCTCCATCTTGACACAGTGCACTGAGCCTAATCGTGGATAATTGGGTGGGAGGGCCAGTGGGCCGGTCCTGCCTTTGTGTGCAAAGGGCAAGTGGTCAAGTTAATGGGGCCCTTGTGTCGAGCTGGGAGCACTCTGTCTCTCTCTCTCTCTTTTTCTCTGTTCGATCATTCACTTGGCCAGTCAATCTCAGTCTCTCAGTCAGCTACTTTTATTACAAGGCTGAGGCTTTTCCCCGCTGTTTCGATCTAGTTTCCCCTCATTTCCAGCTGTCTCACTTCGCCTTTCCTTCCAGCCGTTCAGTACGTCTCGTCTTGTACAATTTCTGTTTCCCTCCTCCTCCTCCTCTGCTACCCTTGTCTTTTTTTTCCCAGCCTTTGTCTTTCTCTTTGTGTCTGTCTGTAGCTTTTTCTAACTCTTCTCTTTTCCTCTTCAGGAGAATGTTGGGGAGGAGAGAACAGACCTCTTTAAAATATCAAAAGACAGATCAGGAGGCCCCACTGGTTCCCCTCCTTCTACGAACTCTCTCTCCCTTGTTCTGACAGATAAACAGAAGAGTGAGCCTGCAGGATTAGCTGCTGTGTACTGCCTTCCCTCCCTCCTTTATCCCTCTCTCTTTTCTTCCTGTGGATGGGCGAACTGTGGACTGGGTTTGATATGTGTGTATATGTGGAAGCACATGTATGCGTGTGTCTGTGTTACCTTGTCTGGAAGCAGCTTAGCCTGCAAGGGTCCATTGTGTTCAAAACGCAAACCACGACTGATCTGGCTCTGAGGAAAACTTTATAACATCCGTGAAGATTTAATACATTTGATGTTTTTTTTATAGAAAACTCGAGAATTTCACAAGCAGTTCCAAACAAATTTATTCAAGAGAAATGCAGTAATCATCACAGAAAATATTTAGGCATCTGCACCGCAAAGGAAGATAAATGACATGTTCTGTTCTACGATACTAAAATAACCAAATATTTCATTTTGCACATTTTTGTTTTACTAGTGACATAATTGTAGAACATTTTCAAAAAGAAAATTTAGAGGGAGAAAAAAACACACATTTAAAGAAAATAATGAATTTCATAAAAATAAAAATAAATTAAAAAAACAAGCACATTGTTTAAGCACACAAGAAACCAATTTTTTATAGCATTAAACAGAATTAAATATGATAAACTCAATGGGAGTCTATGTGAGGCCAGGTCCACACTGACACTGGACAAACTAAAATATTTAAGTTACTATGGTTTTATGTTTTTTGGTGTCATGAAATCACAACCAACGATTATAGGAAAATTATAAAACAAACAAACTCATGAAGAAGACACCTATGTCCATTTTGGACCAGATTACATACAATTTTTATGTTTATTCAAAATAAAAGGCAGAAAAAAGGCCTGGTGACCTTTGCACTACACATTAGCTTCAAATTTATTTCAAATTGAAGACTTCTCTTGGACTTTGTTTTTAGGAGAACTGTGAAAATTATTCCAGCTTCAAACCAGAGCTGAATTAGCGCAGACACATTTTGTTGAATATTTAAGATTTTAACATTCCACAATAGTCCACCACAATCCATAGAAACGAGGCACTCCTGTCAGACCAAAGCAATTATCAGCTGTAATACAGATTCCACTCTTCATTTTATGTCAGTCATTCAATTTCTCATATTGGTCAGTAAATAAAGATTATGCACACACCACAATCTGAGAATAACTCAAATTGTATTCAGTTTCTTGACCGTCTGTCGTCACAGTGAGAAGTGGTAAGATCAAATAATGCTGATTCCCGCTGATTGGAGGTGGTTTCTGACAAAGGCAGTGATTTTTGCAACAAGCGACAATACAACTTGGATGTTAATGTAAACAGGGTTACCAGATGCCAAGTGGTATAAAGTCACTTTATTGTTGGCGCTGGTGATGTCACACATGACAGTTATGAAGTCTCTGTACACCGTCACAGTGGGGTAGTTACAGCAGTAAAAGAAAGTATGGGAACCCTTGCAAATTTACTGTATTTCAGCTTTGATATGCAATAAAAATATGACCTGACCTTTATCCAAGTCACAGTAACAGACAAAGACTATGTGTTGAGGATGAAAAATAAACAATCATCTCTTGTGTCTTTATTGAACACATCCACTTAACATTTAAAGTACTGAAAGAACAAGTAAGTGAACCCTTGGAGTTAAAGGTGGTTGAATTCCATCTGGATCCGACCCAAGCAACATTCAGAAGGAATTTCTGTGCTGAACTGTTTCAATACTGACATATTTTTGGGATGTTCAGTATGAAAGGCTATCTGGAGGTCGTTCCACAGCATCCCTGTGGGGTGGAGGTGTGGGTCCGGACTGAATCACTACAAAGCCAGGTTTTCTTTTTGTGAAGCAGGTAACTGGTTACTTGGGGCCATCATTCCACTGCATCACCCACCCTTTACTAATTTACAGGAGCTGGCAGCCACGCTGATCAGGATGTAGGATATTTTGGTTAACGTTGGAATTAATTTTCCTTTTGATGTTGCCAAGTGACCCAGGTCCTGAGGCAGTAGGCCCAAATCATAATAATCTTTTTTTTTAGGCTTTGTCTTTACAGCTTTGTCCTTACAATGTAATATTCAGCATTTTAAATCATGTAAACTTAACATTCTAATAAGTTATAACCATGTGCGTGATATCAGCTTAGACACATCATATCTTCTACTGTCACTTTGATGAAGATTGGGTCACATTTTATGCCGAATGAATGAAGTAATGCAGTCAATTCCAAGGGCTTCACGCACTTTTTCTTGCAGATGTATGTCTTGGTTCAGACAAATCAAATACAGCAAATCACATTACAAATACACCTAGAAATAATTAAACAGGCATACGTTTTAACAGTTTGCAATACGATTTAAATCCTCAAAGCAATGTCATCACTCTTGGAATTGACCTGTCGGTAAGCTCCGCCCCTCAAAAAAGGACGAGCCAATGGCTGTTGAGTATCAGGGTCTATTTGTCTATCATCTGTTTTTTGTTGTTTATATACCATAACTGGTAAATCACTGCTCCTGGAGTAGTTGTAATACTGATTTCTGGTATTAGGAGAGGATAGGCAACTAAGTTTATTTTATTCCATTTCCTTCATCCAAACAAAAGATAGCTTAATGTTTGCTTTGGATTAAGCTGCCAATTTCACGTCCAGAAGACAGGGAGTCGCCCCGCTAAGAGGGTGGGACATACAGACAGGTCAGCTGGCTTTATTTTCTGTTTCCAGTAGTTACATTCTTATAACTGAAGGTGGGTTATCTTATAATGTGACAAACGTAACCGGCAACCTGGTGGGAGATACTGCATAGCTCACTGACTTATGTACGCCAATGGATCACAGTGAAACATGGAGACACGTTACTGGCTGCAGGTTCAACTGGCCAACTGACACTTGCTGCTTTTCTATCACCGTCAGAAAAAAGAAACAAGCCAATGCACGAGTAAAGCCCTGAGAACAGTTAGTTGATAGAAAAAGTGATAAGTTTGATAATAAAACTTAGAGAAGCAAATGCTGTTGAGGTTCATAAAGTCAGAACGAAATCACTGTCTAACTTGGATCTATGTTGAATGTGGGAGTTCCTCATGCACACAGTCAACACCTCTGCAGCGCATGTATGGTCACAATGGTACAAGATCTAAATGCCTGTAGTTTACTTATTAAACTTCCTCCCAGCTTTGCATCTATATGTTGATAGCGTGAGGAAAGAGAAAGCAAAGCAAACCTTGTGCTGATTTACAGACTTACATAACCAAGAAATTATCATTTCAATATTTATACATAAAGGCTTATCTATTAATTCAAGAATGGTTTAAAATTAAATGTTTTGTCAAATGTCAGCATTTACACAGTCAATAACACCTACTTTGCACTTACATTCACAAAATGCTTCACAGTTGGGTTTTTTTCTTGTTTTTTTTTAATAAATTGATTCAATTCCACAGTATTGGGTCAATAGTTCTGTTTGAGTCTTTAACACTTGACTGTCTTGTATCTATCTTTAGACACAATTCACCAAAGTTGAGACTGAACAGCACTTAGCTGGAGGATCTGAACATTGATGATCGGATGGCTCACTCTGAAATCATGGTAACTGGCGCGGCAGATCTGAGGCTGAGTTACAGCATTCAAAGAAATACATTGACTCTACCTCATACTGCTGCACCTTTCACTTTTTTAAAATTGTATACGAGCTGTCATTTGCCTATTTACTGTACAGTGAGCGAAAATAACCAGGTCAAATTCCCTGTCTTGTTTGACCTGACTTGGCCAAATAAACATGATTCTTCATCTGAAAAACTTAAAGGGAAAGTTCCGTTTTTTACAACCTGGACCTTATTTCTGGCATTTTTTATGGTCGTATACTCACCCAGAAAAGTTTGGTGTCATTTGGAGTCCTTCGGAAGATATTAGGAGTTTTGTGCGAGCCGCTTCTCCATATAACGGTAGCGAATGGGGCACAGCGGGACACAGACGATGCAGCGTCTAAATAACACATTATTGCCGCGAAACTCGTTCATTTCTTTTATGAATCACTAGATCTGCTTCTGTGCATCTTCCAGGACCTGTTGTCTACATCCGGGGCTGTGTGTGTAACAAATAAATCAGTTTGTAAACAAGACCTCTGACCTCATGACGTCATCTCTGTGCGCGCATCCCAGAGACAGCTCTGTGTACAGCTGGAGTTCGCTACTGTTAGTTTACTGTTAGTTATTTGAAACATGTCTGAATATTTGTCAAATTCTGAGGTTGTGGACGACGACTTTGAATATGATGGACGTCCTTACCGTTTTGAGCCAGAGTTTACGGCTGAAGAGCTCACTGAACCTGTCCGGGATGCGCGCACAGAGATGACGTCATGCAGGTCAGAGGTCTTGTTTACAAACTGATTTCCTTGTTACACACACAGCCCCGGATGTAGATAACAGGTCCTGGAAGACGCGCAGAAGCAGATCTAGTGATTCATAAAAGAAATTAAAGAGTTTCGCGGCAATAATGTGTTATTTAGACGCTGCATCGTCTGTGTCCAGCTGTGCCCCATTCGCTACCGTTATATGGAGAAGCGGCTCGCACAAAACTCCTAATGTCTTCCGAAGGACTCCAAATGACACCAAACTTTTCTGGGTGAGTATACGACCATAAAAAATGCCAGAAATAAGGTCCAGGTTGTAAAAAACGGAACTTTCCCTTTAAACTACAGCTGAAAAAATGAATTACAGTTTTTCGAATTTCAATATAAGATTATTTTTTCTTGAAGTGGGGTTGTGCAAAGTACTTATAAGTAGTAGTCAGTTATGCATTAGATGGACAGTCTAGATGAAAAGGTCTTTGCTCCAACGTAGGATCAGCTCGTAACATAGAGCATGGACTGTGCTGCAACTTGGATGCTCTGTGGTACAGAAACCTTTGTGACAAAGTAAAGCAATGCGGTGGAAAAATACTGTATTTAAATGTTCACTTGAACCACAATTTCAACTCTTCATGAAAATTCCTCCCTGATTCCCCAAACTGAGAGCACCGTGACTGTCATCTACAGCATTTAAGACACCAACTATGAATGAAGTACTTAACACAACCCCAGTAGGAGAAACAACACATTCCTTTTAAAGTGTAACTAATCGGCTTCACCTTAGTTCACTCTGACGATATGTAAATGTGCAATTTGTAGCCCCAGGGAAGCAACGACTGCACCTCAGTATGAATATACCATGTTGTCTTAATACACAGTTGTAAGTTATACAGAGGTGAAGTTCTTTGTAATGACCTGTGACTCGCATGAATGAGCTGCTTTAAAAGACATAAGAGGTGGGAACAAAAGAAACTGAGCTGCTCTACACTCTGACAGTTAGTGAATTAAAGCCGGTCTCCACGCTGAGGCCACAGCCACAGCAGCGTGGGTTGATACTGGCCATCTGAACGCAGCAAACAGAGAAGATGTAGGAAATATCCTTAATGAACAACTAGTTGTCCTTTTGGATGAAACACTGACTGGATTAGTGATGAATTACAAACCATGTTAGGTCATTGAAGGAGCAGCAGAAGAACGATTGATTACATGGCTGTCTGAGTAAATGACAGTTTGAAGATGTGATTCATATTCCCAGACAGATGATTAAGAGCTTTTGTGTTTAATCAACTGGTTAAAAGGCTGGCCGGCTGAGTGACCATCATTAGACTGACAGCAGTTGTTTTTGACACATGGCAGATGGTTAAAACATACCGAGTCAGAATACATCCCACTCCCCTTCATAATGCAAAAAATGTGGAGTGGAGGGATTGTTTATAGCTGAGGGCACACTTTGTTTTGGTTTACTGAGTGTGGCTGACAGGTTGAGGTCCTTTGGTCAAAATGATGAGGAGAGGATAGTGGATGTTTTCGTCATATGCTTGTTTCCCCCCTCTTTGCATCTGGAAAGCACAAAACAAGAACAAACAATAGGTGAACAGATTACCACGGAGACCGTAACATGACATCTTTGTCTGGCAGGCATTTCCTTTATTCTTATCTGTAGTTCAGCACCTCTTGAGTGCTAACTGAAGAAGTTGATCTGAACAGGCACAACTTTCCATTAATCAGGCAGCAACAGAACGTGTTGGTGTGATATCTGGATGACCGCCATGCTGGACTGTTCACTGCTGTGTAGATTATGTGCATTGTCTTTGATAGCTTGGTATGGAATATTTTTATGACATGTAAATAAACCCTCAAAAAAGTAAGAAACTGACCGTTTCTACACAATCATTCAGTGCCAATATGAATCGTTTTGGCTTGCTGTTTAGTCAAGTTTTATATAAAAATGCCAATAATCATGTTTCATTTCTTTCACAGGCATCTCTAAATGAAACCGGAAGATCAATTACTAAGTGATAAATGTCTGATTGACTGAATGCTATCGCATATTCAACTGAAAATATGCAATAAAGTTATACATTTTGTATTTGGCAAGGTTATCCTTTTTCCCTCAATTCCTGATATCACTCCCCCGGTGCAATATTAAAATGAATGTTAAAATATCCTTCAGATGCTTTCAATTTTAATTGAACATTTGTCAGGTTTATCATTTCTCTCAGTGGAACTTTGAATCAAAAATTACAACAAAAAGAAAGAAAGGCAGGGTAATTAAGAAAAAATGAAACATAGACGTGCGGCTGTGTGGGGGGGCCATGCGGCGCCCGGTGAGTGCCCGGTAGTTTGGGCACACACCGGCTAATCAGCTCGCTTGGAGTCAGGCACAATCATCAGAGGCTTAGGAAAGTGAGTTTAGTGGGTCCGCTCATGTGAGAGTGTGAGACTGTCAGTGTGTGTCATGACAACTGGACGGATGGAAGTGTGTGAAAACTACTCTTCACTTCAAACAGAAACTGCGGTTGACCCCAGACCCACTTACGTCAAGGGTGAATGTCCCAAACGTACTGTACTTAGTTAGCCGCCAAACTCAAATTATAACTATGTGCTGCCTTTCCAACAAACTACACTGTGATGAACTCTCAGGAAAATCAGTATATAGGGAGTTTCTGCTTATTTAATTGTTCAAACTGGACTAAGACTGAATACCCCCCCTCAGTAACTCTTTAATCAATGCAGGTCATTTCCTTTTTAAAGCTGGTATTTGATGGACATTAAATAAGACCACTGTATTTTCACAGGAAAGCCAGCACAGAAAACTCCAGCAAAAATACCCACCAGTCGAATTTGTGGTCTTTAAAAGTAAGTGGAATCTACCACTATAATCTAAACTAGTTTGATTTAACATACAAAATTAAAACTGTCTTTTTGAGACATTGATCCTTTTGTTTTACTTTTTTATGAGGCATGCGTTGTCTCTGTCCCAACTCATTTTGGACTGCGTTGCAGGCCTGATGTGACTGATGTATGTATGAAATAAAGTTCAAGAACTTCTCTGCACATCCTCATCAGATTCCTGTTTTTCTATGAATTTAGCTTATTCTCCTTAGTTGTCCTATGTTTTACATATCTCCGTAGATATTGTTTGTTTCCTTATAGGAGGACCACTCGACAAGCCCTTATGGGTTTTTTTGGTTCCTCCTGCACATTTGTTTCTGTTACATTGTATTCCTTTTTTTCTACATACTATTTGTCTCAATTTTGGCGGTTGTATACTTTTTATGTGCAAATAAACTAAACTAAACTAAACTAGAGATAAAACAGACACTACTTATTCTTGCTGTCTGCACTGAAATAAAAGTCAAAGTAAATGTAAACATCACTGTTTTTATTATTGTCCCCTTTATCTCTACGGCCATTTCAAAAGGTCCAAACTGTCTCACTTTCAAACCGGTTTCACACAAAAGTGTATCAACAGTCTCCATGGAGAAAGGACCTAAAATAACTCAAGGGGGATACCTGGGTTTACCAGGTAAAGCTCTGTCATCCTGTTATACCTCCCACCACACATGCTTCATGTTAGCTGCAAAACATTAGACTGACATATATTTGTGCTTTAAAAGAAGCCTATATGTCAACATCCCAACACTGTTGTATTTATCGTACAATGTAAAACAGTTACAAGTTCTGAAGTGCACAGAGGACTGAGAACCAGAGGAAGTAGCTGCTCGACCTGACGGACGTCACAGCTTGGAGGAAAGCAGAGGCACGTGTGATTTAAATGCTTCCCTCGGGTTGTCCGTCACATTTTCCCCCGATACACCTTTCTCACGTCTCATCACACATATTGCCACACCTGCTGTGTGAGCGTGAAATCCTCATGCCACACACTCTCTCTATCCACGCTCGTTTTCCTTGTTCCTCCATCCCTCCTTTTGTTGAATATGAACAAAACCTTTGTTCTTATTTATTTATATATTTCTTTAAATCCCTCCCTGTGTCCCCTGGCGCCCTTTATGTACGTTATCTTTCTGTAGCCATCCCTCCAGGCACCAGTCGGTTATTGAACCTCTGACCCCCAGAGAGAGAGAGAGAGAGAGAGAGAGAGAGGGATGGCGAAAGAAGGCAAGAGCAGCCGACCTGGGGGGCGGCTGGGCGTGGAGGGGCAGCTGCCGCCCCCCCCCGTGCTCAGCCCACTACGGGGACGGCATCTAGCATTCACATTCAAAACCTACCAGGCAGAAGAAACGAGGAAGGAAGTGGTAGAAAGAGAGATGGAGGAACAGAAAATAAGGGATGGGGGGGCTTACCAAATGAAGGCTGAGAGCTTGCAGAGGTGAAAAGTTTAACAAGCAAAGCTGTTCCTCCTGATCGCAGGCTGCCTAATCAGCTTCATGGGTGGCTGGCTAAATCGGCTCTCAGCCCGACCCCCGCCACCCCACATCTTTTCTTCTATTTTCCCCCTTTTCCAAGGTGCAAGTCATTTATTTTATTGCCACTTTCACCTCAACCTCTGTTGCTTCTCTCTCTCTCCCTCTCCTTTTTTTTCCTCTTTTTTTTTGTTGTTGTCCTGCTTGTGTCGACTAAAAGGAAAAAGTGAACAAGGTGGAAAAAGGAGGGAGGAGGGGGGTTCTGAGACAAGGGAAGGATGGATGAACCGGATGTCTGGGGTCTCCCTCGGCAGGATTAAGAAATGGAGAATGAGGGACTGGGTGAATGGAGAGATGAGTAGAGGAAGGGATAGAAGGACAGGCTTGACTAAATAGAGAAGTGGATCGTAATATAGGAAATGGGTAGATAGAGCGGAGCAGAGGGAGGGAGAGTGGAGAAGGGTGAAGAAAGAAATGTCAGAGAAAAAAGGGAGATGAGGAAGGGGGTAGTCAGGCAGCTGAGAAGGGAAAGAAAAGAGGAAAAACCGGGAGACAAAAAAGAGGCAGGGAAAAGAGTTAGAGCAGAGACTCAGTGGGGATACCATTTATGAATGTGAGAGAGACGGGGGATGTACACATATGCACACGCGCGTGTGTGTGTGTGTGTGTGTGTGTATTTGAGAAAAATTAAAATTCATGACTCTCTTCACAACCATTTGAGTAACAAGATTAAGATGGCGGGTTAGAAAATAGTGCTGGCATTATCAGGCTGCTTGCAGTCCCTCCAGCTGCTTGCCTCTCTATTCCACAACAGTGGGGATAAGAGGATAACGCAGTAGCTCTGTCTGCCTGTCCCAGCACACGCCTTCCACTCACAACCTGACACACACACACACATTCACACACACACGCACACACGCACGCACTTCTTAAGACACACTAACACTGCTCATCGGACTGCCTGCTGGCTGTTGGCAGTCCCTCGAGTGAGTTTGTGTGCGAATGTTTGGAAAACTGCAGAGTTGCAAGCTGGAGTTGCAGAGGTTTGCAAAGAAGAATCGTAGAATAGTTTAGGAAAAAGAAATATACAGACTCTGATCCTGCACCACACAAAAACACGCAAAGCAAACATTTAGGCTCGCTGTGTACTGCACACAAAATCAGAGCTGACGTGTTGAACCTGGTAAGGCGATGAAAGCTAGAACATTCACAGATACTGGAAGTGAATGAAATACCATCTGCGCTTGGGGAAAGCTTACAGTCATGTGGAAACGGAAGTGCCCCCCTCTCTGTTTTAAGCTTTATACATATCAGGTCACTAAACAGTATTCAAGTCTTTATCATGGCTTTAACTTTGTAAAAAAAATTAAAAATAAATTAAAAAAAACGACAGAGTAAGTCAAAATTGAAAAAAAAGTGTGTTTGAAAAAGAAAACTAAGTGATTTCATTAGAATTAAGAAAGTGCATATGAATTACATCCTTCTAATCAAATGTGCTCAATTATTAGTAAACGGAAAGCAGTTTTTACACTAAGCTATTCTGGAGCATTCAGGTGTTTATTAACATAATGCCAAAGAAGAAAGACATCAGCGACAATCTAGTAGTATAGAAGCATTTATAGCTTTTCAGATGGCTCACTTTTCAGTAGATTTTTTTTTTTCCCTCAAACATTTTACACGCGCTCTTGGTGGAGTTTCTTTTTTTTTTAGCCACATTGAAAGAAAATCCACAGTGTGTGATCCACTGTCAGTTCAGATATGCATTTTTCTTCTGTTGTGATTCCTAAAGCTGAAAGTAAATATAGCTGAAAAAAAAAAAAGAATTTGATGTGCAAATTAGCAGCAGCTGCGCATTTATATGTGCATATGTGTGTGTGCTTAAAAGGTGATATCATCATGCGGCTTGTGTGTGTGTGTAATGTTTAGCCAAAATTCTGTCCGAGTGATGTCTGTGTGTAGAACTGTGATACGTGTGATTGGTCTGGGATGGTCAGTCAGACTCCTCTCACTCGCACGCACACACATGCGCACACATGCATGCATGCACACACACGGACACACAAACACACACACACCTCATACAGAGGTTTTCCAGACTGTTCATCAGAAGATAAGCAGAGTAGACTTAATCACATTTAGATGTGAGGTGGCACTCCATCTCATATCGACACACACAACCTGACCCTTCGGAGTGTGTGTGCATGTGCGACACCATGCATATTCACATGGAAAGCAGTGTGCATTTCAAGACTGAGCAAAATGATCTGACAGTTCCCTTACATTTGAGGAAATAAATAGGTAACATTATTTGTGTCTTGCATTATTTTAGACTGAATTCCCAGGGTAAACAAAGTGCTGTGAAGCACTTCTTACAAAAACAGGTCTGAGTGGCAATTTTCCCGAGCGGCTGATGTGCTGAACCATGAGAATTATTCAGTGACTGTGTTCTGCAGCACCGAGGACTAATCAATTCTCCCCACAGCTGTTTCAAAGTTCAATCTCTTTAAAATTTAAGACATGGCAGCATCCACTTTAATCACTCTGAGGCTACTTCTTCCTATGTGTCGCTTAACTTTCTTTTTTTTTCTTCGACTAAACAAGAGTTTTACTTGTGATGGAGTACAGAGTTGCTTGAGTAACCTTCAATACCTTCAATAAATGGCCTATTTTCAAACTCTCTTTATATATAAGGCGCATGGAATACACGGTAAAATACCGTACTATAGTGGCTGGGGTTGAGTTACACATCTACCTGATGGAGCTGCGCTACAGGAAATGCTACAGGAAATAAAAAACAAACAAACAAGAAGTACTATAAGTCAAAACTTAATTAACAAAATAAAAACCAGTTTTCTGAAAACTTCGTTCACAAAAGGACGCAGAGGGGAACTTTTTCAGTTCAATCCCGAAATCCCTTGAAATCTCCTTCCGTGTTGGAACGGAACAGCTGGGCGAGTGCGGCATCCAATGGTCCCGGCTCCGTCTCGTCACAGTCGCCATGATGCAAGTTAGCGTTGCTGCTGTCATCTTGAACGTCTGTGACGATTCCAGCCTTTGTAAAGGCTCGGACCACAGTTGAGGCTGATATCAGCCCAGGTGGCGTATTGGTTAATGTGTTCCCCTTCCGCCATCCACCGCTCCCGCGCAATCCGCGTTGCTGATAGCCTTGAGATTGAACTCTGCGTCGTAAGCGTGTCTCTTTAAAGTGGGTCTTTACACAAGTGATGTGGGACTGTAATAAATTACAGCTTTTTAGCGCCGTTTTTAGTGCCGTTACTTCGGAGACACCGACTACAGTACCCAAAATCCCCCAGACTACAATAACAGAAATTACCGTAATGAATGATTGTAAGGCGCACTGCCGGGTTTTGAGAAAATTAAAGGCTTTTAGGGGTGCCTTATAGTGCAGAAAATACGGTACACTAGAGTTTTGAATTTGGCACTTTTGAACTTCAGACAATGAAATACATACTTTCTTGAAGGGATTTTCTTTTTTCAAACTATATCCCCATTAAAACAGTTCAGAATCACTTGGTTATATAATGTGCGGGTGATTGTGCATGTTGCAATTGATAAAGCATAAATAATAAAGTGATGAGCGAGGTTTGTCTCACTTGTTTGGGCCACTTTAACAGGCACTTTGATGGCCAGCCTGTCCAATTCTCCCACCAGTGTAGGTGAACACGTGCGCACCAATTTTGTTCACTCCTCGCTGTCCTGTTCTTCTGGAGCTGTGTGTGTAATGGAGTTAACAGCTGGACACCACTTCTTTTAACACAGCCTGCTCATGTGCTTTCTGTCACTGCTTTCTTCTCACCACTCTCACTTCTGCCTCGCCTCTTCTCACAGTGGTGAGTTAAGACAGCTCGCTACGTCCATCAACAGTGTAACAGTGCTCCGTGTTACACAACCTAGGCTGCTTTAATAAGAAGAAAAGGCCTCAGCTCATTGTCATCAGTCATTTTATATATATTTGCTCAGAATGCAGACAATAGATCACCTGCTGTGTTTCTCACAGTATGCTATGGTCACTGCGATGGAGACTTTCAGAGATCCTTATGACAACAGTTCAGACTTGCATCGTCTCCATAAAAAGTTTCAGTTCAACTGTCCCATAAGGCTGGAAAAATATGTCAGTATTTAGTCTAAAGCATTCTTGTTCTGTCAATCTTTCTCTGTCACTCCTGCATTTTGCATGCAAACGACAATTAAAATTTCAAATCTGGAGCTATATTGCTAAGTCTTTATTTTAGACTCCCATACTCATATTATTTCCGTCTCACTCAGATACTGCAGTCACCTAGTGCTGAAAATATGCTTATATATAGGTATTAAATACTTTTTTGGACAACAGTCTGATTAGAAAGGAATAGCTAGACAAATAATCCTTTTGTTTCTGCAAAATGTCACATTTTGTTAATAAAGTGGCTTGATTAAAACGTAGAATGTCATTAATGATACAGTTGACATTAAGTCAAAAATATTCCAAATCTGCAGTCATAAAAAGGGTTTAAGCTCTATTTTTGCTTTTTAAACAATCCAGCAGTCTACAAAAGCAGCAATAAATGCTTACATATATGTGCGAAGGTGCTTTTGTTCATTTTAAATCTATGTCACCGCATTTTAAACTCATTACTAAATGTACTTTGAAATGATCTTATCCAAAATTGAGGCAATCTACAGCTTAGTAATCTGTTAATGTGCTGCTTATGTTATGCATCTGTACACGCCATCTGTGCACGCCATGTTGAAAAGGAAAAAAAAAACAACATACATAATGATTTGCATAGGAACACTGGCGTATGCGAGATTTCTTCACAGGGGTCGCTTTGTGCCGTAGAGTCGTGTTAAATGAAGCAGCGTTTTATTCTCAAACGTGTTTCATACCTTCACGTGAACATCCCAGACCTGAGCGTCGTACTGCTGGTGTTCAGAGACGTACAGTCCAGCCCGCTGCGCCAGCTCACAAAACTGTCTCAGCGTTTCCCCTCGCAGTGGAGCGAACACCAAGGCCATGCCCTGAGCAGCAAACGAGAGCATGGAGGGAGAGTCACTTTCTTTGCTGCTGGACTGTTTTGAGAATATTGGAGTATATTATTGTCATACCACAGTTGCATTTGCTGTTTACTTGTCAAACACACACACAGTTAATGTCTAGCACCTTTTTTCTGCTATACATTAAATGATGAAGTGAAAAGAGAAATTTTACTAATCCAATCAACCCTGGTAATAAGACTACGCAAGTGTGTATTTGTTTAGTTGTGTCTGTGTGGATCACAGAAATTGTGAAAATAATAAGAGGATTAGCAATTAGGTTGTTCAAAGTTTCTTTGAAATCCTTCAGCTTTCAGTTTTATTTCACGTTGATTGTGAGACTATAGTTTTAATTAAACGAAGCAAAGAGGGACGCTCAGAAAACAGCACACGTAAACGCAAACACAGTGACATACACAATGACATGAAGGCAGAGAAAATAACAGGTTCAACAGATGATTTCATCGTTAAAGCCATTTGCCGTTGGTCCCCAACCATGCTCTCTGTCTATAAGCAACTAAAGCAAATAAACAGACAGAACTCCTAATCAGCTGATTAAGGGGATCCAGCCCACCTTTGTCAGAAACAACCAATTAGTGCCAATAGATGGGAGAAGCAATTGCTTTGTTAATTGTTTAATCAGCTTAGCAAATTATTAAATATTTGCAGAAGCTTGTTGTGGCAGCAACAGTCTGATGGTCGACACTCAAATCATATTAGCCCCTAAATTATCTCCGCTGGATTAAAGAGAGAGATGAAGAGACTTAACACGCAGCTGTACAACCACAGCCAGATGTCATGTCACTCATTTGTCAGCTTTCAGTATTAAACCACTGCATTTAATTGCAACATAGACATTAACTCAGGCTGCAGGTGTTGTTGCACATGCCGCTGTTGGAAATCACAGCTGAATAAGCGCGTGTCATTGTTGGTGACAAGCTGAGAGCCACGTTAACGATGTAATTTTCCCATTTATCCAATCTTTTTTATTGATTTGCCTCTATTGTTGGCAACACATGTGGCTGAAATTTTAAGGGTTAAATGGTTTCATATTAGGCTGACCGGTTTTAAAGAATCAGAGCTTTGACTGTTGCCACGGTAATCAATCCCTGAATGAGTATTGAAACACACAAAATAAGAAGGTGATACTGAAAATATTTATTACACAACAACATTGTGCAGGTGGATGCTGGGGTGGTGGTGGTTGGACTTTTAACGTGCAGCGAGCTCGGTAACTGTGCATCATTTTGCAAGGAAGAGATGGGTTAAGGGATGGATGAACTAAAGGTTTTAACTGGGATGAACCATGTAGGGTGATGTTCTGTATGTGAAAGCAGAACTTTGCTTCTGTTGCCTGCCTGGACCCGCTACGGAGTCGTCTCCTTGATGGAGATGGTTTTGTTTCAGTCTCCAGTCGGCTGGCATCTCTTTCGCATCTCTTATAGAGATGTCTGCTCCGATATTTAAATATAGTGCCATGTCTGTTTTAACACAGCTGCGCTGGTTTATTCAAGTAACGTGAATCAAGCAGTTTTCCCTGACATTTCTTTAGCCTGCTGTCGTAATTCATTAATCATTTAAAAAAAAAAAATCAATTAATTTCCCACCATTTCCTTGTTTTGCTTTCCATTATGCCCTTTAATTTCCATCTGCTCACGCCACTGATCTTTACCATACCCTTGTTCCCACTCATCTTCTTCCTCCTTTCCTTTATTTCATATCTCTGCCCTCACTCATTTTTTCCTTTCAGTATCCTGACCCCCCTATTCCCCTTCCCATCTCCTTCCCTTCAGAACCATTTTTACCTCTTTTTCATAAACAGATATTTCCTTTAGCGGTCTTGCTTCTGTACTTAACACGCACCTTTCTTCCCCCAGATGAATAGAAATCTCAACCCTATCTCTGCCAGCCTTTTGCTTTATTTCCCCTTATTTGCTTTGGCTGTCACAGCGTGGGGTCTTATCGCGAGGCCAAAAGGGAGAAGTTGCCTTGGATTTATGATTAAGGGAAAGGAAGGGAAGACAGAGACTGAGATCAGAGCATTGCATTCAAGTTGCTTATAATAAGCATTAAAGCATTACATGATAATAATCCTGTCAACACTATTAATGCGTATAGGGTTTTGGGCAAAGCCTAATTATGACTGAGAAGAAGGAGAAGTGATTTAGAGGGAGGGGATAAACAGAGACATATACAGTAGTCACACACACAAACACAGACACACACACTTACGTTGGGATGCAGTAATCTCCTTATAGCATCAACCAGGCTGGCTCGGTACTGGTCGAGAAACAAACTGAGGGGGGAGAGGAGAGTTAAGTTAGAATTCCTTCCTGTGATGGCAGGGCCTGATAAAGCAGCAGCCTTTTTATTTTCTTTTGTTTACAAATAAATCCACCAACAGGAAAAGGGGGAAAAACAATTTGCATGAGTGAAACGCTCTCCCTTTTTGTTTAAGTCTGAGTTTCTGTGGGCATTCAACTGAGCCTGATGTCGAGGCAGCAGGAGGAATGAAGAACATCAGAAAGTCCGAGGTACACAGATACCATCACCGACGGTAAACAAACGCGTGCATGCGCAGGAATACACAATTTTACAAATAAATAAATAAAGCAAGTGCACCCCGAATATCTGAAAGGTGCACGATGGAACCAATATTAAGAAAAAAAGACTGAAAATGATATATAATGGGGCAACATCTAATCCGGCATGAAAATACTCATGTTGAATAATACAATATTTGCGTACAAATGAAGACAATAACATTATCTTAAAATGATTTGACAATATGAACAGGCTCACTATTGTGCTGCCTTATTTAATTAAACTCACTAAAGACTGTGTGAAGCAAAAGGAAAAAAGAGAGAGTGAAACACAGACACAATAACATCAAGCCTCTTAGTGTACGAATACATAGTTAGCAGTATTTCATACAAACAAAGCTGAGCTTTTTCCACCACATTCTTTAACAAACTGCAGATATCCTCCACTATTTACCTTTGAGTGGTGAGTCTAAGGATATTATCACTGCAGCTTTTCATGTGATGCTGTTCAAACACAGATACAAGTACGGAGTGCTTTCTAGTTTTTTGGCATGCACGTGAGCTGGACATAAAAAGTGCTTTTCCCTTTGTGTGGAATCAGATTAGCTTGAAACTGAAGAAATGTATCTGAAATCAAAGCTATTTTATGTAACGTGAAGGCACACTGTTTGGGATGCAACTTAAAGCATAATCTTTAGGGTATGTTCGGACTGATTGCTTTTTGTGTCACATTTGTGTCTTTATGTCACATGGGTTTAATTCTATTGACTGCTGCTGCTGTTTTGCCCAAGATTAACTTGCTAAATGAGAAAGGAAAAGTAAAAGGTGTGTGTTATGTGGGCAGAGTTCATGTCTTCTCTTAATGGCAGCGTTCTCCTTCCCAGATTTTACTTGATGTAACTTTGTTGTGTTTCAGTAGCGCACTCTTTTTTTGCTTCTTCTCTTTTTTTGCTTCCGTTTATTTGCTGAACTTTGTTGATTTTCTTTCAGACAATCACATCGGAAGCAGGATGAATTAATGATACAAAACTCAACAGCAGTACACGAGAGCATGGGCTGGTGGCAAATCTATCTGGGCCTTTGTTGCCAATTCACCATAGCAAGAAGAGTTTCCAGCCTCGAGTCTGACACTTCATTTTTATATTAATTTTAAATTTTACAATGACTTCCATTCAATCGTCAGCTATAACCCCAACCACAACTGCAGATATGACACTCTGTGTAATAAAATATTTTCAAAAATAAAATCAAAAATCAAACACAAAAACATACACACAAAGCCCAAACCAACTTCTGTCATTTCTAAAGCAGCACCTGTCCATCTACCAACAATGAGACATTTCAATCCATTATGAAAATATGTAGTATGATTCGTCAGTATGTGTGTGTGTGTGTGTGTGTGTGTGTGTGTGTGTGTGTGTGTGTGTGTACCTATTATCACAGATGAGAGCAGAGTAATTTGTCTAAAATGCAACAATACAGTGGAGATTTGATATAATCCTGCACATCCATCCAACTGGCCAGTTGAGAGGCAATCTGGACTCAACCTTTCAGTTTGCCATCTCTGACCGGCCTTGCTCAAAATCCTCTGACCCCTATGAGGAATTAGAGGTGAACATAATAAAATCACCTCATGTGTCTCTGCTCACACTTAGCACGTTCTTTTTCTCTTCTCAAATTGTTTTTCCTTTAGGCAAATTAATGTGTTGAAAATGTATTTACCTATAATAAACACAGTGGAGTATATGTGGGAGGATTAATAAAATAGAATAAAACTAAATACTTGACACATATTCCGGCAAACTGTAAGCATTACCGGTATGTGTGCATATGTGTAACGTTTATTATTCTTTCAAGGCCAGACAGAGGCGTGAAGTTTATTTGACTTAAAAGGTGAGAGGTTTCTGTTTGGTTTATTTTTCCACACGTATCAATTCACAGCAAAAGTGAGTGGCAAGGAAAACAAGGAAGTGAGCCCACTGGGTGGAGGCAACAACTGCACCAGACGCACGCACAGACACACAAACACACACATACACCACAGAGGCCAAAAGAAGGACATTGTGTCATTCATGGGGCAATAATTTACCAGAAAAATAAAGAGCCACTGTCACATCTAATAACAAAAGTAATTATTACAAGGAAATTAATTCTAATCACAACAGACAGCAATTTAATCAAAAATATTGTTGTATTGTGGTTACAGGTACAAATTATATTCGAAATCTCAAATTGCTGCCAAGGAAAGTGTAAAAACCTTGATAAAATTAGGAAAACACAAAATGCTTCTAAAATTACAAACTCCATCACTGACAGGAAGCATTGGTTTGAATGCCAACTGACTGTAAAAAAATATAAATAATTATACATTTTTAATTCAAACTTTCACAAGTTTTCATCATTCATGTAGTTTTGTCATAAAGAAACTATAACAGTGATTAAGAGTTCTATTAATTATAGTAGGTAGCGTTAAAGTGGCTTCTTTTACACCAGAAAATCCTGAAAGTCTTCTCTTTAATTAACGTAAGTCATCTTTGAAGCAGAGTTTGCATTTGTGGTACTATAATTTGAACTAATTCCAAATATCTAATCACTATTTATTTCATTTCACTCTCTGCTATTATGTTTGCAAATTAACGATCGAAAAAGTATAATATCCAATAACAAAGGTTCATTCTTTTCTAATGCATAGTTTGGTTGGGTTTCAGTGTTTTCAGTGTGGGGCTAATAGAGTGGTCTTCCTCTTAACGGTCACCTCTGATGTCTCCAGACGGTCAGAGGCCTATTGTCTCCCAGTGACCCCTTCCCACCCAGGACGGCCCAGTGAACTCCAGTCAAACTGACTGGAGGTCAAAGGACGAAGTGGGTGTGTGCTTGTTAGAGAATTGCTGCTATATTTGTCTGCTTACACATGTATGTGAACATATTTTCAAGGTTGGAAGGGTGAGACTGTGGAAACAAATGACATCACTTACTGAGTCCAGTTTCCCAGTTTCCCTAAAGGGTTGAGAGAGTCCACATTTTAGAATGAATGACCGCATAATCTATCGGTGTGGTACTCTTGTTTGTTTGACATTTTCAATTTGCGGTCATTATTATGAGTGCCGGTTCTGAGGGAAATACAGGCACATAACAGCCCTAACTAGATGCATAGTTTGCTCAGTTATACCGTAATGATGAAAGCTCCCATATGCTTTTTTTTTTTTATCTAGTACAACCTTTCAAGGATCCAGAACCACCTCCACGTTAACCAAATCAACATCACCAATAGTGTAACATACTAGAGCAACTTATTTTAAACCCTCTATGCAAAGCAAAGTATAAGTCATCACACAGAGCTGTCAACAAATATGTGTTTGGTGGATATGTCAGTAACGCGTCCAGATTTCCTAATCTAATCGAATCCAGTCAAACAGTCAGATCTAAAGTGAAAGAAAGATGCTAAAATGGTAACATAAAGAGAGAGAAGCATGCACACACAAACTCGGTCACACAGATACACACACAGAAACCAGGCGTTATCTCATTGCCCACACATGGACAGATTTTGGAGAAAGCAGGCACCGCAACATGCAGCCAAAAAATTGTTTGCCACCCACATGCCCACTGCAGGAATCCCCCTCTCTCAGTTTCTGCGTCTGCCAGACACAAACAAATCAATGTGAGGGGGCAAACAGCACTAGTCCTGTAAAACGCCTGTTTCTCTGTGCGTGAATCCATTTCTTGCAAAACTCTGCTAAAATGTGCATTATCTGCATATGTTCTGCACATGTGTATGAGCCATCCACTCACAAGCTCTTCCTACATCAGGTCTTTGACAACTTAACACACAGTTGTTCATTTTTCTCTGCGCAAACAGAAAACTTACTTTGAATTCATCAGTCCCAAAGAAGGTTTTATATAGTGAACTTAAAAAAAAATGAACAAAACAAACAATAACCCTTCAATTTACAGAGGTTCCCTGAGCACAGTATTCATTTCTTTGTTGCACTTTTTTTAAGGCGACAGCATTATTTGTTTATTTTAGAGAAGCACAGTATTTCATAATTGCCACTAGAGCTTTATCTTTATCAACGACCCCACTTTTGAACTGCACAGTACAAATGACTGTTTCAAGCTTTTCACTCACTATTCGGTGCAATACACACACACTACCACTCACACACACATATATATTTTTATTTTGTGTCTGACAAGATTGTAACAGCTTCTATTAAATTAGACCACGCAACAAGTTATTTTTTAGCAGAGCAAGATCAAAGATCCTCTTAAGCGTGCATCTTAAGAGAGCATCTAAGAGAGCATCTTACTGGATTTACCTGAGCAGGTGATCAATACTGTGTTACTATAAGAAAGAATCCACGTCTGTGTGGTTAAATTAGAGACTCTTGACTATGAGTTTACCTGCTGTTGGGTGATTAAATGATAATCTGTGATGCATCTTGTAGACTGCTTTGGTCATAACTGAAATGAGCACATTTTGCTAAACTTGGTAAATCTGTCACCCTATAGAGCAGCTTCATACCCAAACTGTTGGCTTTAATAATTATTTTTATATATCAATATATTTATGGGAACTTTGATAGGGTTTGATATGGATATAGGCAGCATGGTGGCTTGGTGGTTAGCACTGTTGCCTCACAGCAAGAAGGTTCCCGGTTCGACTGCCAGGCCCGGCAGGGGCCTTTCTGTGTGGAGTTTGCATGTTCTCCCCGTGCTTGCGTGGGTTTCCTCTGGTTACTCCGGCTTCCTCCCACAGTCCAAAAACATGCATAGTAGGTCAACTGATGATTCTAAAATTGCTTGTAGGTGTGAGTGTGAGTGTGTCTGGTTATTGTATATGTGGCCCTGTGATGGACTGGTGACCTGTCCAGGGTGTAACCCCTGCCTCTCGCCTGTAATGAGCTAGGATGGCACCAGCAGACACCCGTGACCCTGCAAAGGATAAAGCGGGCATAGATAATGGATGGATGGATATGGATATAGAATAGTGTATACTAGAAAATGAAGAAAAAACAATTTTTGCCATTTAAATATAATTTAAAATGGCAAATCCAGTCCAATACTTGATGATTAAACTTTTCAATAGCACCCTCTGATCAACAATGGGCAATACCTTAAAGAAGGTGACATACTTGGAAACGGACATAATAAAACAAATCTTTCTTTCTTTATTTCCTTCCTCTGCTCCGCTCCCTGCCTTCCTCAGCAGTGGCTCCACTGAGGCCAGTACGAGCTTCGATTAATCGAAGTGGAAGTAGCTGTTGTTGACCTTTTTGAATGTGATCATCACAATGACGTGCCCGTTAATTCGTCAGGCATTGCGCTTCAACCATCAGCACTGCAATCATCACACAATCATGCAGAAAAGACAGCACCAGGCAGAAAAACTAGTGCAGACGTGTGACAAGAGATTGGATCTCAGCTGAGATAAATGGGAAAATAACCTGTGACATCAAAGCTCCAAGTACAGTTTACTGTGTTCTCGTAAAATCAGCTTCTGTCATAAACACAGATGAATATGGACAAGTCCAGAGTAAAACATCCTCTATTAGCTGCTTGCTCTCTTTCTTTCTCTGGGTGTTGTACCTGACAATTACTTGTAATGACCGTGACATTAAAATAATGATAATGCCATTTGCTAATGCTGCACTTAGCACTGCACTTTTGCAGAAAGATACGCAAATGCAAGGTGGTTTAGTTGAGTGTTTGTGAAGTTGGAAAGTATGAAAAGATTCTGCTGTATGTATATAACTGGCCTCAAGAGCAATTAAAGCTCAAAGTGGGACCCTCTCACAAACACCATGCCCTTGTACACTTCAGACTTCTTTTTGACGCTTACATACGAAAGCAATTTAATTCTCCGTCCCTGTGATGAAGATTAAATGTTTGCTGGGTAGGACCAAGATGCAGTATATGCAGTAAGAAAGGTTTACATGCATTTACTACGGCACAAGAGCACTGTCTTCATGTCCATAAACAGGTCAAGGTTCAGGTTCATCCCTTCTGAAAAATCCATGAAACCTGTTTTCCAAAGACAAGCTGTGAAACATAAGCTTTTCAAAACATAGCTCATCAACTGCGTCATATGATTGGCCAATTCTTTGGCTTAACAAGCTTAGTTCTTCTTAGTTTACGGAAGCATAATTTTGTCTTTTGTTCAAGTAGCAATAGCAGATATGAGGACAAGTGTGCTGGTGTTAATCTCCTTATCACAACTACATTTTTGTGCATACATGTACAGTTAACAGTAGTGTCATCTTATGCTGTGGAGATCACATAACTCAACACTGAACCACTAAGGTTGACTGTTTTGTTCAAGTAGAATTTGAAGAATGCTACTTGGTGCTTTACCTTCACACTGAAGAAGGGACAACTGTCACAGGTTTGCCATCCAGTGCCAACAAGGAAGCTGTGTACACCCATCACTATTTAGCATGGGGTAAAGTATGAGAGTGGTGCTTTTGGACTATCTGCGCTAGGCATGGGACGATATGAAAATTTCATATCACGATATTAGTGGACAAAAATATCACGATTACGATATTATCACGATATTAGCGCGTCGCTTATAAAATTCTTAAAATGCAAGGAAAAACACTAACCGTGGATCCACTGGTTCCTTCAGAACATTTATTCTCAAATCATTCTCAACACAGTGATACTTGAGGTAGAGAACAAATAGTGTACTGTAAATGTTATGCATTACAAAGTGTAAACTATAGTACCGGTACCGGTACTTATTTGAACTTTCTTTTTTTGTAAGAAAATACTTCCCTGAGAGTCGAAAGAAATAAGTGACAAATAGAAATAAAGTGACAAAGTAGAGCCAAATGCACACTGATTGTATTACTCTCTGAAACTTTAACAGTGGCTGGCTGCCTGCTACTTAGTACGGCTCTCTGGAAAAATAATAAAATAAAGGCACTGCTCTGTAGTATACAAAACAAAAGCTGCATGGCCAACACAAAGATTGAGTGAAAATAAAGTGCCACAGTAGTCAAATGCACACGGATTGTACTACTCTCTGAAAAAATATTAAATAAATAATAATAATAAATAATATTAATAAAATACATGAAAAAATAACACTGGCTTCTACCTGGCTGGTAGCCTTGTGTGACAAAAAAAAAAAAATAAATAAAAAAAATAAATAAAAAGATTTGGCGATAATTACAGTACCCCACGTCCCACGATAACGTTATCGCGGCCGTTTTTTATCACGATATACGATAATATCGTATATCGCCCCATGCCTAATCAGGGCAAGTAGTTTGGAAAATAACAGAACAAGTATCCAAGCTTTGTATCCATGTTCTGTTATTTTTTAGAACTGGAGTGCTGTTACAATTTTACATTTCTGGAAACACTTTTTTTCCCTGCGCACCTGTGCAGTGTGGATGGAAAAACTACATGTTACAAAAACACTGAGAAAAAGGAAACAAAGTAATATATATATATATATATATATATATATATATATATGTATATATATATATATATGTATATATATATATATATATATATATATATATATATATATATATATATATATATATATATATATATGTATATATATATATATATGTATATATATATATATATATATATATATATATATATATATATATATATATAATTTGTATGTTTTCCATGGATATTATTATGCATGTTGTTCTCAAATGATGCGTTGCTGATGCCTATATATTTAAACAAAAAAAATTAAAAGATAATTCCTTGAGAGTCACAAGATCTGCATTTCAATAACCGATGGACTAATTGTTATGTTTATGTTCCTCTATCTCCATTTCCATCTCCATTTCTTCTCCTCCCTCCATCCACCCTCAACACTTCCTTTATCTTACCGAGTCTCCTTCCTTGTCAAGGCACAATTATTTGCAATTTGCCTAAGTCATCCATTTGCTGGGACACCAAGCATGAAAACGAGGCAATTTGGTGTAAAATAGAGGCAGACAGGCATCTGAGCGTGTGCATTTGTGTGTGGGTGTGTGTGTGTGTTGACGAGGCAGGGAAAGGTTCATGCACTGGTGGGGGGCCATGCAAAAGTGAGAATGAATGTCATAAACGCACACTCAAAGATAACACGTGTGTGTCCACCTGTGTGTGTGTGTGAACCCACCAGTCTGCACACATGATGACATCAAAGTGACCTGCGAGGGCTGAAATATCCGTCTCAGAGTCCCATCTCACCACTCTGTAGGCACATAGACAAAACAGAGGCAAAACTATTTACATGGATACCAACTGAAGAGAACCTGCGGTGATACTTTTGTCCTTCTTTTCTTCCTCCCCTTCCACTGCTCTTTGTCCTCCAACACTTTGAGCTTCGTGTTGTCTGACACCTCACTCTTGAAGACCCCCACTGTTTTTCTGCCTCAGTAGAGACTTGGATAGAGCATCGGTAAGAGAAGACATATCGTCTGTGAGGTAAAAAGAGGGAACTTTTGACATGACATGTGACATCTATACCTTGTGAAAACACACATGCACGCACAAAAGCCAGATACAGCTTACTTTCAAAATCCCTGCTCTTCTCATTCTTAGTTTTGAGATCAGGGAGGGAGAAAATTGTTGATTAAAAACAGATCTTTGAATTGCTAATCACTGTATGTGATGTATGATGATTGAAATGCCTGCTCTGAAGCAATGGGGCTTCAACGGACACATAAGCAAAGTGTTTTTTTTAAATTTTATCTTGTTGCCAACCGTAGACTGTAAATACAGTAGATGAGGCATCAGTCACCTGACCCATTGGTTTCTGAAAAGCAGCTTTTGAAGCCCTTTTGCATGTTGACTGGGAAACCATCTAGCACATGCTAACTATATTTCAATCAAAGTTAGCTGTGGCTACCAGCTCCTGCAGCCTATCCCCTCAGAAATAGCTGCAGAGCTGCCAGCGGACGTTTACAGTGGAATATCCTGTTTCAGATGTTGTTTCTATGGCAGAATCAATAATCACTGCTGGACTTCGCCAAACCTGGGTTAGTAAAAATGTCTGCTTCAGTAAGCTTGGTTGCATTGCCATTGCAGATGAGGAAGTGATGATGGCTTTTATCAGTTGTTTTTTTTCTTTTAATGCACTTATTGTAAATGTGGTTGTAGTATCAGGTATAGAGCAGTTTGTCTGTTAGCTAATATTCATTGGATGCAAGTTCAAGGATCACTATTAAAGAACTAATGTTCAGTTACTGGTGAAAGAGACATGTTGAAACATTAGTTGAACTGCGATTATTTAGTCAGATCTTTAGAGACTAAATAATAAAAATAATACTCGCCACAATTCAGACTCATCTGTATTAAACGGGGCTCTTCAGAACCTCCAGCCTCTCCTTCATTGTTTGCTGGCTGCCTGCTTTCGTCAACTGTTGTTGCATTTGTGATTTTATATCAAAACAGCTCACGTAGCTGCAGGTTTTGTTGACTAGCTGTTCCCCCATATGGAGCTTGCTTGTTCACTGCTACTTAGGTGATGATGATCATTGATCTAATTTTTATTTTCAAAGTGCTTTCAATGTATTATTCACTTGTGTTTTGCTTCTTCAGGTGCCTCTTTTGCAGAGCATTTTAAGAATTGTTATCGTAGATGATTGCATTCAGTACAGTGTCACTAATGTGGCAGGAATTTTGTCCGCTGCACCAGCAGCTGCCACTTCTCCATTTCGTTCCAACTCCAGTTTCCTGCCATCTCTTTTTCCAAGTTTGCTGTGTTTCTGATTGAGTGCTCTGATGCACCGTCATGCTCATTTGTGTCAGTCATATATTGCACAGTGAGTATGCCGATATTCACATTACCACACCATTCATTGAAAACACGCTCAACACTTTTAGACTCAACACGCTTGTAAGGATTACAGTTTTTTTTACTGTTTATCAGTGCTGTTTATCGCTGCTACCAGGTGATGAGCTGTGCAAAGTGTACCGTGTTGGACACATTCAGATAAACCTCTTAATGCTATATCAACGGTCTGTCTGAGAGGACTCGCTGTGTAACCGGTCAATAATTCTGATATCAGTTTGTTATGTAGGTTTTATTAGATCCTAGCTCCAACTGAAAAACAGCATCAGAATGTTTCAAAAACAAACCCATGCGTGAAGTCTTTGCCTTTTCACGAGGACATCTTTGAATACTTTAGGATTTTCTCAATAACTTAAAAAGGAAATTACAGTTTTTCTTGTGTGCATGTAATGTGCTTTATAAGGCTGAAGTATTGGTGCAGCCAGTGTGCGGTTGAGGAAGCTTGAGTGCTGTTGGAGGAGCTGAGTGTTCCTCTCCATTTCTTTTTTCCACACCATTTTCTCTTACTCTCTTTCACATTCAGGCAGATTGGGGGATTATTAATTAGGCATTTTTAACACTCAGTAAACAAAACATTAGGCCCTGCTAGAAATACAATCTCAATTCGCAGCAGGGGGCCCCAACACACACACGCAGGCATATGCATGAATGTGCACACACCATCACGCGACATGCCCCTCCCTATCCATCCCCTTGTACAATCGCATCATGCCCTTCGCCCTCTCTCGCGGCGCAGAGATGACAGCAGGCATAATCTGAAAAGAAAACAATCAAAGTAATGTAGCCTAATTATACGTTTACTTTTTCACTCCATCTACCACTCATGTAAATATGCGCAGGAGAGAGAGACGGCGAGACAGAGAGACGGAGAGAGAACAGGCAGGGGAGCAAAATGGAAAGTGCTTTTTTGAATCAGGGACAACAATTAATTTCATTTTAGCTCGTCCTTGCATGTGAAGTCTGTACGCGGATGTGATGGAAAGTTCTGCCACTGGTTTCTGGATGAGAAATCCTTATCATTTGGGTCGTTTTTGCTTGAGGCTCTGAAGTGTAGGAACATGTGTAGGATTTATGTGACGCATTTTTTGCCAAATTATTGACTGTTTCTGTCATTCATTTACACTAAATAAGAGAAAAAAATTTCATAAATATTAATATTTATCCAAAATATCCAATATAACTGCATTTTAAGCCTAATTTGAATTAATCAAAAGAGATAAACACACCTACAGTTATAAAAATGGTTTAAAATCATAAGTTACAATATTTGAGAGTACAACAGTTTCCTCAGTTTATTATCCACTTTTATCAGTAGATGATGAAGATGATGTTAAATATATGTGGAAAATGGAAAAGGAAAAACAACTAAAAAACATTTAGTTTGTAAACAATGTAAAATAAAAAATAAAAAAGACTTTAGAAAACTATTGCATTTGCTTTAAGGTTCTCATACTAATTAGGAGTTGAATGTATCAGTACAGTATATGGATGGATGGATGGATGGATGGATGGATGGATGATCACCTGTTATTGGGAAAATCTTCATCTTTCCATTCTAAAGCCATACTGTGGTTAAACACCTTCCTATAGAATATTCTGAATCAAAGGCAAAGTATAAATGTATTCAGAAAAGAAAATGTAACATCAGTTTGGCCAGAAGACATGAATAATAATGATGTCACCACCGCCTGGAACTGAACATTCAACTGTGCAAGCGTGGAGTCATGCAACCAGCACAGAGTATCAAAGTGCTGACATCCTTTTACAAAAACCTTAACAACTGTGACCCACAGAAATCTTCCTTGCAGTTAACTGGGAAATAAAACTGTTATGTAAAAGTTCTTCTGTATCTAGAGGTTCTGACTTATTCATGGTGGCGGGTAAGTGTCCATCTATGTCAATCTCAACGCACGCACAGTGGGGGATTTGGGGTATTCATCCAACACGGAGGGTCGTGGTTCAGTTCTCCAATAAGCAAATGGCATGGTGCACTTTAAGATGTAGATTGATTGGTTTATTGTAAATACTGAAAGTCAACTTCAGTTAGGAGGGTTCCAATTACAACAACCAATGTTATCACAAAAATATGACATGGCAAAAATGATTAAGAACCCCCCCAAAAAAACAAAACAAAAAACAGAGGAAAAGCACAGACAATAGCTGCACTAGATAACCTTTTATCATGTTGACCCTTGGTTTCACTCCATCATAATGCAGATTTGTGTCTACGATGACTTCTGAGAAACCTGACGGACTCATCGGATTCATCTGAGCACGCAATAATCTGCACTATTTCTAACATTGTCTTGCAGTCACAGCTTGGCTAGCTTTGATGAACATTGTCAGAGAGAACACTATTAATTGCTCAAATAAACTTGTCTCACCTTGAAGATACATGTGTTGATCCAAACTTGCCAGCTTGCCCGTTTCTCTTGACCAGTTCTTGAACATCTGATTGGCAATAATCAAGGATTCATCACAAATATACTACATCAATCACTGTAAGAAGAATCACCCTTATTCTAGATGGGGTTCAAAATAGTTCACAGCAATTAAAAGCTAATGCTAAGCATAATTGAATGCCCAACTATTCCTACAATGAGGCATTAAGTGGACATAATACATCTCAATAATGTCCTATTAAACCCCACATTTTTGATAAAGTAGCAACGTGTTCAGGGTGTATTTCAGGTCTTAGTCATTTTCAGCCAGGATAGGCTCCAACCCTCGACATCCTGACACCCCATGTCATGAATAACAGGACGCTGATTTCTAGTATCATTGCTGCAGCATTAATTGGAAAATTATTTATGACACAAAAGCATTTCCTGAATTTCAATAATTACAGATTGTACATATGTGACATAGACAAAATAAAATAGGCTTGAATTGAACGTTATCGCGAGAGTGCCTTTAGATATCTTTTATTGTGAGTTTTTTGTGAAATTTACTCCAAATGAAACGTAATCAAAATTAATCAAAATACAATACCATGTACAGTTAAGCACTAATACTCCTTGGGTGGACACTGTAGGGTAAAATGGGTGCTTCCACAGTGGGGAAGTAACTTCACAGCCATAAGACTTCTGGCATCGGGATTTTTGACAGGGTTTATTTACACACATTTCTCACCAACTGAACAGCAAAAAGCAAAAATCCAAAAGCAGAGCACAGAAGAAGCCTGAGTGACACAAGAACGACAACTGTAAATGAAGCAGGGAATCTAAGAGAAGAAACAGTTTTAAAATGAAATTGGGCACGTTTGCAATTAGGACTTTTTATGTGTGTGGGGAATGTCTTGGAGAAAAAGTAATACAATATCTGAGCGGGCAAAGAATGAATCCTGTTTTCAGTTAGAAAAAAATACTCCTGATAATAGCCAGAATATCCCCACATGTATCATGTTGGAAAAGAGACACACAAAGCTTCACACAGCCTTAGGAAGAGGTAAAAGCACACTGCAGACACCCATATGGAGAAAGCACACCCTCACCACTTTATGGGGTGTACCAGATGAACCTAATAAAGTAGCCGGTGAGTGAAAGTGAGCAGAGATGATCTCCAAGGACAGAGAGCCAAATCACACCACCCTCTTACCAGATCAATGGGAAGGCTTTTAAACACAGGTACAAAAACCCATACTATCCTTCTCACACGCTCACACGCACACACGCACGCACCCACGCACACACGCACACACACACACACACACGCACACACACACAGATGAAGTCACAGAACGACAGAGCGATTGATGTCAAGTTGTCTATTAATACAGTGGCTGGTAGAGTTACAAAGCAATTCAATTAGGATTTCCTTGTCTTTAAAGCCTGCAAAGAGCTGAGACAAATCCAATTGACAAAGACCGATAGAAAGGAGGAGAGAGAGTGAGACAGAGAACAGGAATATGTGACAAACAGAGATAAATTGATAGCAGGAAAGCCAATCAAAAAAAATAAAATCAAAGAGACACTCTAGATACAGACACAGAATTAATATACAGTGGATACATGCACATGAACACATGACACACACATGAAGATGAAAACCTGTGAATGGGTTGTGTATGACGATGCAATCTAAAGATATCCATCAATCTATCTATCAGCAGCAAACCACCGGGGTTAAGGACAGCACCTCACCAAGCAAACATCCAGCTGAAAACACGCCAGGAAATGAAGAAGCACAAACTAAAGAGCGATATAAGTATTACTGAACATTAAAGTGGAATAATATTTGCTCCCGTTACTTGAGGCAGGAAAGCAGCAGCCAATGACATGCATCAATCATTCTTAATGGATCATTTCAATTGATTTTTAACATAGGATTCAAGGTCACAGCAACAGAGCCTTTGCTCTCCATGGAATGAATTTCTGTGTTTCTGCACGATAAACAAAGTTGGACAACTTCTAAGGAGGGAGGGGAAAAAAAAATCTATTTTCTGGATATATCCAATTCGTCGTGTTCACAACTTCTTTCTTGCATATCTTCTCATCTATTTCACTGTTTAAATCTGGACCCTATCACAGTTTACCATCTCTTTCTATTCTAACACTGACCACAAAATACGGCCGTGCAAGGTAAACAAAGGCTATTAGCACAAGGGTAAACCCAACAGCTTCCTCGACAAGAGGAAATACCACACAGTGCCGGTGTGTGAATGGGCCAATTTGGCTGAGCCCAGAGCAAATTATGTGCCTTACTCAACCCTCCCTTTTCTATCTGTGTGTATTCGATCCATTCTCACTATGATTTCACTTACAATTCTCTCCATGTGTTTGTTCTGGGAAACAAAGCGGTCTGTCAATGGCATATTGTCTGTGGGCCCAAGTGTGTGTTTTACAGACTCCATAATGTTATTGTTTGGTCTTATTGTGATCAGTAAAGGGCCATTGTAGCCGGCTGAGACAGGGATATTGTAAGCAGAGCTAAATTTGGACATGCCATGACGGTCAATGGGGAAGAAATGTGTATTTATATTTCCTTCTTTTGTGAACCAACTGTAGCAAGCTTCGTTTTCGTGTTCGTTCTGTCCAGTGATTACAGCTATATCTCAGAGAATTAGAGTGGAAAAACATGAATTCTGAGATGTGACGGGAATAAAAGAGGGAAAAACAACAAGCGACAAAAGAAATCAGACAGGGTGAAATGTAAAATGTTTGGAAAAGAAAAGCACAATAGTTTGCAAACTGACAGATATGATCAATAGTCCACTTAAAGAACAAATGTTGCCAAAAATCTCACCTAAAGATTTGTCCTCGAAACTTAATTATAGGCCTAAATCTTAACCACAAACAAAAGCATTTTAAACAATTCTTGATTGGTCGTGCATTCAAAGAACACATCAAGCCGTAGTCCTACTCTCTGCATTACATGAAAATCTAAAACTAAATCTGACAGGATGCCAATTACTGTGCTCTTAACTTGGCATTGTGGGCAGCTGGGATTTGTAGATACCATGTTGAGTGCTAGTGCTGGGTACTTGTCACGGTTGGTCCCCTGTCTACTTTTGCCTCAAGATAAAGGGGTGGATTGCTTTTCTTCTACCCTAAATACAATCTCTGACTTTAGGGGCTGAAACAGCACAACACCCTGTCTTTTTTGTCATTGAGGGGCCACTGAAAAATATATTACACAAGAAATTCACTTTGATGAGTATGTTTTAATAATGTTATTGACTGTAGCATCCAAAATTAGATTTTTTTAACTGACAATAAAAGTTACAAAATTATCCATGGCTGCTTAAGGGGAGACACTGACAAAGTATAGTAATGAATTTAACAGGATAAGGTCCATAACCCCATCGATGATGGGAGAGTAAGACCGCTACATAAAGTCTTTGGGGTATGTACCAGAGATTCCCAGCGGGGGTAAAAGTGTAGTGTGAACGTGAAGCAACACGTGGATTTCCCACCACCAACTCTTTTCAGTCTGAGCCCAATGCATCTTGGTACTGCCTTCTTGGAATATGTCCATGCCATCAGGAAAGAAAAAACCTGGTCGTACAGTATGTTCAAGTCGACTTCAGTACATTGAGTAATTATTTTAATTCTGCATGTGGAAATGATCTTACTTTCACTATTTATTATTGTGCTGAGTTCTCATGTTTATTTTTACTGATTAGTTACAGTAAACCTCAGCCTATTTTCCAGCTCCCTGTGCCTCCTGTGCTGGGGCCTCTCAGTTTTAAAGGGTTCCAGTCACTATCATGCAAGATCTTCTCCTGACCATATTTCTTTCTCAAAAATAATGGCTTGCCACTTGTCTTCAAAGTTTTATCAATGTGCATGACAGTTATAACACAGATTTTTGTAGTTTCAGAAATCTTTTTAGTTTATTTTTCGTTTGCTGGATGCAAAAATATTACCCTTCCGAATGAGAGCATCATTCTGTTTCATGACCATAAGATATTGTGTTCCAACATGTTTGTCTAAAGAAAGAGCAGTTGCTCACTATATCAGTTAGGGTTAGATAACTTATAGCTGACTGTGACATAATCATCACTGAAATACTTGTATGTGTTTACACAGTTAAATACAGGCAGGGACTTTTTTTTTTCCAACTACCAATTTTTAGTATCGTAAAGAAAAACTTTCGTAAATATACAATGACCAAAAATATGAACACACATACCGCATAGATAAACTTAAAGGGGACCTATTATGAAAAACAGGTTTTTTCTTGCTTTAACATATATAAAGTGGTCTCCCCTCAGCCTGCCAACTCAGAGAAGGAGGAAAGCAACCAAATTCTGCAGTGTCTGTACAGCCGCCCGGATGAACCATCCAGTGTGATGTGGATCTACGAGCCGTTCAGATTCTGCTCCCGTCGTTACGTAACGACGGGAGCAATTTACATAGGTTGGCCGCCGATTCATGAAACCATGCCCACAACTAACTCTGGCTGGAACAACAAGAACAACTCCGCCGGCCGGAGCTTCCGCCATTTTTTCGTAGCGCTGTATCATGATGGCGTCTGTTCGATCTAGACAGGCTCTTCGGACATGGTCGCCATTTTTCCTCTGCGCTCAGTGCAATGCTCTGCCCAGAGCGATGCTTTGTGCCCTCCCCTGCTACGCGTCATTCAGGCAGCCAATCAGCACAGTGCCTCATCATCATAGCCTCCCCGCCCACTCAGAATCCCGCATAGATAATGAGGTTAGACACTGGGATGCTGCAGACATGAATCAGAGGCTGAATTTCTAGCAAAAAAAAAATCAAAAGCTTGTTTTAAAAGACATTCAAGGCCTGTTTAAAATAGGTATAAGATGCCATAATAGGTCTCCTTTAAAATTACTTTGAATGACATATGCCCCAAAAAAGAAATGGCTAATGTGCTGAAAACTCTGTTTTGTTAAAATTTTGAGTCTTGACTTCCAGTGACATTACTGAATTGTTTTTTGTCCACACATAAGCTGCATACAGGAAGTCCACATTGTGGGAGGTCAATGTGAGCAGTATACAGCCAATCTCTCCAATATCTCCGATAAAAAGACACCCCAAGATGTGGAAGTTTGTCACAAGTCACAATGCCACAGATGTTACAAGTGATGAGAGAGCGTGCTACTGGCATGCTCAGGGGAGGGATGTCTGTCACAGCTGTGTCAGAACGACTGAATGTGTCTCATTCAACCATCAGTCGCTTGAGGAGCCGCTTTAGAGAGACTGGCAGCACTGCAACCGCGCAGTTGAACACCCATGGGACGTTCTGAATCGGAGCGTGTGACAACGTGCACCGGCTCCAGAAAACAGACCCCAGCTTCGCGTGATGCTCCAGGAAGAATGGGACGATATTCCACAGGCCACAACTGACAACCCGGTGGCCTTAATGCGTCAGAGGTGTTGGCTGTTCGTGATGCAGGAGGTGACCATACTCGATACTGAAAGCTGTGAATGCCAACCAATGACCGTCATGTTCTATTTCTGCATAAACTGATGATTCTTTTGACAGAAAAGTGACAACATTGTGTTAATGTCAAGATGCTATTGACATATGATGTTTTGCCGTGTTTATTCTGAAATATGTTGGTGTCAGAAATACAAACATTGAGGCAAAATTACTTTGTGCATTTATATTTGATGTCCACGGTGAAAGCTTTGAACATAATGTTTGTATGTCAATAGTGAGTAAATATGGGTTGCATAAGCCTAGCCAGTAGCCTCCGCAGCTAAGTACAGAAGCTGGCTCTACAGCCAACACCCAACCAACCAGCCAGCTACCATTAATGTAGCTCTACTCTGCGCTCCTTCTACATACCGGTACTGTAAGTGAGGTCCTCATCCTGCCTTTATAGGTTGGACCCAGACATCCTTCTGAGTAAAGTGATTTCCACCACTTGAATTCCCAACCCCTTAATCTCCTTCCTTCAGTCACTACACACAGTTCATGACCGCAAGTTCAAAATGGGAACTTATATTGATCAGTAAAACAAGGGTTTTATTTTTGGTCCAGCTCTCACCACAAACCATAACAAACTGGTACATTAGCGGCATCACTGGAGAAGTTCCAAAGATCTGCCTCCAAGAATCTGCTTCATTCTTCCACCACTTGTGAACAAGACCACAGGATATATGATAGTGCTCCATTTGAGGCAACGCATAATTGATGACCTGAAAAAGGCAATCCCCCTTCTCCACTCAAGAACTATGCCCTCACACTTCGAGGTGTTCAGCATGATTTATGGTTCTATGCAACAACTTGCAGGGGTCCTTTATTGTAGTTGGCATTTCCCTTTGCAAGTTGTTTTTTTTTTGCTCTGTAATTACACACCAAATGCTGGGTGGCAGTGTAGGGGCATTTCTGCAGCACTGTAGCTTGCAGTGTTGATATTCCTTATGTGTACTTCTTTTACGTAGCCTAGACATAACAACGGAGCAAATAATGCATATCTTATGTGAGTTGGAGATGATAAATGTTGAGGAACAGCAATTTTTACTGACACTGCCACAATCTTTATTTCTACTCAGATATAAAATGACAATGAAGAAATAGTAGGAAATACAATGCTACCAAGCAGACCAATCAAATTTGTTCCAGTCTGTCGACTCAATGCGTATTAAGTACATTTTTTGGGAAGTGATCGTCACCCTATGACATACGGTTCCCTGCAAGGGCAGACGTAGGCTGTCAACATCATGTCAACTGCAGAAAAAATTAGTGGAGGTCAGTAATTGCTAGAACCAATGACACCACATTGTCTGGAAAAAGGATAAGTGTGGAGCCCAAAAAGAAAAAAGCCAATTATAAAAAGGGATGTTGTTAACAGAAACTGACTAAGCTGAAATGTTTTCCATCACACATTAAATGAGAAAAACGTCCTTCCTATGGGGAAAATATCTCCCCATAGGAAGTAATATGTAATTAAAATATCTGAAAATTTCATGTACCACGTAATCTTTTATGTGAATTCATTACATCACATGGTTGAATTCACTTGGGTGGAATGAAGGGTTTTATCTAAGGGAATGAACAATCAAACATTAAACTCACTCAAAAGTATTTGCAGAAACAAATACATATGATTGCACAGGAAAAATTATGAGCAAGGGGAATGACGCAGAGATGGATGGATAGCAAGAGAAGGAAGGAGGACGATGAAAGGATACTCTGAATGGACTTCTCATTCCCATCTGATAGGAGAACTTCCTTCACGTCAGCAGAAATGGCAACCTGAGAACCAGAGAGACAGGAAAAAGGCAGAGAAATGAAACAACACAGAACAAGAGAACAAAACCAAAAGCACTCTCAGATGAAGCAAACATCTGAACGCACACACAATAATGACATAATCATATCTACAAAGCTTCACGAGCCCAGCCCACCCTCTCTCTCCATTGCCCCCTCTTCTTCCCTGCCATTTTCCTCTCTATCCTCACACCATTTTTATGTCTGCATTATTTTAATCATTCAATCAAATCAGTCAATACTTTTATCATTGTGGCTAGCGGTGGGGGCTGCTATCTTGCTATCACTCTGTTCAGTAATTGCATTGTGACAGGGGATGATGGCAAGCGCAGAGCCTTTTCATTTGACGCTGGGTGTTTATCAGGCCGAGCCATCACTCCGTTCGCCGCTGTCACTCTGCACTCGGCTCGCCGGGCCTGCCTGATGCCCTTCATATAACTTTGCAGTGCAGACTGCGAAAGACGAAGAGAAAGATGGGGAGGTAGACGAGAGAATGGAGAGAGAGCTTTTTCACTGCGATGTGTGTTAGGAAGATGTAGATAGTAAGGTGTGTGCTTCATTATAACCTCATAATTCAATGTTCTCCTTTCTTTGCAGGTGCCTTTTTATATCAGTAAGGATGTGTCAGACTGTCAATTTCTTTTAAAGAAAGTATGTATTTGTGTATGTGTGTGTGCATTTACTTACAGGTGAGACCAACAAGTTATTGCATGTGTGTTCCCCAGTGAATCGTCATATATATAGACTCAAGTGGCATATACAATATGGGGTAGAATATTTTGTAAAACCAACAGAAAATACACTCCTGCATTTTCCCACAAACACAAAGGCGTGCATGTTCAGACCATGGAGGGCCAGGGTGTACGTGTGTGTTTTCTACGTGAGGGGTTGTCACAGAGTGCTGTACTCTCTGCCCCACCATCTGCTCAAGTGAAGGATGAGACCTTGAGGCAGAACCAGAGCATCCAGCTGAAAGTAGAACCAGTCGGTCCATGAACAGAATAATATACTAATTCAGTTTGATAAAATAAAAAAAGAGCAAATACAGCTCCCATTCTGAGGGAACTGATTCATCTTATAAATGGGGAAAAGAAAAAAAAGAAATCAGAACTGTTGTTCATCCCACCGCCACATCTCACATCAACCACAGTTAAAGTCACAATAAGGAATTCAAAAATGTGCTGCACTGCATGATAGATATCAGAACAATAGGTGTAAAAGTAAAAATGGTTTTCTGTGATTGGACACCTGACCATTTAGAGCAGCGGTTCTAAGTTTTAAATCTAGTCTGCACATCTTTGTGCATTCATATAAAGATGGGTAAATGTGACATATTACTGAATTCATTCATATGCTGTGATTTTTCTCCACTTAGCATTAACAGTTATATTAGGTTAATTGTCAGATTCAAATAAAAGACATGGAGAATGATATGGATGATATGGATATGGAGAATATAAATATGCTCCATATCAGAAAGGATTTGTGAGGGCAGGTGAGGTAGTAGGTTATCAGAGATAAGTGGTTCCTACACTGGAGAGATCTTGTTAGGAGCCTTGGGTCCGAGTCCCGTAGGAAAATACAATATTCTTTTAAATTAATTCATCTCTCTCTTACTGCTTCATGTCCTTCTTTTATCATGTTATTTCCAATTTTCTGTATATTTTCCTAAAGTTATGTTTTGGAGAAGATGGGTGAATACAGATTCTTTTCCAACTTGAGCTATTGACCAAGCCTATCTCAGTATTAGATAGCTGATGTTCCATTCTGCCGGAAAGCCCTGCAGCCTTTCTGGCAGAACAGAAGCCCTGAAGGGGAAACATCTCCACTCATCCAAAACACATCATCACTATAGTACATTAAGAGGGAACAAAAAAACTGGATGGATGTGGGAATGTCATGCAACGAGTTATGCAACAAGTAACACAAAATGTAATGGACAAGAGAGAAAATGCAGTGAAAGTGGTGTCAGTGACGGATGAAGGAGGGAGGAGGAGAAGGAGAAGTGTGAAGGAAGGATTCCATCGCAGCCCACCAATGTCAAAACATGGTGTATTGACTGCCAAGAGATAAAACCCAGCTCACACACACACACACACACACACGCACACACACACACAGAGGATGGCATCTAACAGATCGATGGGACACTGACGCCTGCTATGTGGAGGGGCCCTTAAGACCCTGGCTAATAAACCCTTATACCCGACCGACAGCAGTGCATCCAAGTGTGTGTGCTGGATACACATCTATTTATATATGAGGCAGTGCAGCTTCTCTCTATTAACTCGTACACATATACTGTATATGTGTCATTCCATATGGCTAAGGTAATTGTGCATACTTTATTTATTACCATTAAATACAAATATAGAAATATAGATAAAAAACTTTATTCACATGTTAACAGAAGCCCCCATTCAGACAGCAGGCTTGTTCCGCCGCTACAGCATCTTTATTCTGCCACACTATTCTACGTGAATGATATGGAGGTGGAACAACGTAACATTTCCTTCTTCAGCTGGACCTCCTTAGAAGATAGTAAAAGCGGTATAACAGGGGTGAAATTGGTGCTGTGTGAATTGACATTGCAGAAAAGTGTAAAATGAGCGCAAAAATGGACACGAACGTTACGGAAAACAGCCAGATAACAGAAGTATCAGCAAGTTCAAACTGATATATGCCAGGTCCAGGCCGCAGTACTGTGTGTGCTTTTTCCAGGATAAGCCAGGGCCTGATATGAAAGTAGCCGCTTCATCCCTGTTTTAATACGCAGTAGAAAAAGATTAGTAAACCTTCAGAAAAGAAAGACTAACCCAAAACATTTTGTAAATTTATCAAATCTTGTGTTCACTAAGGTGGCCCTGAAGTGCAAATCATAACCACAAAAGAGAAAGCACAACAGCAACCGTTACGTCTCCCGGATTGGCGTGACCGGGGCTCCACCCTGGAGCCAGGCCAGGGATTGGAGCTCGAAGGCCAGCTGGACCCTCTGTTACTCTGGAGATGCCCAGGGTGAGCGGTGGCGAGCTGGTGTGGGCCTATTTATAGCTCCCCAGCTCAGCCACAAAGTTTGAACAAGAGGGTTGCTTCCTTGCACCTTCAGGTTGGGAGAAGGTCCCTTACTGTTGTTTGGGCCTATGGGCCGAACAGAAGTACAGACTACCCACCCTTGTTGGAGTCCCTGGGAGGGGTACTTGATAGTACTCTGACTGGAAACTCCATTGTTCTACTGGGGGACTTCAACGGTAACATGGGCAACAAGAGTGATACCTTCTAGGGGCGTGATTGGGAGGAACGGCCTCCCCGATCTGAACCTGAGCAGTGCTCTGTTATTGGACTTCTGTGCTAGTCACAGTGTGTCCATAACGCATACTACATTTGATCAGTGCACGTGGCACCAGGACACCCTAGGCCGGAGGTCGATGAATGACTTTGTTGTCGTGGCTTCTGATCTCCGACCGTATGTCTTGGACACTCGGTAAAGAGAGGGGCTGAACTGACAACTGATCACCATCTAGTGGTGAGTTGGCTACGCTGGCGGAGGAGGAATCTGGACAGACCTGGCAGACCCAAATTTATTTTTAGGGTCTGTTGGGAACGTCTGGCCGAGCCCTCTGTCAGGGAGGTCTTCAACTCCCACCTCCGGGAGAACTTCTACCAGATTCTGAGGGAGGCTGGGGACATTAAGTCTGAGTGGAACAAGTTTCCTGCCTCAATTGTTGATGTGGCAGCTCCAAGTTGTGGATGCAAGGTCTCTGGTGCCTGTCGTGGTGGCAACCCCTGAACCTGGTAGTGGACACCGGAAGTAAGGGATGCTGTCAGGCTGAAGAAGGAGTCCTGTCCGGCCATGTTGCCCTGTGGGACTCCTGACAATCAGTCCGCCTCCAAGAAATTCTGACAAACTGTCCAGCAAGGGGAATCAGTACTCTGCCAACATAGTTTACAGTGTGGGTGGGGAGTTGTTGACCTCAACTAGGTACATTGTCGGAAGGTGGAATTAATACTTTGAGGATCTCCTCAATCCCACCGACATGCCTTCCACTAAGGAAGCAGAGGCTGGGGACTCTGGGGGGTACTCTTCCATCACCCAAGCTTAAGTCACTGAGGTAGTTTGTAAGCTCCTCAATGGCAAGGCACCGGGGGTGGATGAGATTCATCCCGAGTACCTCAAGTCTCTGGATGTTGTAGGGCTGTCTTGGCTGACATGCATCTGCAACATTGCATGGAGGTCAGGGATAGTGCCGTTGGAGTGGCAAACTGGGGTGGTCGTCCCTCTTTAAAAAGGGGAACTGTAAAGTTCCAATTATTGGGGATCACACTTCTCAGTTGCCCCGGGAAAGTCTATGCCAGGGTACTGGAGAGGAGAATTTGCCCGTTAGAACCTCGGATTCGGGAGCAACAATGCAGTTTTCATCCCGGACATGGAACACTGGACCAGCTCTTTACCCTCCACACGTTGCTTGAGGGAGTTTGACCAACCGGTCCACATGTGCTTTGTGAATCTAGATAAGGCATTCGACCGTGTCAGTCAGTCAGAACTGTTGCCAGTGCATGTTGGACTCCTGCAAGAGGTCCAAGATGGGAACCACAGGATTTCATCTCTGCTCTCATTTGAAGATGATGCTGTCCTGTTGGCTTCATCAGGGCAGGACCTTCAGTATGTACTGAGGCGGTTTGCAGTCGATTGTGAAGTGGCTGGTATGAGAATCAGCACCTCCAAATCTGAGGCCATGGTCCTCGACCGGAAAAGGCTACCTACACAGCCAATGATAAGCTCCTTTCTCTTTTGCCACTTTGTGGCTCCTTTCTCTTTTGCCACTTTGTGCTTAGCACTATAATAGTCACTTATGTTTCTTTTTTTTTTTTTAATCATTATGTTTCAAAAATAATATTTTGTTATGCTGTTGATTTCACTAACTAAATCGCATTTTTGGTTGTGGGGTGGCCTAGAGTATTCCTTAGACAAAGCTAGCAAGTAGCAAATAGCAGGCAGTCTGTGCTAACTGGGCATTGGCTGAACACACCAGTCTTCTGATTTCAGCACTAAAGCAACATTTGAAAGGATTCAGCCCTGTCTTAAAAATTGCATTGGAATAAGCAGGTATGGAAAATGCATGAACTGACAGATGGATGCATGCATAGATCATAGGTGGGCGTGTTTCAGCTGGCTTTCTAGGCCTGTTTATTCCATCAATTTACAACTTAGTGCTGCACAGTACGAGGAAAACAAAGCTTCAAAAACACTCTTCAAAAAACCTAGTGGTGATGTCACATGGGGTTCATCCAGTTCTTATACAGTCTATGCCCAGGGTACTACTGCTTTAAGCCCTGTGTTTAGCAACCAGGAGGCGGCTCCACCAGCTGAAACCAAGCCATCGTTTTCCTCCTGCTAACGCCGGCCGGTGTCTCCTTCCTGTAGCTGCGATAGCATCCCAAAGGCTGGCAGCAACAGAGAGAGTGATGCCAGCACTGCTGTGTTTGTGTCCCACAAGAGCAACCAGTCGTGTGTTTATTCAGCACCGTCTTTTATTTAGCACTGACTAAATAAAGCAGTCAGCGTCCAGAGACATTAGGAACTTAGGGTAGAGAACAGGGACTGTCTTCAGACTGCAGAATGCCATAATGCTCCTTGAAAGCACACACTGACGAGGGAATATTTTGCCTTTGTGGAATCTCTGTGAATGTGCAGCAGAGGTGGAATAAAATGGTATTGCTCATGCATCTTACACTGTGATCGCTGTGATGATTTGTTGGTAGATAAAACCTTACCAAAACATCAGAACTTAAAAATAAGTTGGCTTATAGAAAATGTATCAATACATAACTGTTCTGTATTAACTAACACTGGTTTTCACCCAGTCAAAAAAAGAGATTTAATGTGCAACCACGACTGTTGTGATTATGAAAAATTAGTGGACAACTTTTTGTGAGAAGAATATTTGAAATATCATTCAGCCGTCTGCATCTTTATACCTATAATGTATTTTAAGCCTACTAATAATTGAACAATTCACTTAACCCTCACAAAGAATAACAAAAACTTATTTGCAATCTTTACAGGACCATAAATTGAAATATCCATCAATAGGTGTTTGCCTAAGACTTTTCTATAAAGAAAATAGCAAACCTGAATAGCAGAGGAAAGGTGAGCAATGAAATGATGAAATAAAAAAGCATAAACTGTTTCAGTCAATTCTACTAACGGCAATGAAAAATACAATGTTTTGTTTCAATGTCATCCAACTCTATTCAAACAGTTTAATGAAGAAAATAACACAACCATAATCGCAATTACAAGAAATAACTTTGATGACACGACTGTGAAATGTGACAGGCAAATATTCAGCTTTTTTTCTTGAGGCTTTTACAGCAGCAAAGATTGGTGTTTACAAAGTCAAGGACTTGAGGAACTAATTGGGATAGATTTCAGAACCACATTCATGTATAACCTGTGAATTTAGCTGTAAACACAAAACAGAAGAGACCAACCTAATTTCATGCAGGTCTGGTATTTGCAGACACATCCTCTTAAAGGCAGGTAAACACACACTCCAGAACAAAAGAGGGAATGATAATGTTTGAATAGGTATGTAGCCATGCTGTGTGTGTATTGATTGGGGAGGGTTTGTTTCATTAGAGAAGCTGAACCACTTCCCCTGCAGATATCTCAGTGAGTTTCACTTACCATGAGCCCACCAAGACAAGTCATCCCTCCTCCTAACTCGCACACTGCACCCCTGAGACACAGACAGGAAGGAAAAGAAGCAAGTGGGGGTGAGATTCACTTTGCTGAGCCAAAACCAGCAGTTTAGTCCCAACACACATGCGCTGCACAGCAGATGTGCACAGATATACACATACTCTACAAACTCAAGCTCATACACAAACAGTAAACACAGCAGGGTAAGAAATATCAATTCGACCATCAACTTGAAAGCTGAATACTGAGCATTGAGAAGCACAAGCTCAATCAGCGGGAAATCTAAGAAACACATACACACACACACACATACACGCACACACACACACACACAGAGCCCTGCTTGCATGCTCATTCAACCCTTCTCTCCATCTTTTTCCTCCTTTCATCTCCCCAGCCCCACCATCTCTACCCCTGTCCTCTTTCATCCCTCTCTGGCTCCCTCCCTCTCTTGCTGACCTTCAGTACGCTGCTCTGATCAATAACCCTCTCTCCGTCGCCTCCCGCCTCTTGAATGTTAAAACAGGAAATCAAAGGGTGACGTTCCACCTTGAGTGGAAATCAAAAGTGCCTGGGTGCTTTTCAGCCCCGTGCCACAGGGCAGGCCGATGCTCAGCCGACAACCGGCGGGAAAAGAGCAGCAGAAAAACAACGCAGCGTGGCACGGAAAAGGTGCGTCCAGCATTTACTGCAGGTCACGCTCAGTTTCAAACCAAAGTGAATTTTAGAGAACTGTTGACACATTTTAATATCTGATGTAGTTTGCCACTTCTGATAAAATAGAAATGTAAATACATTTTAACCTAGGACTCAAAACCACTTTCTTGATGATAACTGGTGTTTTTTAATGTTATTCTTTGATTTTACTAAAGATAATGATTATTTTATAAAAAAGTTAATTTCAGTTTAATGGTTTATTCAGTTTAATGGGCATGCAGGTTTGAACTTGGAATGATGGGCCTTTTCTTCTCTAATATCATAAAGTAATAATTACCTTAAATTTTGCAGCTTTATATCAAAAGAAAACCTTGAGAGAAAAGAGGAAGAGCATCTCCCTAAATGTTTCATTCTTTTAAAAATATTAAAATAGAGGTAAATGTTTATGATATGAAAAGCTCATCATACATGGGTTATCTGAATGAGTCAACACAACCCTGACCCACTCAACAGACCAAAATTTAGGTGTAAATTAAACATAAAAAAAAATAAATAAATAAATCTTTCTCCAAAAACATGGTCGGTCCCTGTTTTTTGATAAGACAGTTGAATGTTTGCAGTGTGGCTTGAACAGAGTGACTCACTTGAACATGTGACGTTTCTGCAGACAGTAATGCGCCATCACCTCCTCAGATGGCCACACACCTGAATCAAAGAGACCACAAGGGAGTGAATCACTAAAAATGCACGGCTAATGCTACATTACAGTGACAGATTTGTATTTACAGACACACATATGTTTGTAACATACACATCCCCGGTGTGTCGGTGGGCTTTGATCCCAGCATCTAAACGTCAGAAGACATTAATATTGCTATAAAACCTAAAAAGCAAGACAACAAGCGTCCAGTGAAACAACAGAAAGCATTGTCTTTTGCAGTCTGTGTTCATTTGCTTCTCTTGTTGTTTCCATCTTGCCTGTGATCCAAGGCTTCTCTGTCTGTTTGTCCGTCTGTCTGTCAATACCAAATCCTCGCAACACACTCTCTCATTGGCCATTGTGTATGCATGCGTTTGTGTCTATGTGAGAGAGAGAGTGTGTGTGTGTGAGAGAGAGAGGGAGACAGGGGGTCCGGTGGGTGATAATCACAGCGAGCAGGCCTGTCTGGCTTATCACCTACTGTCAGCCCTTCTCCTTCTGCCGTGCATGTAACACACACTAAGACGTGCACACTTGCATGCTCCGAACTATTTCCCCTCTTTCTTTGTACACACATGTACAAGAAGAGGAAAAACACACACAATTTGGCATCAGAAGAAGTAAACATGCATTTGAATAAAACTTCAGCTTTTTGCTTCTGGCTTTGAACAAGAAGGTACGCCTTGGCGCTGTCTGTGTGTGTTGTGTGTGCACACATGCTTCTGTGTGCGCTTATATGCAGGCATTTTTGGGAGGAAAAAAAAGAAGAAGAATGAAGGGCTATAGAATGAGCTGGGGAAAGCAAGCGTGTGAGAGAAAAAGATAGAAAATGAGCAAGGTGACGAGAAAAACCGGGGCGGGTTAGAGGAGGAGAGAGAAAAGGGGGTAGTCGATACAATAAGCGGCTTACAGGCGGTCTCTCATCACCTCATGGGGCAGACATCACTACTTTCTCGTTCTCCCTCCCTGTATCCAACACTTTCTCTCCCCAAGCACCAGTCTGCCAAGATTAACTCAAGCAAGCAGGATTTAATAATGCCTATTGATAAAATGTCCAAATATTATTTTCTCCATTAAAAAAAAATAAATAAAGTAAATGTTCAACGGCTTTGCCTGACAGCACATGCACACCCTTGCATTTGAATACAGTGGCATCTGCAGTCAGCAAACTGTGTTTGGACTGTCAAGACACATATCTGAACCATGGTGAGATTTTAAAGTTTATCCGTTCTCCTTCTTCACCAAAGATCTTGTCACGCAGCACAGAAAACTTCACAATGTCAAGTGGAAGGCAGGTCAGAGTGATGGTATGTAGAGCAACAGTGAGCCTTTTTTTTTTCTTTTGTTACCATGTTTTCTTATTTCAATACTTTCTGGCCTTCTTACCTGCACCCCTCATTTTTACAATCCTAAAAAAATATAATTGTATTACACACAAGCACAAGGAAAACTTCTCAAACATACATTAATGGTGTAATTATTACTGATACGAAAGCAGAAAGTTAAACGAGTGTGAATGAGGAAATGATAGTGGACACATGGTAGACATGTTGTGTCTATTTTTTATCCTGATCTGAGTGGTGAATGTTTACTTCTTTAATATTGGTTGATAATAATGAGCTCAGGGTGGGGATGCTACCAGGATCATAGGCATCAAGTTATTAACCTGGATATATTAGACGGGTTTGGGTGTATCTGGGCGGCCCTGCCGGGTTTGTGAGGAGATCAGGAGGTGAAACACTGGTCTGCAGAGCTCTCACATCAAACCATTAACACCTCAGGCCTTGGTTAAATACCACTTCTAATACACTGTTTTTCTAGAAAAAAATTTTTCATCAAGTCTGAATGGATTTACAGATAATGTAAGCCAAACAGTACCAACTGATACCTCAGAACGGATTTATCTTTGAATCTTGCCATAAATCTGCAAAAACTCTTGTAATTTTAGTCCAGCAAAAGGGCCTCTTGGTTCAGATGAAGAATGATGAATTAAAAACACAATTATTTACAGAGACAGATTGTGCCAAAGGTTTACTAAAAAAGCATGTGTTTTGTTTCTTTATAATAAAGAGGGAACTAAAATAAATAAGGGGTGCAGCTAATTGCATCTTTGTATCTTGAAAAATACAGATCTTAAATGAAATCAACTTAGGTCCCTTTTTTCTGTGAAAAAGGGAACAGACCTTTGCATTTTAAAATGACCAACCAGCTCCTCCCCTCACATGAACAGATGACACTTGACATGAGGGGGTCACCCAGAACATCTTGAGCACATGAACAGTAGAGGGTGGTAATGTGACATTAAAAGTAGGTGTGAGGCAGCACTCAGCAACACAAGTAGGAGAGGGGGAAAAGGGGTTTTGGTTTAGTTTTCTTGTTGCTGTTCAAATCTGATGGTGTGTGTGATTATGAGTGGAATCAAATCATCCACCATCCCACCCTGTGGAGGGCTCAAAGCCTGGCGTGACTGTCTTTAGGCCTTCTACATCTGTGCGAATTCAAGACACAGCAAGACCATCTGTTAGATAATAATATAAAAGAATACCAACTAGGGCTGAATTTTGTTTTTAAAAATCACATTTTTATTGTAGCAATTAGCAAATTGTGAAATCCACACTGGACAACATCAGTATGAATGTGCAGCGAAAAAAGGTGCAAAAAGCATTTTCAAAGTACTATATAATGGATTATGAACTGAAGCTTGAATTTCAAACATTGTTTTGTAAATCAAATTGCAATTTCCATCAGAAATATCACAATCACATACAGTATATTTCTCAAATCTTTAAGGTCTAATCCCAACTACACTGCACCCTGGAGTTCAGTCCAGTTATAGTAAGTGCTCGTCTACAAAAGGCCCCTTTTCTGTCACTGGACCGGTTGCGACCCTCCCAGATTAACTTTTCTTTAGACAAAGCTGTGTTTCAATGTGTGTGCAAGAGTGTGTAAACATATGTATGCATGTGAGAGAGGGAGAGCAAGACGACACTAAGTAATAAAGCTTTGCAAAGCATATGTGAATCTGATGGTTAATCCCTGGCTCCAATAACATTAATAGCACAGGGTGATAAGAGCTGTGTCTGTGATGTGCATGCATGTGGTTGCACGTGCTCCAAGTAGGTAGAGTGTGAGTGTGTGTGTGTGTGTGTGTGTGTGTGTGAGAGCCTCCCAGGTCGAGGTGCACTGCAGGAAATGAAGGGATCAGGAGTGAGGAGCAGATTACTCTTCCTAAGGATAATGAAATTATTTCTCACCTTCAATTACTAGATGAGGAAAGGAAACAGTGTGGTTGTGAGTGGCTGCATTGGTGCATCTGCTTATTGTACTTATCAGTCTGAGGAACTAAACCTTGTTGACAGTTTTATTCTGAGAGAAACTTTGTTCACTCACTTCTGAGTTATAATTACTGCTGTTTACTTGGGAATAATTAAAACCCGTGGCAGTGAAGTGACAGTACAGAGTAAAGCTTGTCGTGTGTGACTGCTAATACAGTCCTTGAATTTCCCTCAGGATCAATAAAGTATCTATCTATCTATCTATCTCTATTTTGTCCGATTAAAAAGGGGAAAAAGTTAAAACACCGTAATGCTGGCAATTCATGTGTTCAACACATTTTACACAATTCATGTTCAATAACTGAAGAAGCAATTCGGTTTTTATTAATGCTTCCGTATCAAAGAACAGCATGTTTCTGAAGAAAGATATAGTCATGATAATAATCAAAAATTGTCTATCACGTAGAAAAAAGATTATAATTCAATAATTGTATTACCATAAATAGATCAGTTCAATGAAAAATGATCATGATCACAAAACAGATGCCTGTGAGGAAGTGAAGCAACACTTAAACTCCATACATTTGGGAGAAGACTTTCTTGCTGTCCTTCTCCAAAAGTACAAAGATCTTTGCTCATGTGCATCTTGTGCCTTCAACATTCAGGAATTCAAATTTAGAGTAATGTGATCTGCATCCATTATTCTTTAATTCACATTTTTTATGTAAACTAATTGTGTGCGTGTGTTATTTACACTTTCAAGGAACTTTTAATCCATGTAACTTACTATAGCAGGTACATTTCTTCATTATAAGAATTTTTATTAAATTAAACATTTTTTCCATATAGCATGGGATTATACTGGAGTATGACCTAGGCACAAAAAAAAAAAAAAAAAAACAAAACTAGGTGTGAGAATAGCAAACAGCTACTACCCAGGGCTTTCATTATACAGTAGTTTGATTGAAATGAGGCTTGAAGACACGTCTCATCCTCACCTTTAAACCCGTGCAGGTGGGAAACCTGCTGAACCAGATTTTTGGCTGCAGGTACCTGCTCGATCTACTGTTAAATTCCACTGTCCTCAACTTTATGCTTCCACATCCTGGTGACCTGGGGCTGACCCCTGGCAACTCTAAGACTTACCACAGCACTAATCTGGCTTCAGTAGCTGTCAGTAATCACATACACAGGGGTGGAATTATCTAACCCGATCTCAAGCAAGAACGCACAACTTGGACCACAGAGAAAGAAAGAAAAAAAGGCGTATTTTTTTTTTTTTAACACAGTTCTCCTTTTATAAATGAACTCTGCGCCTGACAGACAAGACACACCTATTACATGTTTTCTAGTGACACTTAGTTGACTTATCCATACCCTGAGATTTCCTCCTGCCACTTACACGGATGAAGACCTAGGTCAGATTCATTTGTAGAGAACATTTAATAAAACAAAAGTTAGCCAAAGTGCTTCACATCAAACTAAAAATGTATAATTAAAAAAAAAAAGGTTATTAAATAAAATGCAAAAAAAATTGTTCAAACACAAATTCACAATTTATAGAAAATGATAAATAAACAGTAAGCAAAAAAAAACAAGAACAAAAGGTTCTTGTGATTTCTAGAAGGAGGGTGTACATGGGAAGATGATCTGAAAAACAGGAAGGTGCCATTCCATTTAAAACTTTAAAAAGTCAACAATAAAATCTTAAAATCAATTTAGAAACAGCTCATGCCCTTTTGCACAAGTTAAAAGGACCAGCTGCTGTTTTCTGAATCATCTGCAAACCCAGCAGAAAAGACTGATCTAATCTGATATACAGTGCACTGCAGTAATCTAATTCAGAGGGAATAAAAGCGTGAATAACTTTCCAAGTCTTTGAACTGGAGATAAGGCATCCCCTTGGCTATCACTCTCAGCTGTAAAAAGTTTGATTTGACAACTGCACTGATCTGCTTATTCAGCTTAAAGAGGTGTCAAAAACATACCGTCACATCCAGATTTACGACAGACTGACTACAGAACTGGAAAGGAAATCAGAATTTCCAAACAGAATAGTCTTGTTTGGAAGATTTAAGTTAAGATTTGTCCAGGTTTTCAGGTCAAGGATACAGTATAATAAAAGTTGCAGCGGGTTCCTGCTGTTTAACTTAACAGGCAAACAAACTTGGATTTCATCAGATATACAATGAGAGGAAATGTTATGTTTCCTGCAAATTGGCCCCAAAGGCAACATGCAGTGAGAATTGCAAGAAGTCAAAAAATGGAGCCTTGAGGCATCTCAAAGAGGAGCTACAGAAGAAAAGCATTCTCCAATATGCACAGAAAATGTCAGGTATGACTTGAACCTCATGACCTAGGCATCCTTCGCCCTACAAATGCACCCAAGATCTTTCAGAGAAATCCTAAAGCATTCAAAGTCCAAGGAGCAAACAGCAGCGATGGAATTAGTTACAGGGCTATTTCGAGCACCTGAGGGGGATTCAAACAGGTAATAGCATACTATCACACTAGCTAAGCCAAGCTGAGCCAAAAGTACTTGAGATGAGGCTGTTACTATGTTCCCAGTAGAAAGATTCAATTAAAAAGAACCCAAACACTTTCGTTTAAAAGATGGTGGTTGAGTTAGAGTGTAAGATGGAGCAGCAGTGATTGTTGCTTCCCAGCTCTTTGTGTAATCTAAATATCAAAAGAGCAGCAGTCTGTTGTAGGTCACACAAACCCTATAATGCCTCTAACAACTCTGGTTTTATAATCACAAAGGTCAGTTTACAAGTCAGCCATTGACCGCTGTGTTTGCTTTATCAGATTTTATTGTCTTTTACACTTTTTCATCAACCACCCTCAGGCCTCCTGAACTGTAAGGGTGGAATAAGCCGAGATCAGTAAAGAGGAGAGAAAAAAATCACATAAACTAGTGAAAAGAAGGACAAGAGGAGGAGAAATGAAAATATAGAATAAAGAGAAGGCTATGATAGGTGTGACAAGGAAAAAGAGGAGATGATGGCAAAAGGCAGTAACAGGATGGAGGCAAGTGAAGCAGAGAGGAATGGATAGCAAAGAAATAGACAAATATCAAAGAGGAGGAAGCGAGAGAGCAATGTCAAGATGGGGTTAAGTAGGCCGTGATGTTGCTGTGCACGCACACACACACGTCTCTACCACTAACAAAAACCGGTGCACACAAGCACACACTTCTCTGATACACACAGTGTATTGCTCTCCCCTCAGGCCCCGTGTGTTTTCAGGCTCGGCGGATCTCAGGTGGTGATCCGTCTTCACATTAAGTGAAGCCTCAGATAATTCCTAAGCCTCCTCCATGGCCGATCCAATAAGGGATAAGGCTCTCGGCTGGTCATGATCAACTGACAATCTGTCCTCTCACACGGCTACTTTAGTGGAGGCCAGGATTACCCCATCCAGCCAAGGCAGTATACACACAATTCATAAGACCACCCAACCATGTGTGTGTTCTAGGTGTGTGTGTGTGTGTGTGTGTGTGTGTGTGTGTGTGTGTGTGTGTGTGTGTGTGTGTGTGTGTGTGTGTGTGTGTGTGTGTGTGTGAGAGAGAGAGTCAAAACAGAAAGATTTGTACGGACTCAAGTGTGTGAGTATTTGTGAGTATGCACGTTTGAGAGTAAAAATGTACACCTGATGCTTCATAAAAGACTAGCACTTTGATTGACTTGTCGTTTGATATTTAATGACAATATAGTTACTCTTTTTTATGAGAGTATAGAAGATTTTAAAAATACACATTTTAAAATACATGTTTCAGGGGGTTGATGGAAAAAGCAAACACAGTTGAACAGTTGAGTGTTCAATGTTTTGTTGTAAAAATGGAAGTTTAAATTACTGCTTCTCTAATTGATTCAGTTCTGACAGAAAAATGCCCCAATTAGATTTACTGTATTTATAATTCAATTCAGTTCCACGAATATCTGATTGGCATATTTTATCGAAACCTGCAGTTACTTGAACTTCCATTTGAGGCGGTTTCCCACAGCAACATGATTCTTAAAAACCACAAAATTAAATTTACAATAATAAATGTACTGGTACGAACAAATAAAAAAAAAAAGAAAAAAAGGAAGTTTTGCTCTCTGTAGCAATTTGGCCATTACTGTTGGTCTATTGCACTGTGTTGTAATGAAGTGTACTGGGGATTTTTCTATTTATTCCTTTTCAATTGCCTTTCTGAATGAATTATGTCAAATATCAAAAGCATGCACGACCTGCATGTTACCCTGTAAAAAACGAGTTGTTCCTTCAACGTCACTTCTGGCTGCAAAGGCACAAGATTAGGATAGATAAATGCCATGTAAGACTAACGGGGATAAGGCTTACAAATCCACACAAAAAGGTGTATTCAGAATTAAAAGATTATTGCTAGGGTCTTATTGACCAATTTTGGATCCCTGGGCTCCAAATGTGTGTGTATAAGCATTGCATCAGCTAAGGGAAAAGTCCACTGACCATGACGAGAAGAGTGCGAAAGTGCAGTTTATTAAGTAAGTAAGCCTAATTTATTGGCAAGCCTGATTATTTTTTAAGAGTTCTATTTGTACATGTTTTAACAAAGAAATGTGTATTTCCTTCACATGACATATTTAAGTAAATGTGTGTTTTTCAGAGTATGTATTATAGTATATATGTTGAATAGAGCCTGCTATTAATGCTGTATTCAAATATTTCTTATTCAGAAACTCCCAAAGAAGATCTTTTTGGCATTTCCTTTTCATTCTAAAGCAGAAATATGTGTGGAATATGTTGAAAAGAAAATTGGAAAACATCAGACTAATAGTTAATGATAAGCAAAGATTAATTAAAAGAAGGTAATCAGCAGCGAGAACGTGACTGCCAACAAGGTAACACGCAAACACTGGACATTCCTCCAGCCTTCAGAAGTTATCATGCAGTCCATAAAGCATGTGCCAACTGCATGCAAGTGTTTGGTAGCTGAAAAGCTGCAAATACACAGAGATAAAAAGCAAAAAGAATACGCTTCTTTCAATTCTAGTTGCAATATTTAATTTAAGTCCCAGCGTTTCAAAATCACAAAAGGAAAAATGTTTTTTGGCCTTTAAGGGCCTTGATATGCAGATATATCAGAGTATGTGAAGTTTTATGAAGCGTGAACTATTAAGAGCAGCATGTTAATGTTAATAACTGTTATAAATGGTCATTCTCGCTTGCTGGAATGATAAATACACAAGCAGTGAATAGGCAGTTTAGATAGCCTATTCGCCTTTCACCAGCAGAGCCAGGCGGTGTGTGATAAGCATCAACGTTCTAGCCAACAGAGTCTGCCTTGGAGACACTCCTGATCCCTTTTTCCATCGGAATAGGCTCATTTTAGCACACTCTCCCTAACACACACACCCCGACATGCACGGAAACACGCACTTGCACACACGGCTGGAGGACTGTGCAGGGCTTTGATAAGCGTGGCCCTCCTCTCTCTCTCTCTGAGTAAACATCGTTTTGGATTAGGCAGAGTATAATGAGAGCAGGGGGCTATCTGCTCACCACGCCTGCATTGTGGCCCCCCGCTCCTCTCTGAGGGGGCCGGGACCAATCTTTACTCTGCTATTTATCCCCCTCCTCTGATAGCTTACTTATCTAATACAAAATGCCAGGGCTGACTGCTTGTCTAACTGGCCCTGTAACCGTCTGCTTGTTTCTCCGCCAGCCTGCACGTCTCACATGTTGTGGTAAAGCTTGAAAGTATTAAGACAAACGTATGTTTACCTCAGTCCACACGGCCCATCCTGATCATGCATACGTCAAATGCCCTGCAAGCATATTTCTTTGGCAAGAAAACAATATAAACTTGAATTCTTACTGTGCTATATTATTTATGAGGTGATATTGTTTGAGGGGGATGAGTTATGTATTATATTAGGTAGAATTAATCAGGTAAAAAGGGATAGAAACAGGTTTTAACTGACCTTCAGACAACTAAACATTGAAGATAGAAGAAAAAAAGGTTTTCTCAATAAATTCCATCTGGCGCGGCAGATGTACAAACTTGTGATGGACGCTAATGCAAAAAGATTCCAGCAAGATGGAGGAGTCGTCATGATAAAGCCTGCTATCATTACAGATGAGCTGGACGGAGATTTTTAACTAGAATCTGAAAAGAGTCTCTGCTGCCCATTTCTGAAAGATACAGGTGAAATAAATCTACAGAATTAAGGATAACCATTATACTTATGCAGGACAAGGCTCCATTATATAAAACAAAGCTCTCAGATCCTTCAAAAGCCAGAAAAACCCTCAAAGGTGACCAAAAGAGCATCACAAAGACTGTTGAGTGGAAAAAAAGACGACAAAGTCAATATTTGATAATGGTTATGAAAACAACGAAGATATTCTGGATTCCTCGTTTATACTTAACTATAATGTTAAAACTTAAATAACCTTTTTTGTTTTCTTAAGAATTGCTCTGTTTGAGAACTAAAGAAGCAAAAGCCGTTTAATGCAGTGTGTTTTTATTCTAACTACAATACACTTCAGTTGCAGCCCAGGCAAATACACAGAGCTCGACAAGAAAGTCATGAACTGGCCTTCTTCAACACCTATCCCATCATGCCCTGCGCTCTCTGTGAACAGGACAATAAATAGAGGCAGAGAGTGTGCACTTGATGAAATTACATCTGGTGCGCAACTATTGTTAGTACAAAGTGAGTATTTGGAGCAGAGCAAAATAAGGCAAGTGAGTGTTACAGGAGGAGAATTGAATGGTGTACGTAAAAGAAAAACAAGAAAGGGAAGCACAGACCGGGAATATAGAAAGGACGAAAAACAGAGAAAAAGAATGAGAGATGGGTCTGAGACGTGGGGAGAGACAGGAGGAAACAGAAACGGGGGGGGGGTCTGACGTTTGGCTAATAGACATATCAGCACGGAGGTGTGGGGTTTAGCTGGCAGACAAGAGCTTTGCAGAGCTTCACTCATTGATTGGCACACAGAGAGTGGCATGGGGCCATGTGACAACCCCAGATTACACAGCACACTCTGACAATGTAGATCGCTGCAGATTGCATCTCCCTCCCTCAACAGTGAAACGCGGAGATGTCAAATTACAGGGTGTCACCTGCACTAAGCTATCTAGTTTCTTGAATGTTGATGCAAAAAGAAAGGAAGAAAGAAAGACATAAAGAAAGAGCTCTTGTTCAGCAGTCAACATTCAATCTGTATGTGTGAACAGGTGAAAGAAGTACTTTAAAGATGATAATAATAATAATGATAACAATTGTTTCTTAATGTTGGTATCTTACCTACGGGGCCTGAGAACTTGCTGTACTACACAGAAAACCTAAACATAAATCAGATTTTCTTCAACCTGTCAAACCCGTTTGGTCTCACATGGGGACTGAAGTCATCCGTCGCTGGATGAGAGGCGGCTACACCGAGACACATTGAGATAAACGGGATGCACTATGCTCTGACCCAGCATCGATAGTCTTTATTAACCCGGCTGTTGAGGCCAAAATTAATCTTCGTTAGTTTAAATATACTTTATTTACTTAATCCTTTATTTGAAAGGTGTATATGAATTGGTTTTGTGGGGGCATGGTATTGTTTGTGTTAAGGACAGATAAGTTCAGAAAGAATCATTTTTTGTTGGTTTGTTGCGTTGTCTTCGCCCCCCTCCTTTGCGTCTGCAGTGTTTTAATGCGTGATTATTGACACCTGCAGATGAAGGGAAGAGTGTGAGAGTGGGAAGCGGGACAGTTTTTTGACTGCAAAGGGCAGATCGCAGAAATAGATTAAGAAGCCTTTTTTTTTGCCTTTTTGATGGATACTTTTTGCATAAATTATAATTTGCTGGACTATCATTAAATTGCATCAACTTGGAGGTGACGCTGGATCCGCGTCTGTCTTTTGTTTTGACTGTGTTGACCCGCTCAGTAGCGGCTCACAAAAGTTTTGATAGAGAAGCCGCAACACCCGACCGACCATACAAGCTTTGTCCCTTACTTTCCCAAACCAAGTCCTCAAACAAGATGTGTATCTGACAAAGACTTAACTAGTTGCCAAAATTCTAAGAGATTTTCAGAGTCTATGTCACAGAGGCACAAGTTTCTTGCTTCGAACATCAGCTGAGACGTTTATCAGAAGAGTCCGCCCGTTCTTCTCATGTCTTCGTGGGGTTGGGTTGACTTCCTACATGGACTCGTGACTATCCTTCGTCCTTGCTTCTCACACACTACTGTATATTGGCCATATCTCACGGAACCACCTTCTAACAACTGAGAATTAATGAATGAATGAGTTCTTTCAATTCTGTGACAATTCAAAATGTTTGCCAAGTATATTCAGTTTAATGTGACAGTAGTACTATATTTGTGTAGTCACTTTTTAATCAAATAGTCTCATGAAGATCCAGATCTCTACTGTGAGGTATATTTTTTCATTTTATTTCATTCGTTAATATTTGGCCTGTTTTCGTACACTAGTGCTGCTTACATGACTCAGACTCAAAAGATGAACAAGCACGAAGAAGAGGAAAAATACATACACGTTAACCATGCGTGTACGTTTATGTGAAAAAAAGTGTTAGACTATAAAAGGAGACAAATTTGAAAGAGAAAAACACTGACGGGAGAGAGGAGAGCAGCAAGGAATCGGCCCGGCGCCTGAACGGAGACCCACATTTTCTATCTCTGTGAAGAGGAAGAAATAATAGAGAGGAGAGATTACAGGGACCAAGGGGAAGAGTGAGGAGCAAAATACAGGAGAACCTGATCAGTTGACCAACAGCAGTGTTTATGATCAGGCTGTGTGTGACTGATTTACTTTCACAGGCCAACGGGTTTCATCGCAGCCGGTAATTCTTCCGTGACTGCTGACAAAACACCTATGTGAAGCGGTCAAAGAGAGATCGTTTTCATACGAATAAAAAAAAAAAAAGTCTTACAACTAATTCTACAATTTGCTATATCTCAAATTTTGGTCTGACACCATACATAATTGAAAATAAATAATCTCCCTCTTAACACACTTTGTAGTAACAAACTGGATGTGACCTTTTATTTTCCAAAAAACGACCTGTGGACACACCTGTAGGACTGTTAGCGTGTGTAGGGTAAAGGTAGAAAAACAAAAACGCTGCGTGTCATGTGATCCCATCTAATCAAGATGATCGCAGATATGAGCTTGCCAGATGACACCGTTATGATGGATAAGATTTCATTTCAAACAATGTGGGACTAGAGTTTTAAACACTTGCAGAGTGACTACGTGCATATCCTGGTCACTTAAATCAGGCATCACAGAGTTCAGGTTTCATTTGCTCCTCTTCAAATTTCCATCCTGCCTTGAACGGGCTGAACCAAGCCCAGTATTTCTCTGCACAGATCTGGGGATGGGTTTGGTTACATGAGACAATACAAAGCAGCGGCATCAGGGCCTATTGTTCACATGTTGGTGTTGTTTTTTTAAGGGATGACTGATCTGGAGATATTTTAGTCTGAATTCCATCTTACACTTTTTGGAAATAAAAAATAATGTAATAGGTTTCAGACTAGTTTGAATGTATTCTTTTGATGGGTATTTATTTATTTACATACTCATATATACTAACATATTTGGTCTCTTGGATATTCAGCTGAATAGCTGCGTTCAAAAACTGTAAAATGATGATGACTTCTCAACTTTGTTTTGGTTTGTTTAACTATCATCATTTTGTCGCTTTTGCTGCACACCTCTCACACATTAAATGACGTGTAACTAAATTGTATAAATGAATAAAGATCTTTAACTAATTTAAGTGCAGAATACAATGACTTTGACTTGACTTTTCAGTATTTGACAAGTGGGACATGTTTGCATTAACTGACGGTAAATACCACAGATTATGTCACATGTGTGAAAAGATGAGGCAGAAGTTCTGAGTTAAGCTGGTGTCCAGGGTTGCTTTAGGAGACGAACTGAGCAGGATAGTTCAGAAGAAAAGGTGATACAGTGACTGGTCCAAGCTTGTAAGTTAAAGGTACGAGTGATTTAAAAGAGAGTTAGCACTGGTGGCAGAGAGCTAATTTTGGACGTTGCTAAGAAGCGGACGCCGCCCTGCCGTTGCCCCCGGGTCTCTATCAATCACAGTTTTTCTCTCAACTGAAATAAAATGTTGTGCAATGATGTCTCTGTGAAAGGCCTGTGAATGTGTGCACGTGTGATACAAAGTCTCTGGTTAGCGTTTCCAGTGAGTTGATGTCTGGCTGCTGTGTGAGAGAGAGACGGGCAGCCCAAGGGCTCCCCGTGTGCAGGCGTTTTATTGTAAAGGCAGATGAGCAGCGCCGATATCCCAGGGCAGCTTGGCAATGGCCAGAGCTTTATCGGAGCTGAAATGATTTTAGCACTCCCTTTTGGAGCACTAACCCAAGAGCAATGTCAACCCCTCCTTCTCCTCTTTCTTCCCTCTTCATTCCATTTTTTCCCCTGTCACTTATTTTTGCTTCCGCTATTTACTCTGCAATATCCTCCCTTCATTTCTCCTGTCTTGTCTTATATCTGGTCACCTGGTTAAGTTACCTAGATTATGAAAGAAGATGGAAGAAATAAAAGGAAACTTGTTTTTTTTTGTTGCAAAGCCAATCCTATTTTCTGGTATTACTTTAATTTATTCAGCCATTTTAGCCTCATCATAATTAAACATAATATGAAGACAGCGGAGGGATTAAAAGCAAACTTAAATTAGGACCTACAAGTTATAGTTATTATAATAAACAATATATATCCCAATAAGTACATCAATTAAGCATTTTAATTATAAAAATGATCAAGAGTATAACAAAAATGTTTAACCTAACAACATTTCTTTCACTCAACTATTTTAACAGTTAATTTTAGTCATTTTTGCTTAAAAATTACTTTTTATATTATACTTTTATTTCATCAATCGACCAAGTTTTAATTCTACAGAACTTATTCAACTCAACAAAATAGAAAATAACATTAATTTGAATGGCATTCCTTAATGCTTTAATCAACTATGTCATTATTTAAGAGATGTGTATAATAGAGTTTGAGTTTCATCCAACATTGTGAAGCTTCCCACATATTATGTCACACAACTGTCACTAAAGCCCAGCACCCTGACATTAAGTGGTGTTGCATTGCATTTTCCCAAGAGGCTCGATATTCAGACTTTTAGTTGTCAAGAATGCCATGACTAATCCAAGTGGAGCACTCCCTCCTCCTCTACCTCCCACACCAAGCCTCACACATTCATTGCTTTTACAAAATGTCCCTTATTTTACATGAGCCTCTCAGGCTGAGTCTCGCTGGTCTACTGCAATCAGTGGAAACATCACACTGGGTTGATGGGCATGGCCCACTAAGCCAAAGTGGAAGACATGGCACGTATCCCACCCCATCTCTTTCCTCTCATCTCTCCATGCGCTCCTCCTCTCCCCGTCATTCTCCCTCTCTCCCCTCCCCACCATCGTCGCTGGTCACCACTCTCTTTCTCTGTCTGTCCTGCAATTACCTTAGCTGCCACATGGGGAATTAAGTGGTATTACGAGGAAATGCTTCTAGCTGAGCTTAACTGCATTACAGGAGCAGGTAATGTACCCTGAGAGAGAGTGTGAGAGAGCCAGGGGATAGTGGGTGGAGGAACGGAGGAGTCTTGTGAGAGAAAGCCGGAGCAGGAGGGAGAAAAAAAAGAAGGTCTTAAGTGAATTGTCAACTCAAACGCTCTAATCACAATGAAAGCTCTGGACAAAGAGCACCCATGGTCGCCAACGGAGCCAACCCCGGGGGCAACGAAAGGCCACTTAGATCTCACCGACTCCCCCACCGGCTCTTTCCGTCCGTCTACCAATCTGCCCGTTTCTCTCATTGAATAGAGGCATGACTCTTCAAGATATTTACCTCAGAGAAGGGAGATCCTCACAGATAAAATATGTGAAAAAACATACACATACATCTCCAAATCTGCTGTAATTGAATAGTTCATTAAATAGACCCCCACATCATTTCGCTACAAGGCCTCGGTAGCCGCGCAGAAAATCAACTCGTTACTAGCTTTTTGTGTGAAACTTTTAAAACATTTTAGTTGATGGATAACACAGACTCTCTAGATTTTTACACTTCACGCTTTCCCTTTAAACAACATTACCATTTTAGAATGGTAAAGTTTAAAAAAAAAAACATTTACCGGTACAGACTATTTTCTTTTATGTTAGACCCCGTCCACACGTAGCCGGGTATTTTTAAAAACGAATATTTCCCCCCTCCGTTTATAAAAAAATTTGCATCCACACGTAACCGAAGATCTGCGTTTTCGAACACATTCATAAGCATTCTAACCTGTAGATAATCTGCGGCTCCCGGGGAAGCTCCGCGGGCTCCGCCGCTCCGCCGCTCCGCCGCTCCGGGGCTCCGGGGGGCTCGGCGGGGCTCGGCGGGGCTCCGCGGAGGTTCAGCCTCCGCGGCTCCGTGGAGCCCTCTGTGTCGGTGTAACGCAGTAAGCGGCCGGTCAAGAGCAGAGACCATTTATTTAATAAATGGCTTGGAGAACAGATGCTGGATCATCTGTATTTCTATAGTAAACAAAAGTCGCACGTCAGAGCAGATTTGTTGTTGTTTTGGCGCATAATGTGACGTTCGAAAACGCAAATCTCCGGTTATATGTGTCTACACGCATCTACATAAACGGAGTTTTCAAAAATCTTCACTTTGCCCGGAGTTTTTTTAAACCTTCGTTTATTTGCGTTTTCGTGTGGATGACAGGTCAAAACGGAGGAAAATATCTCCGGTTTAGCAGATATCCGCAGATATCCGGCTACGTGTGGACGGGGTCTTAGAAGTTAATCAGAAGAGGGGTGGTCTTGGTACTGGCTGCTTTGTTTTGGATCTGAAGAACTTTCAAGGAATTATTTGAAGCCTTCCAAATAATTCCGGTGTAGATGTGATGAGTGCATGAGGGAGTTTTTCAGTGTTGCTTTGACAAACGAGTATTCATTGACAGTCTAAGAGTCACTGAAAGTCACTCATCATTAAGCAAATTGAAGTGAAAAACACAAAAAGCGTTGATTGTCTTCATGTGGCCATGCAATGGACTCCCGATCTGCCCAGAATGCACCCTTGCATTTCACCCAAACAGAGCTGGGAGAGGCTCCAGCAGATCCCTGTGACCCTAAGGAGGAATAAGCGGGGAGAGATAATGGATGGGTGGGAATAAGAAAATAAAAATGATGGGAGGAGGACAGGGCAGCAAAGAGAAAGGGACCTATCAGAAACACACATGCATGGAGCATCTCAGATGATTCTTTAAGAGCTCTGGGCTCCTCTGTGGCCCTCGGCAGCTCTGCAGGACCTCCATTTTCCATAAAGCCCATAGGCAGATCAGTGGCTCCCCAGGGGTAGGTAGCCATGATGGCTCTATTCAACAGTCCTACTAATGCTATGCTGATTGTTTGAGCACAGCTAGCATGTCGAGTGGCTAACCATAGGTCATTTCCTCGTTTCCCCAATGTCTCTTTTCAAATGTCCAGGCAGGGAGGGCCTTTACTGGGGCGATGGGGAGCCACTGATGGTGACTTAAAATGAAGTATTCTGTAAGCACAGAGTCGAAGATTTTTTATTTTTTTTTAAGTCACAATAGTGCACACACACACACACACACACAATCAATGGAATGAAATCATAATTCAGGACATAGAAATGAAAAGGAAAAAATATATATTCAGAGCTGCAGGTGAAATAAATCACAAAGTTGCTTGTGCACCCATCAGAGTGTGTCTATTGTGCAAAGTAACAAAGGAGCACTCATACAGCCATGCTGAATGATAATGGACATGGCCTTTTGGTCTATTATTTTACCTTGGAAGACCTACGTCTTTACGTGTGTGTGTGTGTGTGTGTGCGTGTGTGTGTGTGTGTGTGTGTGTGTGTGTGTGTGTGTGAACTAGAAGTGTGATCCCTTGAAGCAAAGCGTTCACCTTGGTAGCCAGATGAGTTTTTCAGAGAAAACCACTTCCAACTTTTTTCTCTCTCTACAGAGAGCACATTATTATTATTCTGAGCATAAAACCTTTCACACAATACTCTCCTTTATTGAGCAAATGGGGCAAACTGACTGAAACTGAAGATGGTGCGTCCACATAAAAATGGATAAATAATAAATTTGGGTTTAATAAAGGAGCAAAAGCCTTGCTCGATTTCCTGTCACTTTTGTCAGTACATGACTCAATGCAATTTAAACAGATATTCCTAAAATACGTCAGTTATTTTAAAATTTTGATCAATGACCCGACACTGCACTTTTACATTTCAAATTTCAGGAAAAAACAACTGACTGAAGAGTAGCCGTGCTGCTGCGTCGTGTAAACCATGCTGTTAGAGAAGCAAAGCTCATGTAACCCTTCCCTCTTCTCCACTAATTAACAATCATCTTTCACTTACTGCTGGAGTTTTACCATAATACATGGTTTCTTTAAAAGCGATATATGTGAGATGTGTAAGATATAAGAGTTGAACATACGAGGAATTGGATTTGTAGTCAATCGAAAGAGGCTGGTGATATAATGACACCCACTGGTGTGTGTCACTATCAACTTACAGTTGTTGTTGTTGGCTCTGTTTCCTTAAGTAGATCGTGTCTTTTTTACTGAACTGCTACAGTAATTACTCAAAAAAAAATGTTCAGTTCAAACAAGGTTGCCTGAACCGCAGGTGCACGCATTCAATTTGAATCTGATGCCAAAAAAAGAAAGAAAGGGAAAGGATAATAATAATAGACAATAAATAAGTAAAAAAGATACATGTGATCAATCTCAGTTTGATATCATCTCCAGCAGACCCCTGTGACCCTGAATAAGAAGAAGGGGTTGTAGATAATGACTGGCTGGCTGGAAATTGAGCTACATTCATATATAAAACAGGTAGTCTCATGCACATACACAGTGGTGGACAGTAACGGAGTAAATTTACTTGAGTACTGTACTTAAGTACATATCCAGAGGATTTGTACTTTACTTGAGTATTAGATTTCTTTGGTACTTATTACTCTTACTTGAATACATTTCCAAGACAAATATTTTTACTTTTACTCGACTAAATTTCTAGTAAGGCTGAAAAGTACTCGTTACTTTCAGGTCTGCTCTTTTTTCTTCTTCCCTAAAATCCTATTGGACACAAGCTGTTTTTGTCAAAGGAGGAGACCTATCACAGTGCACGCTCTCCACTGGGATGTACGTAAAGCAGAAATACGTCAAGCCTCCTCAAAACGATACCGCCAAAGTAGCCTGCGCTTGTCAAGGCATAGCCGCAACAATGGCTACGCCTGCGTCAGGAGAAGAAAGACAATCCGCTGAGTCGTCTGAGTCTGATAATGAGCCAGACCCGGAGCAGGGACTTTCATAAAATCCTAGGCCGTATCTTAACTCAATGTTTGAGTTCGACCGAGTAAAAAACAAGGGCACAGACAAACCACAGACATTTATTTTCAAATGTTTATTGTGTCTGCCGAAGCAGAACTACCTCTCTGCTTTCAACAACTCAACATCGAATTCTCAGAAACAAGAGTTAAAAGATCCTTAAATTAATTTAGAAAAAATATAGTAATTTACTGATGTGGAAAATAAGAAATTTACTCTTACTCTTACTTTTACTTAAAGTAAATTTAAAAGCATTTACTTTTGGATACTTAAGTACCTTTAAAAGCAAGTACTTTTCTACTCTTACTCGAGTAATATTTTGACTGAGCTACTTTTACTTGTAACGGAGTAAATTTTGACCAGTAGTATTTGTACTCTTACTCAAGTACAGGGGTTGAGTACTCTGTCCACCTCTGCACATACAGTACCTCTAGATCATTTGTTCATTAAAAATGTTAAAAATCAAGAACTAAAGAAAAATGAGAAAGATAAGGGACAGGAAACTAAAAAGCTTCAACTCAAAATGTGAATTGAACTGTATTTGACACCAAACTCCATGAAGAAAAATGACAGATAGTTGCAATGAATATTCCACATTAAGAATTCAGAAACTCTTCCTCTTTGGCATTTTTCCATTTGTTCAGAAAGTAGGTTTATATTTGGACATTTATGGGGGTCTTCAGGAAAAAAGAGTTGCCAGAACACTCTTAAAGTGACCAGTTATCACATTTCAGTCGTGCATTATAGCCATTTTTGTTTGTTTGTCCAAAGAATAACAGCCAGGTTGATGTGCCTTGCCTGAAATCCTACATTACATTTTACACAATATAGTGTAATACAGTAAAACTCTCAAATTCATAAAAAAACATCTTACCCCATTATTCCTGAGACACGTGTTGATTAAATATGGACGTAAAAAAAAGACAGAATAGATTTGAGAAACAGCAACTAAACACTAATGTTCACCCTGTCTGCAAGTAACTAAAATAATCACAGTGTGAGATGCATTTGAGTCTCCGGATTCAATTCAACTCAGCAGGTGACAGCAATTAATCAATAACATCACAGTTTGCTTCACTGTAATTAATCAAAGCATGCTATGCACACTGCAATGTCTCCTCTGTAGTAAGTCGCATAACTTCTAATGCTCACATTTACCTACAAACCAAACAACCAGGAAGAAGAGTAGAAATCAAAGAATGTAATCTCAATTAATGTTTTGACTGTGCTGCCAATGTTTGCATCCAGTTACTGTTAACGTGTTGAACCTCAAGACAGTTTACACCTGCAGTTTCTGGAATCCACAGGTATTGGAGAAAGATGTGTTGCTTCCAGATGCTACTGATCATGACAACGACATGCAAGTGAATCTGTGTGGGTCATGGAGCATTGGAAATGTCAGACACTGACAGATTTCTCATGATCACACCAGAGTGATAGATTCTCTTTTTTCCTGCGGGGGCTTTGTTCCTCTCGCCTTTCTCTTGGCTGATGATGTAGGTTTGACTGACTGTACTGAGTGATAAGTGACATCTGTGTCAAAGGCAGGCTGACAATAGACATCTGACAGAAGGATGAGTAGGTGGGAGGGAAGAGCGCACAAATACAAATACACTACAGCCCGGGTCAGTAATTGTGTGGGAGGGTAAACTCTCCTCATTCTTTCACTTTGCCTGCCCCCACCCTCTCTCCCTCTGTCAGTTTCTCACACAGGAACATACCAGTCATTACCCAAAATGACCACTTTGTGCACACACGTCACCAGCAGGGGCACGCACAATGTCAGCTGCCAGTCAAAGCAGCTAAGGCCCGCCATCGGTTTTTGGTGGTCACCAGATTTTTACAATTGGTGCTGTTCAGCCGGTGAGACTGTTTCACTGTTTCCCACAGAATCGGATTATGCTTGTAATGGTCCAGGAGGGAGCTCACTGGGAATTACAACTAAGTCGCAAAATCTGGCTTAACATCTTAAGATACACCACAAACAGCAAGTGGCTGTACAGTAGCTATTTTTTTTTTTTCGGTACAAAATATATACATTTGCACAAAGCTCATTTTTCATTTTAAAGAAGTAAAAGTAGAAGAACTAGAGCCTACTCTCCCCAACTTATAATTTTCTTTTTCCTTTTCTGCTAATTTATGCCAAACAGTAGTATAATGACTTCTTTTTTTTTTATAGCATCTAGTCTGTAATTGGTGGATGACTGTATACATGTCAAATAAGCTGCCAGGCCAGTTACAAGCCAGCTGAGTCCCTACAAATATGGGACTATGTAAATTTGTGTATATGTATATATATATATATATGTATATATATATATATATATATATATATATATATATATATATATATATATATATATATATATATATATATATATATATATTAAACTCTCCCACTCTGTTAAAAACCTCCTGTGTTTACCTTCATATTTCCGTTTGGCCGTGCATTTTGTCCCTCCAAGTTATTTCCGTCACAACCACGAGCGCGCCCGTATAGCTCAACGGGACGAGCAGGCGACTTGCGTACAGCGAAAACGGGTTTGATTCCAGTCGCGGCATATTTTGCACCCACTTCCTACGAGTCTGTCTTTCACTGCACCTATCCAATAAAGTTGCAAGAGCCGCATGACACCGGCCAAAGAGCCGCATGCGGCTCGCGAGCCGCGGGTTGGCCAAGCGCGCCTTTACGTCTGTACGGCAAGCTTTGAGCATCAAAACACTTCAATCAACAAATCCAACCTGTAGACTTTGGGGAGATCGTGGGGAGTTACTGACTGATGGGGAATCTGGGAAGAACAGTACCGGTACGCACCGCACACAGTAAATAATTTCCGGTACGCTGATGGGTACAATTTAGAAGTGCCGGTACTGCGTATCGCTCCGTACCGGCCCACTTAAAGCACTGATTCTACATGTGTAAATGTGATCGGGCCATATTTATCAGTTTCACATTGTTTCAGGGTCAAGAGACACAAAGTCTTGGGACCATCAGTAACATTCACCAGGTAGGTGAACCACGCATTCGTCTTCTTTGGGGGTTTCTTCTGGTGAGAGGACTGTGGCTTAGCCCCACGACCTCGTCATGGCGGCGGAGAGAGCCGCACATGCAGTCTCCAAAGTCAAACACACCAAGTTCATACTTGTTTGGAAATACAGTTGGCGGTATGGAGGCCAAGGCTGGACAAAATTCGAAGGAGAGGCCTGCCTTGCATGTCTCTATACAGTAAAAACCCTGGGTGTATGGGGACATTTCAGTCAACTTCCAAAATAATGGTGAGTTGCAGCCTATCTACAGCTCTATGGATAAAGGTTCTATGAAACGGTGAATATTGTTGTTTTATTTTTAGTATGTTTGTGTTTATGTCTTTTTTAACTTATTTTCTTAACCCATTTTGTGTACAGCACTTTGGCTACCCATGTGGATTTTAAAAAGTGCAATACAAATAAAGCTGATTGATTTGTTTACTGATTGATTGAATATTCTCTTTTTTGCATACTGTCCTGTGTGCAGTTAAAATCTATTTGCGCACACAGGTGTAGTATAAATTTGCTGAAAAGAAATGCCATAAAAGGACAAACACACAAAATAGGGTTTGAATAAAAAAAAAGAAGCTTTGAATAAGAGACTAAATAAAAATGCATTGGTGTTGGCCTGTATCAGACAGAACAGAGCTATGCTGAGATTACGCGTCAAACTGCAGGGAGAAAGAAAGACAGGTGAATCGTGAAAGGCAAGATATCATCCACCCATTTTAAACAAGGCCAGGTGGTGATTGAGTGAGGAATGCAGTGAATGAATCTTTGTGTTCGTGTGGTTGGGGGGTGCGTTTGCATCCTGGCCAAAGGGTTGGGACAAACACACAGACACAAAATAAACAGCGGCCACGCTTTCAGGCTGTGATTGCTGCTCTGGTATCAAGATAAGTCCTGGACTGGTGGCAGCCCAAACTGGACACTCACTCGACAATCGAGGACAGCGGAGAGGATGCAGAGAAGACGGGAAACACAGTGTGTAAAGAATCGACTGTCTGCAAGTTTGCTGTTCCTGATATCCCTTTTTCTTTGAATAGACCTAGAAAAATGACAGTTACTGCAACATATCATTTCCCTTTGGAGATTAAGAAAGTTTTATTGAAGTAAATAGAATTAATAAAATACTGACAGAAGAACTGTCTTGTAACACTACCAAAAAATAAGCTCAAGCCACAATTGATAGTTTGAGGTTTGAGGCAGTACCTATGCAGGCAAACTAGTTAAAAATGTAATCTGCATGTCAAGCATTGCTCAACAACGACCTCTCTAATTGCTCAGATCACTTGGGTTTTAAATGTTGAGTATGCATTGAACACATTTAGCATATTCCCACTGCCTCTAATCATAGAACTTAACAGACTGCTTCCACAAAAGTATACATACCACAAACATACTTAAAGGGAAAGTTCGTTTTTTTACAACCTGGACCTTATTTCTGGCATTTTTTATGGTTGTATACTCACCCAGGCAAGTTTGGTGTCATTTGGAGTCCTTCGGAAGATATTAGGGTTTTTTTTGCGAGCCGCTTCTCCATATAACGGTAGTGAACGGGGCACAGCGGGACACAGACGATGCAGCGTCTAAATAACACATGATTGCCGTGAAACTCGTTAATTTCTTTTATGAATCACTAGATCTGCTTCCAGGACCTGTTGTCTACATCCGGGGCTCTGTGTGTAACAAATAAATCAGTTTGTAAACAAGACCTCTGAACTCATGACGTCATCTCTGTGTGCGCATCGCAGACACAGCTCCGTGTACAGCTGGAGTTCGCTACTGTTAGTTTACTGTTAGTTATTTGAAACATGTCTGAATATTTGTCAAATTCTGAGGTTGTGGACGACAACTTTGAATATGATGGACGTCCTTACCGTTTTGAGCCAGAGTATACGGCTGAAGAGCTCACTGAACAGAGGACAGAGTCCGCGCACAGAGATGACGTCATGCAGGTCAGAGGTCTTGTTTACAAACTGATTTATTTGTTACACACACAGCCCCGGATGTAGACAACAGGTCCTGGAAGCAGATCTAGTGATTCATAAAATAAATGAACGAGTTTCGCGGCAATCATGTGTTATTTAGATGCTGCATCGTCTGTGTCCCGCTACCGTTATATGGAGAAGCGGCTCGCAAAAAACCCCCTAATATCTTCCGAAGGACTCCAAATGACACCAAACACCTGAGTATACAACCATAAAAAATGCCAGAAATAAGGTCCAGGTTGTAAAAAACCCAACTTTCCCTTTAATGTCTTTCCATTTGCTGTTTCGCATTGTGTACCATTTTTGAAAAAAATAAGGCCTTTTCCACCAAAGCATTTCCAGTGTTGTGTCCAATTTTAAGCCAGTACTTTTTTGACAGCCAGTCATGAACAAAGAACCAGTTCAGAGCCATGAAAGGTGGTGCTACTTTGGCCCCAAAGCTCTGCAGGGATTCAAGAGCCGGTTACATTCGGGACCCTGGAGCAGAACCAGTGACCAACCAAAATATTGTGACCACTGTTACACAGCAAGGAAGAAGTTCTGTGTTAAGCTGGTAAAGAGGAAACTAGCGAAAAATGAATTAAAGAACTACAACAAAATCTAGTTGTGGTGGTCCGTGGAGCTACGTCCCTGGACTGTGGGCATGAGCTGAAGTGAAAAACAAAGATAACCAGTTGGACAAAAATATTTTGATTAGTAATAAAATTAAAAAATAGAGGCAGTCTGCCAGATTTAAAAGAGAAGAATAAAATAATGTGATCTGACATGGAAGTGTCAGCCAGTGCGAATGCTATCCAATGTCCTTCACAGAGTGGCATTCACAACGGCTGCTTTAAATTTAATTTAAAACTCTGTTGGAATCTTCATTAACAAATACTGTTGGGTATTTCAGTAGTATCACCCATTGATGTTTAACAGCCTGCAAAAATTCTGTTTGTAGCAGTATTGGTAAATACCTGTCAGCATTTTCAAACACCATTCAGCTTCGCAAAGAACATTCACAAATGCCAAATGTTGGCAATATTATGACACTTGTTTTGAAGGTAAACAAGATAAACACTGACTACGTTTACATGCAGTCAAAATTCGGGTTATTGCTAATATTCCGGTTACTGAAACATTCAGAATATTCCGTTTACATGCGTGAGCTAACAGGGTTATCCCTCTATACATGGTAATTAATCATTCGGGATATCCCGATAAAACCAGCGACGCGCGGAGAACATCATGACGCAATTCCCGTCATTTCCGCTTCTTCTTCCTGTATCCAAATTCAAAACAAATGCTGCTTCGCGCAACTTTTTGCTCACCTTCTTGTAAATCTGGCTATCCCGGTACTTTCTACCGTCTACAGATGCCAAAATGTTCATATCCTTCATTACATTTATGAAGTGATTAGTCTCCTCCTGGTCTTGTTTCTCTGTGTTTATAAAAACTTCCTGGACTCAAAAGACCAGGATTCCTTGTGAACAGAGCATGCGCAGAAAACAAATTCATGTTCCGTTTGATCGGGATATTCCGTTTGGCGTTTACATGACCCAATATTCGTGTTTTAAAAGGAGTAACCCAGGGCTCATATTTGGGTTTTTAAAAACCGGAATATGAGCAAATTCGGGTTATTCAAAGGGGTTATTGGTGTTTACATGGCCGAGCAAATTTGGGTTATTGCCAATATTCGGGTTTTAAAAGGGTTATTGACTGCATGTAAACACAGTCACGGATCAGTATCATGTGTTAAATGTGATACTCCTGAAAAATTCAGACTGCACTTAAGGGAGTTTAAAACCACATTGAGAGGAATAATGATACAACGAGGTGACCCCATAGCGCTTCTGTGTACCGGTATATTTGAAAAACAAACCAATTATTAAAATATTCCAAACTTGAACCAGCATCTCAACTGGCTTCAGCACTGACCCAGAACCAACACATGACTCCATGTGGTTGAGAACGGCTAGAAAAAGCTTGAAACTGGGAGATTAAACACAACCAGAAAAACAACCAGAAGAATACTTGTTTCTGACTGAAGAAAACAACTTGATATAAGGACAGAATTTACAAACAGTGTGAACAAGGAGCAAGAAAGGAACCCCCTCTGCCACCAGCACCCACGCAACCTCCAGATATTAATGTTTCTCATCCCACACGAATGTTTCAGGCATGACAAATCTGTAAACAAGAGCAGGCAGTGTGCTCAAATCTACTCATAGGGAGCTATTAAGTCGTCAGGCAGCACAGAAAGGCTGACAGAGGACCAAAGTTACATGAAAGCGTGAGTGTGCGATGACAGGGAGGAGAAATGATGTGGCAGGGCGCTGAATGGTGCATCCACAGAAAGACAGAGACTGGACATCCAGTCAGAAAAGAAAAAAAAAAGGCCTGGCAGGCTGCAAACTTTACACACTGCAAGGAGCTTAAACTCAACAACACTTCAAAACTTCAAGATAGTGTGAGGAAACAGTAAATGTGTATGAACTGGAAACATTAGGAGAGACAGGAGAATAAAACGTGTGCAACTAAGTCCTTTGTGATGAGGGAGTAGCACCAAATAGGTGTGTAGCGTGCACACATTCAAATGCACAAACAGGTGCAAAACAACTCATATGGCATTTGCCAGCTTCCTGATGTCAGATTCAATAAGGATTTTCCCTCAACGTGGAGCAGTGGAGTGTGTGTGCTGTGCTTGTGTGGTAGGTGTCTGGGGAACAAGCAGGTCGCTTCCTCTGATCAATGAGGAACCTGCCAAGGTGACCGAACTCCAGCTGTCTATTGAAGTTGTCACTGGTGCACTTCTCTGTCCTTGTAAACAAACTCAGATTCAGTAGTTGTTCTTTTTACAGTATTCTTTTTTCTTTGCTCTTCAGGAAAAAGCTTTTCACTTTGTTGTATTATGTGTCAACATAACTCTGACTTTTGTCCCCGCTGAACCTTTTGTCTAGCAACACCGGGTTACAGAAAGTCAAATGTGTTGTGGAGGTTGGAAAATCAGTTTGAGGCAAAGAAACCAAGATACCTTTGTTACTGAACCTACACAAGTGTTGCCATCTAACAATATATAATAACGTTTTATTAATTGCACAACATTCATGTGTGCAATTAATAAAACATGCGCAAAACTTAGAGACACTCTGCATTGGAAAAAGCAAAAAAACTACAACTGGGCTAAGAACATAAGGCAAAACAGCAATGACACAATACAATCAAGTATATGGGTACTTTACCGTTGTAACACTTAAATTTAATACACATCAGTAAATGCGGAATAATGTTTGTCCAAACACAACCACGGTTAGAACCCATCCAATGATCATCTTTTAATCAGAATATATGACAGAGTCCTGTGTTTCAATCTCTTATCGTTGAAAGAACCCCGCGAATAATCATTTTATTTTGGGGGTTCAACCCAGCAGTTCTAAACTAAGCAGATACAACTGTGATGTCAACCAGTAAGTGGGCCAGGGGTCTCTCAGTGAGCGGATCTGTTAGGCTTGTAACCTGCGGCGACAGGTCCTTAACGCTCCGTGTGGACAGAGCCGTAACAGATGCCCAGCTAAGTGCCTGATTAAACCTTAATGTGCAGAATGAGCCGTATGCAAGTCTGTGTTATTCTTTTTTACCAAGTGTGTGTGTGTGTATTCGTGTGTATTGCAGTGTCCATATGAGTTGGACGCCAGCCCTCCAGCGAGAGAGAGGCCATGCCAGCTGCTTCTCTCCCCAGAGACAGAGCCCTGAAGCTGGGCAGCGAGGCAGGGCAGACAGGGGAGGCTC